>NC_036847.1:29430749-29442753 GCF_002910315.2 Salvelinus sp. IW2-2015 | reverse complement strand
TGGAGGAGGTCGAAAGGGGGGTGAGTGTAACGGATGTGAAATGGCTAGCTAGTTAGCGGGTACGTGCTAATAGCGTTTCAATCAGTTACGTCACTTGCTCTGAAACCTAGAAGTAGTGGTTCCCCTTGCTCTGCAAGGAGGTCGAAAGGGGGGTGAGTGTAACGGATGTGAAATGGCTAGCTAGTTAGCGGTGGTGCGAGCTAGCAGCCTTTCAGTCGGTTACGTCACTTGCTCTGAAACCTAGAAGTAGTGGTTCCCCTTGCTCTGCAAGGGCCGCGGCTTTTGTGGAGCGATGGGTAACGATGCTTCGTGGGTGACTGTTGTTGATGTGTGCAGAGGGTCCCTGGTTCACGCCCGAGGTCGGGGCGAGGGGACGTACTAAAGTTATACTGTTACACATACAATATTTCGGCTGAGGCCAAAAAACATTATTTGACAATCTTCGCGTCTGTGAAGGCCTTGTTTCTCGCAAGTATCCATGCAATCTCATGTTGCCTCTGTCGGTTGTCATTTGAGATGTCCTTTGAGTTGCTCTATTTTGTTGTTTCTGWGGTTACTTTGTGGCGGATATGTTTTGTCAAAGTGGGCATGGTGTGACTGGAAAGGTCGCTCTAAATATGCTCGTTAATAACAATTGACTGCCTTCTGGCAAATAAAACAAAGTGAGCTAGTCCCATCACGCAGTACCAAAAAATATTTGTCTGTGCATTTCTCTTGGAACTTTCTGTGTTCTTCTTGAATCGACCATATCCTTTTCTAGCCACCAGAGCCACGTTAGCTACGTTAGCTAGCTGCATTTCCCTGCCGCCATCTTCCTGGTTTTCTTGGTTCTCCAGTGGTTGTTTGTTCATAGCCGTCACGTTGTTCTCCAGCTTTTCCCCCTCGTTTCTTTTTTACAATAAATCGTCCCATGTCAACCAGACTGCAAAATTAGCTAGTAGCAAACTGATATGTGTCGGTCGCTGTAGCTGATCAATTGCATTCTATTTCGGCGTTTCATTTTGGCCTTTCTGTTTAACAGCTGCGCTATACTGCCATCTATCTGCCGTCCAGGGAACAATCGACATATTCAATGAAATGATTCAGGCCAGCATTAAACACATTGAATTGAAATTGTATCATTGCTATGTATTATGAATGTAAAATCACAGCGAGCAGCAAGAGTTCCTGCGGTCGCGCAATGAGTACCACTGGGCTAAAGCATAAATATACATCTGGTGACCAGGCTTCAGGTATAGTGAGATGAATTTCCAACGAAACACTACCGAGCAATATATAGAATGCTACAGAGGTGATGTGTGATGAGATAAGGACCCACCACAGGAGGCCGGCTCGTCAGAACGGTCCCCACAGTCATCATCCAGGTCACATGTCCAGGAAGTGGGGATGCAGCGCCCACTGGCACACGCATACTGGTTGGGTGGGCACGTACGAGCTTGAAAAGGGTGGAAGATAATAGCATTATAGAGAGATGGGAAAGGTGTGTGTGTGTATGTGTGTGTGTGTGTGTGTGTGTGTGTGTGTGTGTGTGTGTGTGTGTGTGTGTGTGTGTGTGTGTGTGTGTGTGTGGTGTTGAGGAGTAGTTAACTACTAGAATTAGAATGTTATAATTACAATGTAAGATCAATAGAATTAGAATGTTATAATTAGTGGAACTACACACTACTGTTTTACCATGTAGCGGTGTAGCTAACTACTGGAACTACACACTACTGTTTTACCATGTAGCGGTGTAGCTAACTACTGGAACTACACACTACTGTTTTGTGCAAAAATAACAGAAAATACGGGTGAAGTAGGTATCCGACCTGCCTAATTCTGACTTGAAAACATAGTTTTTGGTTTCAATGGGCTAAATTACACATTTAGTTAAGTGTGTTGTACCTGAGCAGGTAGTATTGGACTCATCCTCATCGCTTCACAGTCATTGTCCCCGTCACAGAGCCAGCGCAGGGGGATACAGCGGTTATTCTGGCACTTGAACCGGTCCGATGGACACGTGTGCAGGTCTGGAGGAGAGAAAAGAAAGACAGTAGGATTAGAATGTTAGAATTTAGAATGTAAGATCAATAGAATAGAACATTAGAATTAGAATTGTAAGATCAATAGAATTAGAACATTAGAATTAGAATGTAGAACAATAGAATTAGAATGTAAGATCAATAGAATTAGAACATTAGAATTAGATGTAAGAACAATAGAATTAGAATGATTATAATTAGAATGTTAGATCAATAGAATTAGAATGTTATAATTAGAATGTAAGAATCAATAGAATTAGAATGTTATAATTAGAATGTAAGATCATAGAATAGAATGCTATAATGAAATGTAAGATCAATAGAATTAGAATGTTAGATCAATAGAATAGAATGTATAATTAGAATTGTAGATCAATAGAATTAGAATGCTATAATTAGAATGTAAGATCAATATAATTAGATTGTATATTAGAATGTAAGATCAATAGAAATTAGAACATTAGAATTATAATGTTAGATCAATAGAATTAGAATGTTATAATTAGAATGTAAGATCAATAGAATTAGAATGTTTTAATTAGAATGTTAAGATCAATAGAATTAGAATGCTATAATTAGAATGTAAGATCATATAATTAGAATGTTATAATTAGATGTAAGATCAATAAATTAGAATGTTATATAGAATGTTAGATCAATAGAATTAGAATGTTATAATTAGAATGTAAGATCAATAGAATTAGAATGTTATAATTAGAATGTAAGTACAATATAATTAGAATGTTATAATTCATAGAATGTAAGATCATAGAATTAGAACATTAGAATTAGAATTAAGATCTTATAGAATTTAGAATGTTAGAATCAATAAAATTAGAATGTTATAATTAGAATATAAGATCTTTAGAATTAGATGTTAGATAATAGAATTAGAATGTTATAATTAGAATGTAAGATCATAGAATTAGAATGTTAGATAATAGAATTAGAATGTTATAATTACAATGTCAGATCTTTAGGAATTAGAATGTTAGATCAATAGATTAGAATGTTATAAACTAGAATGTAAGATCAAATAGAATTAGAATGTTATTTAGAAATGTAAGATCAATAGAATTAGAATGTTATAATTAGAATGTAAAATCATAGAATTAGAATGTTATAATTAGAATGTAAGTAATATAATTAGAATGTTATAATAGAATGTAAGATCAATGAATTAGAATGTTATAATTAGAATGTAAGATCAATAGAATTAGAATGTTATAATTAGAATGTAAGATCAATAGAGAATTAGAATGTTTATAATTAGAATGTAGTACAATATATTAGAATGTTATAATTAAATGTAAGATCAATAGTTAGAACATTAGAATTAGAATGTAAGATCTTTAGATTAGAAATGTTAGATCAATAGAATTAGAATGTTATAAATACAATGTAAGATCAATATAAATAGAATGTTATAATTAGAATTTAGGATCAATAGAATTAGAATGTTATAATTGAATGTAAGATCAATAGAATTAGAACATTAGAATTGATGTAAGATCTGTTAGAATTAGATGTTATAATTAGAATGTAAGATCAATAGAATTAGAATGTTATAATTAGAATGTAGATCAATAGAATTAGAATGTTATAATTAGAATGTAAGATCAATAGAATTAGAATGTTATAATTACAATGTAGATCAATAGAATTAGAACATTAGATTAGAATGTAAGATCTTTAGAATTAGAATGTTAGATCAATAGAATTAGAATGTTATATTACAATGTAAGATCAATAGAATTAGAATGTTATAATTAGAATGTAAGATAATATAATTAGAATGTTATAATTAGAATTAGGATCAATAGAATTAGAATGTTTATAATTAGAATGTAAGATCAATAGAATTAGAACCTTAGCAATAGAATGTAAATCTTTAGAATTAGAATGTGAGATCAATAGAATTAGAATGTTATAATTAGAATGTAAGATCAATAGAATTAGAATGTTATAATTAGAAGAATGTGAGATCAATAGAATTAGAATGTTATAATTAGAATGTAAGATCAAATGATAGAACCTTAGCATTAGAATGTAAGATCTTTAGAATTAGAATGTTATAATTAGAATGTAAGATCAATAGGAATTAGAATGTTATAAATTAGAATGTAGATCAATAGAATTAGAACTGTTTATAATTAGAATGTAAGATCAATAGAATTAGAATGTTAGAATTAGAATGTAAGATCAATATAATTAGAATGTTAGATCAATATGAATTAGAACATTAGAATTAGAATGTTAGATCAATAGAATTAGAATGTTAGAATTAGAATGTAAGATCAATATAATTAGAATGTTAGAATCAATAGAATTAGAAATTAGAATTAGAATGTAGTCTAATAGAAATTAGAATGTTAGAATTAGAATGTAGATCAATATAATTAGAATTAGATCAATAGAATTGAATTAGAATTAGAATGTAAGATCAATAGAATTAGAATGTTAAATTAGAATGATTAGATCAATTTTATAATTAGAAGTGTAAGAATTAGAATGTTAGATCAATAGAATAGAATTTATATTAGAATGTAGATCAATAGAATTAGACCTTAATATTAGAATGTAAGAGTCAACTAGATATTAGAATGTTATAATTAGAATGTAAGATCAATAGAATTAGAATGTTATAATTAGAATGTAAGATCAATAGAATTAAAATGTTATAATTAGAATGTAAGATCAATAGAATTAGAACATTAGAATTAGAATGTAAGATCTTTAGAATTAGAATGTTAGATCAATAGAATTAGACCATTATTATTAGAATGTAAGATCAATAGAATTCGAACATGTTTTTACAGTATCTCTACAAGAGGGACTGTGTCACAAAGGAGTCTCCTATAACTGGCCTAATATACTGTAAGATCATAAAGCTGACATTACACATCTATAAGCACATTATGTTTTAGGATGCTTGAGCTTCTGCTGCTCCGACTGCTCTGTCATGCACTGGAAGTGGAACTTTCATGTATACACAGAGAAATCCTTGTTTTACTAATTGTCGCATGAAGAGAGAGATGGATGGAGAAACTATGGGCCTATTTAACAGTCAATGGATATTTAATATTCAATTGATGCATGTTTCAAAGAAGAGGCAGTATTAGTGCTGGATCAGCTTTAAACAAAGCTCATGCTCTGCTGCTGCTCCTACTCAGCTCATGATTCTCAACTGTGCGTGTCATGCATTGTTGTTATTGTTGTTGCTGTTGTTGTTGTTGTTGTTGTTGTGTGTGTGTTGCTCAGTAACCATGGTGAAGGAGTGGCGGTGTGACACTACTCACGGCAGAGCTCAGGCGCCTCGTCGCTGTTGTCCAAACAGTCGTTGTCACCGTCACACTTCCATCGCTCCTGGATACAGCGGTTGTTCTTACAGGCAAACTCTCCGGGCTGACACTGAGGAGGAGGGATGTAGGTGGGGTTGGCTGGGGAGAGAGAGAGAGAGAGGAAAGGAGGAGACTGTTACGGATACTCTAGTCTCTCAATCTCAGCTGTTCATATTCTGGAAATATGGGATGTATTTATCTACTTATGAGGGCTATTAGAACCAATTCAGCTGAAGAAAGCAGGTCTGAGACATTCGTTTCCCCACTTACCAGCTTAAACATGGACATTCCATACAGCATCCCAGATCAACTTCAAATTMTATTTTAACATATTCTAATTGAGACCATCCCAATACATACCTTTACAGGTGACATTGTCGTCATCCAGTATCTGGTCGTCAGCACAGCCACAGGACCTGCCATCAGGGATAGCCAGACACAGACTGCTGCAGCCTCCGTTTTTCACACGACACAGGTTGGTGCCTACAGAAACACCAACAGAAGACAGGCAGACAGGGCCGTTAGCATTGTTACCAAGCTAATTTCCTATTTAGGCCATTAAAGTATTCATTTATTCATGCATTCATTCATTCACATCTAGGCTAGCTAAATCACTGACATATTATAACCTTTTACGAAATTTGACAATAAGTTTTGGCATGTGTTATGATGACACTTTATGACTTGCTTGTTCAATGTCTTGTATAGTGTTACCTAGTGTTACCCATATAGTGTTACCAAGCATTATCCATATAGTACTTTCCATTAAAGTTACCTTGCTGCTGGTGAGCGTCGTACACGCGGATCTCGAAGAGGGGTGGGCGTTCGTTGCGGAGCAGCGTGACAGTGCTGGTGGTTGTGTCCAGTTTGAAGATGCTGCCGCCACGGTACTCGTTCCAAAACAGGAAGTGCTTGTAGTGACACAGGCCGAAGGCGTGGTTCAGCTCATTTCCCTCGTACACCATCTGACCAATGAGAGAGAKAAAATGATCATACGACACAGATCATGGTCATGGTTAAGGTCAAAACCATAGAATCCTTTTTTGTATATATATATTTTGGGAGTATTTGCTGACACTTGATTTAGACAGTTTGGTAATCAGATGGGATATAGGCAGGTGGGAGAAACAGTAGGAGTGTGGATGTGGGGATTGAACCTCGGTCTCTGGTGGGGAGATTTGTACATGTGTGATCATCAGGGTTAGGTYTAGGCTTAGTAAGCAGTCTAACTGACCTTGCGCTCTGTGGTGTTGAGGTCAACCATCTCGATGCGGTCGTAGTATGCGTCCACCCAGTACAGGATGCCCTGCGGGATGTCCAGACTCAGGCCGTTGGGCCACAGCACTGTCTTACTGGTCAGCAGGACCTGGTCATGCGAGCCGTCCATCCACGCCTTCTTGATCTTCCCTCGGTTAGTCTTCTTGGGGTCCTCCTCCCAGTCTGTCCAGTACATCCACCTGGAACACAATCACACAGTCTGTTAGAGCAATACTACATTTGCAAACTTCCAGTAACTTTCCTGAACTTCACAGGTTTTCCAGAAATCCCCCCAAAACGTGTTCCCCCCAGGAATCATCCAACCAGCATTTCTGGAAAAGTTAGGAATTTGGGGAAATGTACAGAAATATTACAATACATTCTCATAGGGTGATGTCTCTGTGTGAGATGTATACTATAGCAAAAKAACATAAGGAGGGCATAATGTCTGACCCGTGCTGGGGGTCCACTACGATGGCACGGGGGTGGGTCATCTTGCCCTCAATGAGGGTCTTGCGTGTCTGAGAGGCTTTCTCCAACCTGGCCACACTGATGGTCTTCATGGGCCCGTCGTCTGTCCAGTATAGGTTACCTGCCATCCAGTCTACCGCTATCCCCTCCACGGTGTGGATGCCTGAGGGAAGGAAAGAAGGGAGGAAGGKGCAGAGAGAGGGAGAGAGTGACTGTCTAATAGGGCTTGGTATTGGCAGGGACCTCATGATATAATTTGTATCACAATTCCTAGGTAACTATCTGATACATCTCGTGATTCTATACGCATCACGGTTCTATATGAATTGCGATTTGATTTTGTAATAGGGTGGAACAGAGGGTTGTTGTAATGCATTTCATGTTAAATACTATGGTACTAGATCAGTCCTTACCGTCCTTTAGTATGGTGTCTCTCTCTGTGCCATCGATCTTCTGCCGTCCAATTATGTAACTCACGGCGTCAGCGAAGTAGATGAATTCGCTCTCGGCATGGAAGTCCAGCGCCCTCGGGTTCATCAGATTCTCAATGGGGATCATGTACTCGTCTGGGACCTTGGCATTCATGTCCATGCCACGGATGATGCCAGGGCGACCCTTACCGTACACCAGGAACAACTCGTGTTCAGGTTCTGCAGAGGGAACATCAGAAAACATTACATCATTGTCATGGGAACATCGCTGAACAGTTAGTTACAAGATTGGAGAAACACAACAATGAGACCTTTCTGTCCGAAGAGTATGTCGAAGTTMTGTAAATGGTACATTTTCTTGCTTCGAGAGATTATATTCAACTCATATTGCTACTACATAAATTGCAGGTCTGTTCTGAATGGAGTTCTATGCTGAGTTGAGATGTGCTGTTGTGTGTGATTTCCATGCTATGCTCAGTGTGTGGCATTCAATTCAATTMAATTAAAACGTAGAAAGTACTCACTCTTGCAGGACTTCCCATCRCTGCCCAGGCTGAATCCAGAGCGACAGCGGCAGGTCCAGGTCTTGTGGCTGTTCCCCAGCAGACAGAGGTCTGAGCAGCCTCCTGGCTTCTTAAACTGGTCCGGGGCACACGCATGACTCTTCTCTCTCACTGGGCRCCAGGGGACAAGAAAGGGGTCAGGGGGCAGTGGTCAGAAGCRAATGATCAGCACTAGGCACCAACATGGCTACAACTAGATGCAGACAGGTAGATACTCTTCTGGACTCCTCCAASCAGGATTTCAGGAAAAGGGTACCATCATTTTGCTACCCTAGGCATGTATCTACATGGAGGTTGGCGTGTCTGGTGGTACACGTGCAGGGCTGGAACAAAAGCCTGTGCACACTACGTTCCAAACTTCATGGCAAAGATTGCCCCATTCCYACAGCGGCTGTTCTGGATACATACATGGGGGTTTGTGGGTGTGAACCTACCTGGGGGTTGGCGTCTCTGATGGTACACGTGCAGGGCGGCGCCGCGGTCCATCCTGGTAACCACYGTGTAGTCAGAGGAGTTGAAACGGTTGATCCGGATCACACTGGTCTTAGCGGGGTTTAGGTTGCCTTCGTCTGAGTTGGTGGCGTACAGGTAGTTCTCAAACACCGTCAGCCCATAAAGGTGTTCAATCTAACAGAATTAACAACAGAAACACAGTCCGAGTTGGTGTCTGTATTTGTATTGTGTATGTGTGTATGTGTGTGTGTCCTCACCAGCAGGCCTTGTATGATGGTATGTCTGTTCTTGCCTTCGTAGTCCACCACCTCTACGTAGTCCAGGTAGGCATCAGCCCAGTAGACCAGCCTGTTGACCAGGTCCAGGGTGATACCGTGGGGGAACACTGATCTTACTATCCACCAGCTTGGTTCCGGTTTTCTGACCGTCTGTCACAACGCTCCACCTTGGGAGTCCCTGACCGTGTCCGTGAAGAATACTTCCTGTAGAGACGCGAGGGGAGTAGAGGAGCGAGGGGAAGGTAAGGACGAGGTAAGGTAGAGGAGCGAGGGGAGGTAAGAGGAAGCGAGGGGAAGGTAGAGGAGCGAGGGGGGTAAGATGAGCGATGGGAGGTAGAGGAGGCAAAGGGAGGTGTAAGGAGCGAGGGAAAGGTAGAGGCCAGGCAGGGAAAGTAGAGAGCGAGGGAAGGTAGAGGAGCGAGGGTGAGCGGGGGTGTAGAGGAGTGTGTGGGGAAGATAAATTGAGGAAAGGGAGGACTGAACCGCAATTATAATGTTTATTATAATTCTTCAATTTATATTTGACCCTGCACCATTTAGATGCACCAAACCATTTTTGACGTGCAGCATCAACAAGGGTAGATGATCATGCATGTTGCATGTGTGTGTATGCTTAGAGGATGGAAGTGTTTCTGACTGACTAAGGCTTGGGTGGGCAGTCACCTGAACTGACTAGGGCTGGTTGGGCAGTCATCTGACTGAACTAAGGGCTGGGTGGGCAGTCACACTGACTGACAAGGGCTGGGTTGGGGCAGTCATCTGAACTGACTAAGGGCTGGGTGGGCAATCATCTGACGACTAAGGGCTGGGTGGGCAGTCACCGAACTGGACTTAAGGGCTGGTTGGGGCAGAGTCATCTGACTTTGACTAGGGCTGGGTGGCAGCAGTCTGACTGACTAAGGGCTGAAGGTGGGCAGTCACTGACTGACTAAGGGCTGGGGTGGGCAGTCACCACTGATGGACTAAGGCTGGTTGGGCAGTCATCTGACTGACTAAGGGCTGGGTGGGCAGTCATCTGACTGACTAAGGGCTGGGTGGGCAGTGTATCTGTACTGAACTAAGGCTGGTTGGCAGTCACCCTGACTGACTAAGAGCTGGGTAGACAGTCATCTGACTGCTGACAAGGGCTGGTTGGGTGCAAGTCACCTGACGACCAAGAAGCTGGGTGGGCAGTCACCTGACTGACTAAGAGCTGGGTAGACAGAGTCATCTTGACTGACTAAGAGCTGGGTGGGCAGTCACCCTGACTGACCAAGAGCTGGGTGGGCAGTCCCAACTGACTGACTAAAGAGACTGGATTGGACCATGCACCTATGACTAAGGACATGCGTGGCAGTCATCCGTGTACTGACTAAAAGCCATGGGTGGGCATCCAACTGACGACTAAGGCTGGGTAGACCAAGCATCTGCTGACTAGAGCTGGGTGGGCAGTCACCTGACCAGAACGACCAAGGGGAAGTACACAAGAAAGCATCTCAGGGCACTTCTTAGGGGTCTCTGGGGTTGTTATCGGGGTTGTGCTCACCCCATGAGGGGGTCCAGGGCGATGCCTTTAGGGTTGTAGAGCTCCTGATCCAGCAGAGTGACACATGTCTGGCCGTCGACATTGCACACAAATATACGATCGTCCACGTTGTCCAGAAAGTAGAAGTTTCCTGTCAGCCAGTCAATAGCCATCTGCTCCACATCTGGTGGGATAAAGTGAAGAGGTTACAGTGCCTTGCAAAAGTATTCACCCCCTTTGGCATTTTTCCTATTATGTTGCATTACAACCTGTAATTTAAATKGATTTTTATTTGGATTTCATGTAAAGGACATACACAAAATATTCAACATTGGTGAAGTGAAATTTAAAAAAATACTTGTTTCAAAAATGTATAAAAAAAAAAAAACTGAAAAGTGGTGTGTGCATATGTGTGCACCCCCTTTGCTATGAAGCCCCTAAATAAGATCTGGTGCAACCAATTACCTTCAGAAGTCACATAATTAATTAAATAAAGTCCACCTGTGTGCAATCTAAGTGTCACATGATCTCAGTATATATACACCTGTTCTGAAAGGCCCCAGAGTCTGCAACACCACTAAGCAAGGGGCACCACCAAGCAAGTGGCACCATGAAGACCAAGGAGCTATCCAAACAGGTCAGGGACAAAGTTGTGGAGAAGTGCAGATCAGGGTTGGGTTATAAAAAAATATCAGAAACTTTGAACATCCCAAGGAGCACCATTAAATCCATTATTAAAAAATGGAAAGAATATGGCACCACAACAAACCTGCAAAGAGAGGGCCGCCCACCATAACTCACGGACCAGGCAAGGAGGGCATTAATCAGAGGCAACAAAGAGACCAAAGATGAGCTGCAAAGCTCCACAGCGGAGATTGGAGTATCTGTCTATAGGACCACTTTAAGCCATACACTCCACAGAGCTGGGCTTTACGGAAGAGTGGCCAGAAAAAAGCCATAACTTAAAGAAAAAAATAAGCAAACACATTTTGTGTTTGCCAAAAGGCATGTGGGGGACTCCCAAAACATATGGAAGAAGGTGCTCTGGTCAGATGAGACTAAAATGTAGCTTTTTGGCCATCAAGGAAAATGCTATGTCTGGCACAAACCCAACACCACTCATCACCCCAAGAACAGCATTACCACAGTAAAGCATGGTGGTGGCAGCATCATGCTGTGGGGATGTTTTTCAACGGCAGGGACTGGGAAACTGGTCAGAATTGAAGGAATCATGGATGGCGCTAAATACAGGAAAATTCTTGAGGGAAACCTGTTTCAGTCTTCCAGAGATTTGAGACTGGGACGGAGGTTCACCTTCCAGCAGAACAATGACCCTAAGCACACTGCTAAAGCAACACTCAAGTGGTTTAAGGGGAAACATTTAAATGTCTTGGAAATGTCAATCCAATTGAGAATCTGTGGTACGACTTAAAGATTGCTGTACACCAGCGGAACCCATCCAACTTGAAGGAGCTGGAGCAGTTTTGCCTTGAAGAATGGGCAAAAATCCCAGTGRCTAGATGTGCCAAGCTTATAGASACATAYCYCAAGAGACTTGCAGCTGTAATTGCTGCAAAAGGTGGCTCTACAAAGTATTGCCTTTGGGGGGGTGAATAGTTATGCACGCTCAAGTTTTCTGTTTTGTTGTATTTTTTCTTGTTTGTTTCACAATAAAAAATATTTTG
>NC_036847.1:29428742-29430005 GCF_002910315.2 Salvelinus sp. IW2-2015 | reverse complement strand
ACAGTGTGCCATCACAGCAGCAAGATTTGTGACCTGTTGCCACAAGAAAAGGTCAACCAGTGAAGAACAAACACCATTGTAAATACAACCCATATTTATGCTTATTTATTTTCCATTTTGCACTTTAACCATTTGTACATCGTTACAACACTGTATATATACATAATATGACATTTGTAATGTCTGTTCTTTTGGAACTTCTGTGAGTGTAATGTTTACTGTGAATTGTTATTGTTTATTTCACTTTGTATATTATCTTCTTCACTTGCTTTGGCAATGTTAACATATGTTTCCCATGCCAATAAAGCCCCTTGCACTGAACTGAATTGATAGACAGACAGAGAGAGAGAGTTAGAGAGAGATAGAGAGAGAGGAGACTAAACAAGAGCAGCATTGTAATTTAGGAGTTCCTGTCATGGTGTTACGCTGGCTAGTCTAGAGGGTTGTCCACCACTTGAATGGAGTGACATACTTTAAGAGAAAGAGGGGAGGGGAGAGGAGAGGGAGAGAAGGAGAGAGAGAGCGAGACAGACAGGAAAAAATATCAGAGCTGAACTGACCCAAACACAGCCCATTAGTCCAGCTCACCCAGTGGGAGAGAAAGAGATTAACACTCTCCACCAACCCACAGCCTGCTTGGTGACCTGACATGACCCAACCCTGACTAACAACCCTGCCTCATTCATATACCCTTTTCACACAACTGAGTTGAGYCAAGCCAAGCTAAGCCAGGCTGTACTGGTTATGTATCTGCCATAGTTGCTGGAACCGTGCTTAAAATGACAAGGTTAATCAGAGACAGCCCAGCAAAATACAGTTGGAATCGGTATGGTAGTGTAGAAAGGATAACACTTGTCCATGGGAAAGACAGACAACACACGCCTGACTCACTGGCTGAATAGCTAGCTGACTGACTGGCTGCCTGGCTGACTGGCTGAGAAGATTGACAGCAGAACGAGGAAAAATAGCTGGGTTTGAATGAAATGCTAATGGTGTTATTTTGGAGGCTGTGGTTCGTCCCTCTTGGTTTCTTCCAGCTGACTACCCGAGCAAGGGCTAGTCTCTGACAATGAGAGTCTATCTGTGAGAAGGCGGTTGGGTAGGGAGGGTGGAGGTGCAGTTCCACAGAGAGACCAAGCCTGTCCCATCCTACCCCTCTATAGTTTGCCTGTCCCATCCCACCCCCCTTGTAGTTTGCCTGTCCCATCCCACCCACTTGTAGGTAGCATGTCCCATACTACCCCTGTAGTTAGCCTGTCCCAT
>NC_036847.1:29408183-29426999 GCF_002910315.2 Salvelinus sp. IW2-2015 | reverse complement strand
TAGCCTGTCCCATCCCACCCTCCTGTAGTTATCCTGTCCCATCCCACCCTCCTGTAGTTAGCCGTTCCCAGCTAGTGACTCCAGCAGTTATTTAAGCAATAAGGGGGTGTGKTATATGGCCAATATACCATGGCTAAGGGCCGTTCTTAGCCACATCACGTAGTCCTTGGACACATCCCTTAGCCATGGTATATTGGCCATAAACCACAAACCCCAGAGGTGCCTTATTGTTATTATAAAATGCTTACCAACGTAATTAGAGCAGTAAAAATAAATGTTTTGTCATACACGTGGTATACGATCTGATACCACGGCTGCATKCAGGGCTTGAACCACCCAACTTATAAATCCTGTAATAAACTGGGTGGTTCAAGCCCTGAATGCTGATTGGCTGACAGCCATGGTATACTCTATGTTATGTCGTGCCTAAGAGCAGCCTTAGCTGTGGGATATTGGCCATATACCACACCCACTCAGGCCTTATTGCTTAATTATAGCCTGTCCCAGGGCTCTGTGACATGACATTTGTAGTGAGTCCCACGGTAGGTTTGGCCACTTCCAAAGACAAACCCCAGGTTGGATGACTGAACAATGTTAAACCATGCTGCTACAGGGCTATTCCACAGTGGCACAGAGATAGCCTGTTCCCAGATCTGTTTGTGCTGTCTTGCCAACTCCTAAGGTCATTGTCACACCAATGGCACTGTCATGATGTTGCCTGTTTAGGTACATAAAGCCCATTCCCCTCTCCCTGCCACTCCCTGACTCCCCCTTTCCTCCTTCAACCCATGCTGTGGTCACAGAGAGACGTCGTAAATTCCTGAGAATCTCCTCATGGCCAAACAGTATTARAGAGAGGGTAAACTTTCAGGACAAAGGAAGTTTTCTTCCACCTCACAGAACTTGAGGTACGAACAGATTTCATGTTCCTGAAAAAGTATTAAAGATCGGTGAAGATTCCAGCTATTAACCGGTCCGTTGGTCACAATGTGGGAAACTCATGGGAGACTGTGTGGCTACATTACCATACCGCTGTTTATATAATAACCTCAGATATGAGGTTTACATCTGAGTGTTGTATAAAATGAATGAGTGAGTATGATACTGTTTGTATAATTGTGTAATATGATTTTGGACTGTTTAATGAAGAAAAATACAAATCCCTTTTGATTTGAACTAAATCCGAGGACCCGACCCTGAGCCAGTTGGGTCAGACATCCTGGGACCCAACTCTCTGCTATCCGAATAAAAACCCAACTCTGAGAAATTATCAACAGACCATGTTTTTTCTCCATAGGAGGAGAACGAAGGTTAAGTACCATTGCTGAATCTTCAACCATACCACGTGGTTAAACTCTTAGACGAATAAGAACAAGTCTTTGATATTGACTACTAGTCTGCAGCTAGGAATTCGGTATCATTGAATGCGAAGAAAGACAACCGCCAAAACATCCATTCTATAACGAATGTCACTCTGAACTATCCACATTAACCAAGACAGAGACAGACGACTCTCCAACAGAAACTAACTTTTCTCCAGCGATCAGGACAACACACTGAGCGTAAATATATATATATTGATTGCAATTGTTCCCGAATGAGTGAGCGTTCATGTGTAAAGGGTTAGCATGTCAATTGTTATAATTATGGACTCTGTAGTGACTTCTTAGTCGAACCACAATTTTCCCTTTGTCTAACAAGCCGCCATGCCGGTTCAGCCCACTAGGGCATATTTCTCCCACCATTTCATGTAACCATTTTAAGTTTGTTTTTTATGCATTTCTGTGAATTACTTAGTTAGTAATAAATAAATGATTTAAGACAATTGAGTATGGATGACTCATAGTGAAGACTGGGTTCGTGCAGATAACAACAATTTACGAGTTTGGAATGAGACTAACGTGAGGTAAAATAAATAAATAAATAATCAGAAGACTATTGATCAGATATGAAAATATCTGAAAGGTTATATTGGGAAATTATAACTTTGTAATCTGACTACTTTCCCTTGTCGGAGCGAGCGGGTGGGGCGGGGTGGCGGGAGAGAGGGTGCTCCCAAATTTCATAGTTAATATAGTTACGTATTATTTAGTTGATCGCGTAATAATAATTACAGAGAATCTTTGATAAAAAACTATAATCTTCAATTAATGATAGCAAAAACACGACAGCACGTAGCACAGACAGATTTGAGACCAGGCAGGGCAGAGACACATCTGCGTCTGATGGTCCCCATTCCTGTGCGTCACAAAGATTCCAAAAAAAAGGCCTACCCCGTCTCTTTATTTTACAGGCTAGAACAATTTAGCACCAAATTCTCTATTTACAATGACGGCCTGCAAGAGAGAAAAGTACCTCCTGTGGGCACGGGGAAAAAACAACAACGTAAGACAAATGCCAACACAGACAGAACGACAAAGGCCAACAGACCTCAATACAACAGCAAAACAGGTGTGGTGTTGTTGTGTCGTTGTTGGTGTGTGTGTGTGTTGTGTGTGCTTGTGTGTGTTGTGCTGTGTTGGTGTGGATGTGTGTGCATGTGTGTGTGGTGTTGTGGTACATATCCAAGAACATGCAGTGTATGTGGTGTTGCGTATCGAAATAGATTGTGTCTGTGCGCCGTGCGCGCGATATATATAATATACTACTCATGAACACTGCTACATTCATGCTAATGATATTGATGATCTTCTCACTCGATTCACACAGAACTAACGATAACTACACAGCAGACCGCACATAGGACTACAATATCAGGTAAGCACACCGCGATCCGTTCATCGAATTTATCATTGAAAATGGCATATTAGTCAGCACGTATTCAATGCAAGATGTCAATTTATGTTTTGTACAAAGGAACAATACAAAACTACCTGATCCAACTCCCAAGAATAACCATAAGCATATATAAAAGCGACTCACCTACCATCATATTCACCCAATACACGGTCGTGTGCGTGCAGGCATGTGTGGTGTGTGTGAAGTAAAACAACATTCTTCCCTACATAAGGCTATGCAAACTAGTGACAACTAGAAACAACTACATGTCTCAACAACCTGTTCATCTATTTGTCCTTTGACCTCCTCCAGGGACACCAGGTCCTGTAGTTGTAGGTTGGTTTGGAGGGGATTCCAAGACCGGGGGACTGAGCAATCCAAGGACCTTTTTCCATTGCTCGGTTTACATTTTCGGGACTCTTAGAATATAACAAGATTGAGATCTGAGTTTGAATGTGTTTTCATTTCGAGCTAGAAGAGAGGATAGATAAGATGTCTTTTTTCCTGAAATGGCCTTATAAATAAGAATGTACCAGTGTTTGAGCCTGCGTGTTGCTAGTGATGTCCACCTGACAGCACTGTAGAGATCACAATGGTGAGTTAGACTTCTCTGATTGGTGTCAAGACGAAGGGCTGCATGATACACAGAGTCAAGAGCCTTCAGTGTAGCGATTGAGGCACATACAGTCAATAGTATCACCATAGTCCAACACAGAGAGAAAAGTACAACTAATCAACTCCTTTCTGGCGGCAAAGGAAAAACAAGCTTTGTGCCGGTAATTAAACCCAATACGTAGCTTGAGTTTCTTGACAAGGTTCTCTCCACCCAAACTCCCAGATATTTGTACATTTTGACTTGCTCTATAGAATGTCCTTCCAACATAGTAATTACGTAGTTTTCAGAGTGTTTAGTATTGGAAAATACCATTAATTTTGTTTTAGAGGAATTCAGAACAATCTTCAAATCGTACAGATTCTGTTGAATAATGTTAAAAGTTGTTTGAGATTTTTCAAAAGCCAAAGTCAAACTGCTGCCACTTAGAGAACAGTGTCATCCGCATAAAAATGTACATCAGCTGTCTCAATATGGCTCCCAATGTTGTTGATATAGATAATAATAAACCACAGGGGACACCCGAGCACAACTCTACGGTGTCCGACATTCAACCATCTGCCTTAACACACTKGGTTCTATAGCTAGTTCACAAACCACTCCAGAGCATGACCAGTAATCCCAACACCAGTAATCCCAACACACTTCAATCTCTGCACCAAGAGTATGGTCCACAGTGTCAAACGCCTTTGACAAGTCTGAATACATACATACAATGCTGCTTCCCATCCAGGGCACAGTGTATGTGTCTACTAGTCTAGGTTCAGGTCACCCAAAAGGACAAATTCAGATTTGACATTCTGAGATAATAATTCTAAAATAGAATCCAGAGAGCCAATAGCAGATGGGGGTGTAGAGTAATTTAGCACCATGTCAGGGCAGCACTGTTCTTGAGCAGGAACCTTTATCAGAATATTGCTGCACTCATCATTCTGCTCTGCACTGTAATGCAGGTTTCGGAGTCGGGCGCCGCCGAGTGGTATTGCATCACGTCTATAGTGTGTGTGTGTTTATGTGTGCATATGTGTGTGTTCTTCCAGTAGGAGCGGTAGGTAGGCTCCTCTACTCAGGGTGCAGGATGCGTGTGTGTGTGTTTGTGTTCTCTACTCCAACGTTGAGGCTGGGGTGCTGTGGTGTGGTGTTGTGTGTGTTCTCTACTCACGGTGCAAGCTGTGTTGTGTGTGTGTTCTCGTACTCACGTTTGAAGGCTGTGTGGTGTGTGTGTGTGTGTTGTGTGTGTGTGTGTGTGTGTGTGTGTGTGTGTGTGTGTGTGTGTGTGTGTGTGTGTGTGTGTGTGTATGTGTGTGGTTCTCTACTCACGGTGCAGGCTGAGTGAGTGTTAATTATCCTGATGTTGTTGACAGTCTTTCAGCTCAGGGATGGAGGCACACTTCAGGTGGGTGTTGGCGGCGACGAGTCGCCCCACGTCGATCCAACACACTGTCTCCTGGGCGTAGTTGAAGTCCATGGCAGTGGTCTGTTTTTCAACAATAATAATAATAGCTTGGGTTTTTATATAGCGCTTTTCAAAGACCCAAAACACGCTTCATAATAGTTTCAATGTACAGTTAAAAAGTACAAATCCCAGAGGATAAGAACATAGCATTATAAAACACTTATTTCCAACCTGGTCCAGGTGTAGGGGTTAAGGACAGGGACAGGGACAGGGACAGGACAGGGAGGGACAGGGACAGGGACAGGGTTAGGGTTAGGGTGGTGAGTGGATAGTTTAGATGACATTTTGTTAAAATCAAATCCAATTGTATTTGTCACATGCGGAAAATAAATCAGTGTATTTTTCACCTTACAGTGAAATGCTTACTTACAAGCCCTTAACCAAACAATGCAAAAAAATATGTGCTGAATAAAACTAAAGGAAAAATAGTAACACAATAACATAACAATAACGAGGCTAAATACAGGGGGTACGGTGTATAGATCAATGTTGCGGGGTACAGGTTATCACGGTAATTGAGTATATGTACATGTGGTAGGGATAAAGTGACTATGCAATAGATAATAAACAGAGAGTAGCAAGCAGTGTATGTGAGAGTGTGAAGGAATGTGCATGAATGTGTGTGGTGTGGCGCAATATGCATGTGGCGTGTTTTGTGTGTGTGTTGTGGTCCCCGTGTGTGTGTGTCCCTGTGTGTGTCCGTCGTGTGTGTGTCCCGTGTGTGTGTGTGTGTGTGTGTGTGTGTGTGTGTGTGTGTGTGTGTGTGTGTGTGTGTGTGTGTGTGTGTGTGTGTGTGTGTGTGTGTTGGAGTGTCGGGTGGTATAATAAGGAAATCAAAAAGCGCTCTAACCTTCTTGGTGCTGATGGCCGGGAGGCGGGTGGGCATGCCACTCAGAGACGTACAGCGGATGTCATTGAGGTTAGCGATCAGCGCACCGGCAGCTGTTCCACAGGATCTGAAAGATGGAGGAGAGGAAGAGAGAGGAAGGGAGGGGAGGGAGAGGGACAAGAGGAGGGAGGGAGGGAGGGAGGGAGGGAGGAGGGGGGAGGGAGGGAGGGAGGGGAAAGAAGGAGAGGTCGAGAGGGAGATGGTGAGAGGGAGGGGATAAAAGGAGAGGGATGATGGTGAGAGGAGAGGGATGATGGTGAGAGGAGAGGGATAAGGAGAGGGATGATGGTGAGAGGAGAGTGATTAAAGGAGAGGATGATGGTGAGAGGAGAGGGATAAAAGAAGAGGGATGCATGGTGAGAGGAGAGGGATAAAAGGAGAGGGATGATGGTGAGAGGAGAGGATAAAAGGAGAGGGGTGATGGTGAGAGGAGAGGGATAAAAGGAGAGGATGATGGTGAGAGGAGAGGGATGAAGGAGAGGGGAAGAAAGGTCACATAGCTCTGGCCATGTTTCCTTGTAAATTCAATTATAACAGCATTAGAGTGTCACGCCGTAACAAATGTCATTCCTCCAAATAATAACACCAGCAATGACAGGCCCAAAACAAAACAAATCAACTGAAACAGCAGATATGACTTGGTTAGCTTTAGTCTATGACAAGTGTAGACTACACGTCTGTACAGTATGTTTGATGTTTGTTTGTGTGTGCGTGTGTGTGTGCGGTGTGTGGCGTGTGTGTTGTGTGTGTGTGTGTGTGTGTGTGTTGGTGGTGTGTGTGTGTGTGTGTGTGTGTGTGTGTGTGTGGTGTGTGTCGGTGTGTGTTGTGTGTGTGTTGTGTGTGTGTGTGTGTGCTGTGTGTGTGTGTGTGTCTCACCGTTCTTGGCCTTGCAGGAGCGGTTGTCTGGCTGCAGTAGGTAGCCCTCCACACAGCTGCAGGTGTAGGAGCCCTCGTTGTTGGAGCACGTCTGACTGCATGTCCCGTACACACTGCACTCGTTGAAATCTGAGGATTCCGGCAGGGCAATGTCAGTCAGTATAGTGAGTCAGTCCGTCCGTCCGTCAGTCAGTCAGTCAGTCACTGGTCAGACATGGGACTGTTGTCATGTTTACTGTAACTTGATGCACATGTCCAGGACTCAGGAGTCTTACCTTTGCATGTCTTTCCATCCTGGCTGACTTCATAGCCAATTTTGCAGTAACACTTGGGCCCTTGGTGTGTTACAGAGCAGTTGCCCTCGCAGCCATGGGTGGCACAGTCTGGTCCAAGCTCTACCACAGAGAGACATCACAATCACATGAAAGACATGCAAGGAAACGTGGTTGGTCGCAAACGGCATGGTTCACACACATGCATAAAAACAACATAAAAAATCTATATATAATTTAACAAAAAACATTTTAGAGATGACTAATGTTACTGTCTCCACTACAACAAAACAATATTCAAATAAATGTCCTTGAAACATTTAATTGAGATACTGTAGAATTCCATTCATTCCTATGGAGGACTGCTCCTACTGGGGAGTACCAATATGGCCGACCAAGGGCTTCAAAGCCTCTCAATGGCCAATACATAGCAATCAGCAATCAAGGGTTTATATCAAATCAAATCAAATGTTATTTGTCACATGCACCGAATACAACATTACAGTGAAATGCTTACTTACAAGCCCTTAACCAACAATGCAGTTTTAAGAAAATACCCCCCCCCCCATTTTTTTAAAAATTAAGTAAGAGATAAGAATAACAAATAATTAAAGAGCAGAACATAACAATAACATAACATAACAATAACGAGGCTAAATACAGGGGGTACCGGTACAGAGTCAATGTTGCGGGGTACAGGTTAGTCAAGGTAATTGTGGTAATATGTACATGCTGGTAGGGATAAAGTGACTAAGCATAGATAATAACAGAGAGTAGCAGCAGTGTAGAAGAGGTGGGGAGGGGGGGGCAATGCAAATAGTCTGGGTAGCCATTTGATTAGCTGTTCAGGAGTCTTATGGCTTGGGGGTAGAAGCTGTTTAGAAGCCTCTTGGACCTAGACTTGGCGCTACGGTACCGCTTGCCGTGCGATAGCAGAGAGAACAGTCTATGACTASGGTGGCTGGAGTCTTTGACAATTTTTAGGGTCTTCCTCTGACACCATCTGGTATTAAGGTAATGGATGGCAGGAAGCTTGGCCCCGGTGATGTCCTGGGCTGTACGCACTAACCACTGTAGTTGCCATACCAGGGAGTGATGCAACCCGTCAGGATGCTCTCGATGGTGCAGCTGTAAAACCTTTTGAGGATCTGAGGACCCATGCCAAATCTTTGCCAATCTTTGCCCATGCCAAGTCTCCTGAGGGGGAATAGGTTTTGTCATGCCTTCTTCACGACTGTTTTGGTGTGCTTGGACCATGTTAGTTTGTTGGTGATGTGGACGCCAAAGACTCTGAAGCTCTCAACCTGCTCCACTAAAGCCCTGTCGATGAGAATAATCTCCTTTGTCTTGATCACGTTGAGGGAGAGGTAGTGGTCCTTGCACCACCCGGCCAGGTCTCTGACCTCCTCCCTATAGGCTGTCTCATCGTTGTTGTCGTGATCAGGCCTACCACTGTTGTGTCATCGGCAAACTTAATGATGGTGTTGGAGTCGTGCCTGGCTGTGCAGTCATGAGTGAACAGGGAGTACAGGAGGGGACTGAGCACGCACCCCTGAGGGGCCCCCGTGTTGAGGATCAGCGTGGCGGATGTGTTGTTACCTACCCTTACCACCTGGGGTCGGCCCGTCAGGAAGTCCAGGATCCAGTTGCAGAGGGAGGTATTTAGTCCCAGAGTCCATAGCTTAGTGATGAGCTTTGAGGGCACTATGGTGTTGAACGCTGAGCTGTAGTCAATTAATAGCATTCTCACATAGCTGTTCCTTTTGTTCAGGTGTGARAGGGCAGTGTAGAGTACAATAGAGATTGCATCATCTGTGGATCTGTTGGTATGCAAATTGGAGTGGGTCTAGGGTTTCTGGGATAATGGTGTTGATGTGAGCCATGACCAACCTTTCAAAGCATTTCATGGCTACATACGTGAGTGCTATGAGCAGGTTACCTTAGTGTTCTTGGGCACAGGGATTATGGTGGTCTGCTTGACACATGTTGGTATTATAGACTCAGACAGGGAGAGGTTGAAAATGTCAGTGAAGACACTTGCCAGTTGGTCAGCACGTCCTCGCATTACATGTCCTGGTAATCCGTCTGGCCCTGTGGCCTTGTGAATGTTGACCTGTTTAAAGGTCTTACTAACATCGGCTGCGGAGAGCGTGATCACACAGTCGTCCGGAACAGCTGTTGCTCTCATGCATGTTTCAGTGTTACTTGCCTCGAAGCGAGCATAGAAGTTATTTAGCTCGTCTGGTAGGCTCGTGTCACTGGGCAGCTCGCGACTGTGCTTCCCTTTGTAGTCAGTAATAGTTTGCAAGCCCTGCCACATCCGACGAGCGTCGGAGCCGGTGTATACGAGATTCGATCTTAGTCTTGTATTGACGCTTTGCCTGTTTGATGGTTCGTCGGAGGGCATAGCGGGATTTCTTATAAGCTTCCGGGTTATATACTGTACATCATTGGTGAAACACCTTCTGACTAACGAATACAACAGGTGCAACACATCCTGAACAACGAGGA
Source organism: Salvelinus sp. IW2-2015 (assembly GCF_002910315.2). NCBI lineage: Eukaryota > Metazoa > Chordata > Actinopteri > Salmoniformes > Salmonidae > Salvelinus > Salvelinus sp. IW2-2015. The sequence goes on along the minus strand of NC_036847.1, from coordinate 29,417,604 downwards.
TGATTCCAATCCAAACAGAASAGTTTGTGCTATCCGGGATCCTTGGGACATCCATACCTCATTGAAATTGAAATGTAAAATGGTTACGGTAAGGGTTAGGTTATGGTTAGGGTAGAGGTCAAGGTTAGGGTTTAGGGTATGGACGTCACAAGGATACGGGATAGCACCGAACCAAAGAAGAGAAAATAGAAAACAAAATCAAGGAAAAAACCAAAGCCTGTAACATAAGCAATAGCTTCCTTCCTCCAGTCAACACACTAATAGCTTCCTYCCTCCAGTCAACACACTAATAGCTTCCTTCCTCCAGTCAACACACTAATAGCTTGTTTGCAGATCAGCTGTGAAAATGCTTATCTTAATCCAAGAGCTATCTTCCCATCGATGGTCTCCACTGACACAATGTCTTTTGGCCGGGAGTGAGGGACATCCTCCTAGCCCTAGCCCCCGCTCTGCATATGAAAGTGATTAGGGCCCTTGGCCTGCACTTTTGGAATGACTGTTTATAAACACCGACTCCCACCATATCTAGACCAGGACACAGTGTGGTAACAGACTTTGGCACAGTTGAGGCTAGGATCATTTAGACTAGAGCAAGTTAGAGATTTCCACTGTAATCTCAGACTAATCGCTCATACAGTAGAGGCTAATATGAAACAAGGCAACAACACGTGTTGCAGTCTCCTCAAGCTGCAGTCTCTTCACACTGCAGTCTCCTCACACTCTAGTCTCCTCACACTGCAGTCTCCTCACGCTGCAGTATCCTCACGCTGCAGTCTCCTCACGCTGCAGTCTCCTCACGCTGCAGTCTCCTCACACTGCAGTATCCTCACGCTGCAGTCTCCTCACGCTGCAGTCTCCTCACACTGCAGTATCCTCACGCTGCAGTATCCTCATGCTGCAGTCTCCTCACACTGCAGYATCCTCACGCTGCAGTCTCCTCACACTGCAGTCTCCTCACACTGCAGTCTCCTCACGCTGCAGTCTTCAGCATGCTGCCTGCCAACAGTTTCCTACCTACCAGATCAAAAGGCAGGTATGAGAGAAGTGGCCATACAGCATGCTGTCTGTCTTTCTTTCTGTCTGAGAGAGGACTGCAGCGCACCAACAAAGAGCTGCCAAAAACACATAACCACACAGACACAACACAAGGAAGTGAGATGAACTCTCAGTCTGAGCATCATCACAAAGCTTGCAGAGCATGGAATCCTACTGGCATGTCCAGTGAAGTCCCATTTCCTAGATAACTAAACATACTGCACCAAAGCAGACTGTACAACCTCATTCAATAGTACATCATAATGGGAGGACACTATAGTATCACACAGGGAGTGGAATATTATCAGTCAGAGTGAAGGGATGTCCACACCACAATCCACAGCCCTGTCCAGCCATGCTGAAAGGAGACCATTACATGCTGACCGTTGAGGCTGGCTAGAGGAGAGCGCAGAGCAGAGAGGAGGTTGGACCACTGAAGGGTCCTCATTATGTAAAGCCTGTGGCACTCGGGCCACAATGGCCCTTTTGTGGGGTCTCGCTGAGAGGAAGAAACCCGCTGTGTGTGTGCCCTGCATCAAACCCATTCACTGAGACACACATAGAGACACACAGTGCCAACGCTAGCCAGGGTGCTGCCCCTCCAAACCTACATCAGGTCCTACCACCTCACCTTTCTCTAGCCCTGAGCCTCTAGCTTCAACCATCACAATCACCACAGCAATAAGTGGATATTGCCCGAAGAACACCAATTTCAATTTCAGCCCGTCTCTAATCTAAACCTAGTTTTCTGACTGTGGGTTTCAAAGCACAACACACTCAAGGGAATGAGTCTGAAAGGGAATATGCATAAGGACACATTTTGACTTCAGACGCCATTCTATTCTGTGGTTGCGGCCATAGAATTATAATTACTACAGAATGGAATCTTATGTTTGTTGTGCCCCACAGTGCCAGAGAGATGAGAGCAGAATACCATTGAAATATAATTACTTATATTACTTCGATTTGCAGAAAACTGCAGCCAATATACATATTTTGTCACAGGTCATGGAGTGTTACAAAGTCAAAGCACCAACAGGGGAAAAAAGTCACCAGTCAACTGTTCTCAACAGTAGTATTCTTTCAGCCATTTAACCAGGGTTAATTACCTGAGAAAACACATGACACACTGCTGCCTTGAGTGTTCAACAAGCATGTCACACACACACAAACACACACATACACACATACACACACACAAACACGGTGAGTGATGCTGAGTGTTCTTGGAGTCCATCCAAGAGCAGATAAGGAGGCAGAGAGGAGGAAAAGTATAAAAGTGTGCTGTTTTCCTTCACCGACAGACAGACAGGACTGTCCCAGGGCCTCTCTGATCAATATTTAGGTGGGGTGAACTAGGTGGGGTGAACTAGGTGGGGTAATGGGGTTGAAAGGGATGATAAGGACAAACAGGGACAGGACAAGGATTAAAAACTCAGTATCCCCTCCATTCTACTTCACAACCTTCATGACTTCTAAGAGTCTTTCCCAACACCAGATTATTCCTAGTTACATCAATCTACAGTATATACTGAATACTGAATACTGACTGGCTGACTATAGAACTGACTGACTGGATGACTGGCTAGCTGACTGACTGACTGGATGACTGGCTGACTGGCTGGCCAAGTGAAAGATAGAGACGACACTATCAGACTAACTTGGATCCAGTCAGTCACTGGGCATTTGTCACTTACCAGTGAGGAAGCTTACATGTCTACCTCTCCTTTTATCAAGGCCAGGCCCTGGGTCGAGACATTCCTAACCCTCACCTCTCCTCTCTCTGTCTCTGTCTGCTCCAGTGTTCCTTTCCTCAACAAAAACAGGGACTCAAATATTCGTCAAACAGCTATTTTTCAGTGGCAAATGAAAAGGCTACACTGAGTGTACAAATCATTAGGAATATTAGGAAGGTAATAAGCATAATAAATTTTAGCAGCATAGATAGTGGGATAGTGTTCAATAGTGGGAAGGATACGCCACACCCGGCACACAGTCTACATCAGCTTTACCCTCGTAAGAATGGGCCTATATGGATAGGGCCAAATTGAAATGCTTCTTTCAGAAGAAATATGAAAAGCATATGCATAAGCATGGTAGCATTTGAAAGGGATCAGTTTGGAGATTATGGGGAAATCATCAGACCAAAGTTGAGGACACAACAGTTCACCTACAAGACTGAATCCAAACATTACACTGTTGATTTTATGTGCATTTTACATTTACTGTACTTTGCCACATTTGTTGATAACGAAATCTGAAAATACCCCGGATACTCTACATTCAGTAACACGATAAGAATACTCCTGGAAAATGTGGAGTATATACACATACAGCATTTCCCTCAGTCAGTCAACAAAAAAATTGCAAAAGTTGCCCAATTAACGGGAGGGATGGGGGCAACTTCTGGTCACGTGCAGTGCTCAAGTTCAGAACGGCTGTCAGTCAAAACTAGAGGTCGACCGATTAATCGGGGCCGATTTCAAGTTTTCAATACAATCGGAAATCGGTATTTTTGGGCGCCGATTTGCCGATTCTTTTTTTTTTACACCTTTATTTAATCTTTATTTAACTAGGCAAGTCAGTTAAGAACACATTCTTATTTTCAATGACGGCCTAGGAACGTTCTGCAGAACGACAGATTTTTAACCTTGCCAGCTCGGGGGATCCAATCTTGCAACCTTACAGTTAACTAGTCCAATGCTCTAACACTGATTACATTGCACTCCACGAGGAGCCTGCTTGTGCCGCGAATGCAGTAAGCTAAGGTAAATTGCTAGCTAGCATTAAACTTATCTTATAAAAAACAATCAATCAATGACTGTCATTGCTCCAATRTGTACTTAACCATAAACATCAATGCCTTTCTTAAAATCAAYACACAAGTRTATATTTTTAAACCTGCATATTTAGCWRRMARAMMTCCAGGTTAGCAGGCAATATTAACCAGGTGAAATTGTGTCATTTCTCTTGCGTTCAYTGCACGCAGAGTCAGGRTATATGCAACAGTTTGGGCMGCCTGGCTCTTTGCGAACTAATTTGCCAGAAYTTTACGTAATTATGACAGCATTGAAGGTTGTGCAATGTAACAGGAATATTTAGACTCATGGATGCCACCCGTTAGATAAAATACGGAACGGAATAAACGTTTTGTTTTCGAGGTGATAGTTTCCKGATTAGTCAAAGGTATATGGTTTAGAGAGAAATAGTCGACGCGTTATAATTCCTGTAATAACTTGCGGCTGAATTTGAAAGGGGTTCCTTCGTTATTTTACCGTTCATGTCTTCCATAGAGAATGTCTTGATCTACTTCAAATAAGGTCTGTGTTTCGTGCAGGCTTAAACCGCCTCGACGTTTTGATACCTGTGTAAATCTCACTAGGATAAGGTAACGTTTGTCAACATATTTTCATAAATCCACTCTACAAAAAAAAATGATCTTTGCTTATATTTAGCCAATATTGATCAGAGTTACCTTGTCCTATGGATATCTACACAGTTATAAAATTGGCAAGGTGGTGTAAGCCTACACAAAACACAGACCTTATTTTAAGTGAATCTAAAAATATCCTATGGAATAAATGAAGGAACCGCTTTTCAGATTTTGCTAGAAGGTGTCATGGGAATTATGACTCGCACTTTGGTCGTCAATTCTTACCATGCCCATTATTAAAATAGGATTTCCTGCATATAGAAATGACAGTTTTTGTTTTCAACATTCATCACAGGTAACTTAAACTCTAATTTTTATTCAAACAGTGAGAATATTTGTCTCCTAAGCAGACTCTTCAGTATCATTGTCACTTCAGAGCTGTGTGTGTGTGTGTGTGTGTTATTTATGTATTATATTAAGTTAAAATAAAATGTCATTGTTCAGTATTGTTGCAGTTGTCATTATTACAAAAATGTGTGTGTGTGTAACGTGGTCCTCCTCCTCTTCAACCGAAAAGGAGGAGTATTGAGGGAACCAAGGCGCAGCGGGTTGTGAACACATAAATATTTATTAAAGACAAGACGAAAACACGAACTTCACTATAAAACAACAAAACAACAAACGGAGTAGACAGACCTGAACGACGAACTTACATTAAACACGAGAACGCACGAACAGGGAAAATAGCCTACACATAAAATGACGATGTACAACACAAACCGAACAGTCCCGTATGGTGCGACAAACACTGACACAGGAGACAACCACCCACAAACAAACACTGTGAAACTACCTACCTTAAATATGATTCTCAATCAGAGGAGATGAAAACCACCTGCCTCTAATTGAGAACCATATTAGGTACCCATTCACCAACATAGAAACAGAAAACATAGACTGCCCACCCAAACTCACGTCCTGACCAACAACACATACAAAACTAACAGAAAACAGGTCAGGAACGTGACATAACCCCCCCCTCAAGGTGCGTACTCCAGAACGCACCACCAAAAGTCTAGGGAGGGTCTGGGTGGGCATCTGACCACGGTGGTGGCTCAGGCTCTGGGCGAGGTCCCCACCCCACCATAGTCAATCCCAGCTTACGTCTCCCCTTAGAATGACCACCCTCTTATTTCCCCCACCTAATTTAAGGGGCAACACCAAGATAAAGGACAGCTCCGGACAAGGTAGCTCAGGACAGAGAGGTAGCTCAGGACAGAGGGATAGCTCAGGATAGAGAGGTAGCTCAGGATAGAGAAGGTAGCTCCTGATAGAGGGGCAACTCCGGACTGAAGGGCAGCTCCGGACAGAGAGACAGCTCTGGACTGAGAGGCAGTTCTGGATGAATGACGGCTCCGGAAGCTCATGCAGGCTGACGGCTCTGGACGCTCATGGCAGGCTGACGGCTCTGGACGCTCATGGCAGGCTGACGGCTCTGGACGCTCATGGCAGGCTGACGCGCTCTGGACGCTCATGGCAGGCTGACAGCTCTGGACGCTCATGGCAGGCTGACGGGCTCTGGACGCTCATGGCAGGCTGACGGCCTGGCTGCTCATGGCTCACTAACGGCTCTGACGCTCATGCTCACTGGCGGCTCTGGCAGATCCTGTCTGGGCGGCTCTGGCAATCCTGTCTGTTTGGCGGCTCTTGCAGATTCTGTCTGTTTGGCGGCTCTGGCAGATCCTGTCTGGTTGGCGGCTCTGGCAGATCCTGTCTGGTTGGCGGCTCTGGGAGATCCTGTCTGGCTTGGCGGCTCTGGCAGATCCTGTCTGGTTGGCGGCTCTGGCAGATCCTGTCTGGTTGGCGCTCTGGGCAGATCCTGTCTGGTTGGCGGCTCTGGCAGATCCTGACTGACGAACGCTCTAGCGGCTCCTGACTGACGAACGGCTCTGACGGCTCGGGGACAGACGGGCGGCTCTAATGGCTCGGACAGACGGATGGCTCAGACGGCACTGGGGAGACGGATGGCTCAGATGCGCTGGGAGACGGATGGCTCAGATGGCGGTGGAGACGGATGGCTCAGATGGCGCTATGGAGACGGATGGCTCAGATGGCGCTATGGAGACGGGATGGCTCAGATGGCGCTATGAGATGGATGGCTCAATGGCGCTGGGGAGACGGATGGCTCTGGCGGATAAGGCGCACTGTAGACCTGGTGCGTGTGCCGGAACTGGAGGGCACCGGACTGGAGACACGCACTTCCAGGCTAGTGGCGGGGAGCAGGACAGGGCACACTGAATTCTCAAAACGTACTATGTGCCTGGTCGTGTACCGGCACTGGTGGTACCGGCTGAGGGCACGCACCTCAGGACGAGTACGGGGGAAATAACAGTGGTGTACAGGACTCTGGAGACGCACAGGTGGCTTAGTGCGTGGTGCCGGAACTGGAGGCACTGGGCTGGAGACACGCACCATAGGGAGAGTGCGTGGAGGAGGAGCAGGGCTCTGAAGACGCACTGGAAGCCTGGTGCGTGGTGTAGGCACTGGTGGTACTGGACTGGGCGGGAAGGTGGCGCCCGAAATACCGGACCGTGCAGGCGTACTGGCCCCCTTGAGCATTGAGCCTGCCCAAACCTTACCTGGCTGAATACTCCCCCCGCCCGACCAGTGCGGGAGGTGGAATAACCCGCACCGGGCTATGTAGGCGAACCGGGGACACCATGCGTAAGGCTGGTGCCATGAATGCCGGCCCGAGAAGACGCACTGGAAGAACCAGACGCGTTGAGCCGGCCTCATGACACCTGGCTCAGTGCCCAATCTAGCCCTAACCAGTGCGGAGGTGGAATAACCCGCACCGGGCTATGCACACGTACAGGAGACACCCGTGCGCTCTACTGGCGTAACACGGTGTCTGCCCGTACTCCCGCTCTCCACGGTTAGCCTGGGAAGTGGGCGCAGGTCTCCTACCTGCCCTTGGCCCACTACCTCTTAGCCCCCCCCAAGAAATTTGTGGGTACTCACGGGCTTTTCGGGCTTCCGTGCTAGACGCGTCCCCTCATAACTCCGGTTCCCTTCTCCGGTTGCCTCTGCTCTCCTCAGTGCCTTCCAGCTGTTCCCATGGGAGGCGATCCCTTCCAGCCAGGATCTCCTCCCAGTGTAGCAACCTTTACCTCCAATACATCGTCCCAAGTCCATTCCTCGCTTCTTGCGCTGTCCCTTTACCTCCGTTTACACCGCTGCTGCGATTCTGGATTGGTGGGTGGTTCTGGTAACGGTGGTCCTCCTCCTCTTCACCGAAAAGGAGGAGTATTGAGGGACCAAGCGGCACGCGGGTTGTGAACACATAATATTATTAAAGACAAGACGAAAACACGAACTTCACTATAAACTAAACAAAACAACAAACGGGAGTAGACAGACACTGAACGACGAACTTACATTAAACACGAGAACGCACGAACAGGGAAAATAGCCTACACATAAAATGACGATGTACAACACAAACCGAACAGTCCCGTATGGTGCGACAAACACTGACACAGGAGACAACCACCCACAAACAAACACTGTGAAACTACCTACCTTAATATGATTCTCAATCAGAGGAGATGAAAACCACCTGCCTCTAATTGAGAACCATATTAGGTACCCATTCACCAACATAGAAACAGAAAACATAGACTGCCCACCCAAACTCACGTCCTGACCAACTAACACATACAAAACTAACAGAAAACAGGTCAGGAACGTGACAGTGTGTGTGTATGATATATATATAAAACTTTTTATAAATCGGCCAATTAATCGGTATCGACTTTTATTGTCCTCCAATAATCGGTATCGGTATCGGCGTTGAAAAATCATAATCGGTCGACCTCTAGTCAAAACCCATAGAGCCAGAGGTCTGACGTCATGTATAGCATGATACTGCACAGACACTGCTTTCCAATTTAGGCAGTTATCAGTGCCCAGATCTTCCATTTGTAAAGGGCTACATCTGCAGAGATATGACCAGCCCAGTGGCACCAGCCTCAGCTGCCCAGTAACACATAAGCAGGACAAAACCCGGCTTATCACACACTATAATATAAACCATTCCATTCCTTAACCTCCCACACCTAGCTCCACCATGTTAACATGTATTGTATTGTATTGTACCGTAATGTACTGTGATAAAATAGAACCCTGCCTGCCTCCTGCCTTGCCTCCCTCACTCCCCTCGTCAGCAACGTGTGGATAATTACTTGGACAACCCGGATGACAAAGTGTGCTTTGAGACATCAGCACCAGGCTAGAGTACGCTTGGCCTGCACAACCCAACAGTTAGTTCAAGCAAACATTGGGTTGCTTGTGAAATGGTGAGCTTTCCGTAAAACAGGGGGCTCACACACAAACACTGTGACAGTAGAAAGTTCCGGCAAACACACTGCCACTGCTGTGTGTGTGTGTGTTTGTTTGTTTACTCCAGCCATAGGGAAAGCTGGACCAGTGTGCTCACCGGAGACAGGTGGTATGTGTCATGCCTAGATCGGCGGAACATTGTGCAGGATAGGGAAGTTCCACAGATTGCAGTAAGGGAATCTGACACTTCACTCTTATCCTTTCACACCATTACTTAATATGACCCTCATAAACAAAATGATACACACATAAAACAAGTGGAATTAAAAAKAATATTTGAAAAAGAAAGATAGACCATATCTTTCTTTGTATGTATATGACAGAGGACTGTTTGTGCACTTGGCAGTTCTCATGTGTACCGGTCTTTTTCCAGACCCTGTTCTGTTGTAGAACTTTTGTTTCATAAAGGAGAACTCAAAAGCTTATTTGGCATCAATATTTTTTGTAAGGGAATGCACCCAAACCAACAAACATGTCCCAATTTAACATACACCAAAACATAAATATGAGCTGGACTAATATCAGTACAGCACACACACTCAATATCAGTACAGCACACACACTCAATATCAGTACAGCACACACACTCAATATCAGTACAGCACACACACT
>NC_036847.1:29399354-29407081 GCF_002910315.2 Salvelinus sp. IW2-2015 | reverse complement strand
CTAGGCCTGATTGATATAAATAGAATATATTTACTCGGGAGAGGAGGAGAGAAGAGGAGCCATGTGATAAGTGGAAGCCATCTCATTAAGACAGTTGATGGGAAGAGATGGGACAATGTTTATTGGCGAGAGAAGGAGATTACAGTTTGGTGGAACTGTGGAGACACAGGGAGAGAGCATGTATAGAACAGATAACCAGACTAACTGGACGTTTCTCTCATGGCAAAAAGGCAATGTTGTGTTCATACAGGATCACTATATCAAGTTGCGTACTGATATTGAGTGGTGTGCGTTGTTGAGTGTCTGTGATATTGAGTGGTGTGTGCATGTACTGATATGTGTGTGTGTGTGTGTGTGTGTGTGTGTGTGTGTGTGTGCATGCATATCTCTGTGTGTGTTACCTCTGCAGTGTGGCCCCTCATCCCAGCCATCAGTGCAGTCAGGGCTCCCATCACACAGTCTGCTCATGTGGATACACATGTCTGTCCCCAGACACTCAAATTCATTGGCCGGACACAGGGACACTCTGTGTGGACCTGCAACACAATACACACACAGCAGACACACACATTACAGTCAGAGATCAAATGATACCACATAAACTAGTAACCATTGTAAAAAATATTGCAGATAGATTGTGGTTTCCATCATTGTAATTGTCTGCATCATTTCCAATCCCAGTGTATTTTTTTGTAAATATATTTCTTTATTATTTTCCCCTAACCATACCATCCCTCCCATAATTGGAGTAAACTAATGGACAACAACACAACAGTTATATTTTGTTTGTCTATAGTCCCATCTTTCAGCTCCACTTAACCCCGGCCATCTATCTCTGAACACCATCCAGTTTTCTATTTGCCATATATTGTTCAACTGTGCGGGGACGTTTCACAAAAGTCCTGATACTTTCCATTCTCTTAGATTGTACATATTATAAATTAAAGATAAACATTTTTGCTAAGAGTGTTATTATATTATTGATTGATTGACTATGACTTATAAATCACACAGCAGTGCTATCTGCAGAGTTAGCTCCAGGTAAATGTTGCAATTCTTCAGCCATTCCTGAACCTGCGACCAAAAACAAGCTACAAATGGACAGTACCAAAACAAATGATCTAATTATTCTGTCTCTTCGCAGCAAAATCTGCAGAGCTGGGATGGTTGTATCCCCCATATATATAACATTCTATTGGTTGCAAGAATTTTGTATAATAATTTAAATAGAAAAACTCTACATTTTGAATCCAGCATTGTTTAGTGTATCAGTTCATAAATCATATGCCATGGAATCGGTACGTCAAAAATCTCTTCCCAACTATCTTGCAATCTATATGGCACAGCTGTCAATTTGTTGGTCCTTAAATGACACCGGTGAACTTTTCATTTATGCAAATTTTATTTAGCCAATTATGGTCTTTAATGCAGAGCCAACAGACAAGTTCCTTATTTTCTCCCCCTTCCACTTGCCTCTTCCATTTTTGTGGTAATGCTGCAATTAGTTGGTTGTAAGCAGACATTTCCATATATTTTTGTTAGCTGCATGTGTGACATATCTCCACCAGTGCTATTTACGATATCATTTACAAAGATTATACCGTTTTAAATTATTATTTTTATCATTAGTATATTTGAGTTTAACCATAATATTTTTTATAATATTTGTAGTGTCTTTTCTGATGGATTACACTGAAATTGCAACCAACTTTCTATGGCTTGTTTGACAAATAGCAATATTTGGGAGATAATTTAATTTTCAAATAATTGAAAGGTTGTAAAAGGGAATAAAGGGAAAAAGGCCATTCTTGAACTTGTGTCGAGACATTCTTACTAATCTGCTAGAAAACCAGTTCGGATTTAAGTATAACTTTTGTATGACTGAAGCCTTTAGTGAGAGGTATAATGCTTTAATATTTAATAATTTCTGCCCTCCGAATTCATATTCATTATATAAATTGGTCAGTTTAATTTTTGTTTGGCTTGCAATTCCAATTAAAATGTATTATTCTTTGCAAGGCCATAAGCAAATAGGTAAACTAGGATATGACTAAAGAGTTAATCAGGGTGATTTTTCCACAAATAGACAGGTATTTTCCTTTCCATAGCAAGATCTAATCTATTTTTGCTAACTTAAAAAAAAAACATGTATTGTAGTGGAAACATTTCTTTCTTTCAGGATATGAATATGGAGTATGTCCACTTGACCGTCAGATCATTTGATTGGTTAAACTACACGATAATGTAAAAGTAAAAAATGTTTGTGATCCAGAGAAAACATGAATCATCAGCATACAATGACACCTTTGTTATAAAGCCCTGGATTTCTGTGGCCATAATAAATGGCCATAATAAATAGTGTTTTACTCCTCTTGACAGTTTAATACTTTCTGAGAAGTAGCCATTATTTACTATTTTACACCTAGGGTTACTATACATAACTTTAACCCACTGTATAAGAGATTCTCCAAAACTGAAATATTCCAGCCATTTATATATACAGTACATTCCAGTCGAACTTTATCAAAATCCTTTTCAAAGTAAGCTACGAATACCAGGGCTGGGTTCCCAGATTTTTTGTTGAGTTCTATTGTTTCCAGTACTTGTCTTATATTATCTCCAATGTATCGTCCATGTAAAAAACCTGTCTGATTAGGAAGAATAATATCCTATAATTACATTTTACATTTAGCAGACGCTCTTATCCAGAGCGACTTACAGTAGAGTGCATACATTTTATTACATTTTACATACTGAGACAAGGATATCCCTACCGGCCAAACCCTCCCTAACCCGGACGACGCTATGCCAATTGTGCGTCGCCCCACGGACCTCCCGGTTGCGGACGGCTGCGACAGATTGCAGACGGCTGCRAACCCAGCCCAGCCTGGGCGCGAACCCAGAGACTCTGGTGGCGCAGCTAGCACTGCGATGCAGTGCCCTAGACCACTGCGCCACCCGGGAGATCCGCAGATAATAACCTTTGAATTCTATGCGCTCTGCATTTTGCTAGAATTTTTGCATCACAACACTGAAGTGTAAAGGRCTTCCAATTTTTTATGGACTGGATCTTTATATTTACCATTTGGGTCATGTTTCAGTAATAATGACACCAGAACTTCTTGTTGAGTATCTGCTAATCTACCATTTACATAGGAGTGGTTAAAACATGCTAATAACAGTCCTCTGAGTATATCAATAAAGTTTTGGTATACTTCAACTGGTATGCCATCCAGCCCTGAAGTTTCCCCGTATTAAAGGCTTTAATTGCATCAAGATGTTCCTCCTCTGTAATTTGGCCTTCACATGAGTCTTTCTGTACAGCTGTTAATTTTACATTATTAATATGGGAAAATCCTTACAATTAACTTGGGTAAGTGGAGATGGAGGAGACTGAAACGAAAACAAAAGTACTTTGCTTCCTCTTTCAAATATAGTTTGGTGAATCATGGGTGAATCTGTCATTTGTAACAAGTTTTAGTAAATACATTTTTGTAGCATTTCTATGTTGAAGATTAAAAAATAATTTGGTGCATTTTCCCCATATTCCATCCAGTTCGCTTTATTCTTTATAATATATTACCTGGATCTTTCTTGAATAAATTCCACCATTTCTTTTTGATTTTCCTCTAACGTATTCCGTGACTCTAACGTACTGTTATTATTGCAATCTATTTGTACTGCTAGTCCCTCTATTTACATTCTTTATATGACTCCTTTTGACTTAAATTGCTTTTGTTTTAAAGATGAGTATTGAATTACATAGCCTCTAGAGGCACATTTAAAAGTGTCCCATATAATAAGGGGATCTGCTGTACCTTTATTATGTCAGAAAAAGTCAGTTATAAATTGTTCTGCCCTGCATAAAAACAAGTTGTCATCCAATAGGCTTTGATTACATTTCCAAGAGTAATGTATATGCCAATTATTTGATGGTACGACCGCATTCTGTTCCCTATCAACACTTTTTAAACTTTTGGTTCATCCTGTATTGTCCCTTACATCATTACCCCATAGCAACAGATGTGGGATACACACACACACACACACACACACACACACACACACACACACACACACACACAAGCTCAGATGTTCACAGTTGTTCCATCCCCAGGCCCAACTCAAGAGAAGACTTGATGTCGTGAATGCATAAGCTGTTTGAGAAGGCATTCAAAATTGAGCAAGAATGGGGAGATTTGACTAACCAACGTCAAGTCCTTGCTGATGGCGCTCAGATACACCCCCCTACCCTGAAACACACACACACTGGTTCCCCGTTGTGACCATTTTCCCAAACATCTCTGTCCTGTCAGACCTTCTGATTATTTTGTGCCACCAGGGCCACAATAATAGGCCCCCTCTCTGAATGTCTGAGTGTGACCCCCTCCCCATGGGTTACTGCAGCTAGTGTTGCCAGCACTGCCACTACCTGGGTGGGGGCACCTCACCGGAATCCGATCTGGCTAGGTACAAGGTCATCAAGGTTCACATTAGCAGCTTTGAAAAATTCCTTGTATATTATGCTCACCCATCTGGGGGCTTTGGCTTTGTTGGACCAACCCTGCCAGGCAGGCTCAGACTCTTGAGGAGACAGTGCTGCTTTAGTGGGTCTCTGACACCATGTATCTTTCTGTCTTGGCTGCATATAAGCTACTTTCAGTAGGCCTATAAAACAAATAAGGATTTCTCCTTAGTGTGTGGGTCGCTCAGGTGGGTGCCTAGCGTATGGGGTTGGGGACCGCTCCATCATGCGCACCATCATGATAAGACAATCAATAAATAAACTATATTTATAATCTATTTTAAAATGTATATCCCATATCTGCACAGAATGTAAAACTCCTGCTTGCAGACACACACACACATGGGCTCTGGCATTTGCACCATTTTCCTTTTTCACTCACTAAACTCCACACTTTTTCAAACACAAAAACACACACCCCACCTTCCATCACAATACACCCGCAAATACCCACATACTGTGTGTCACGTTGTATAAATGATAGGAAACAGGTGCAGGAATACGAAATATGTTTTTTTATTACTTCAACCCAGATTGCGCATGTCATGAACATGACGGGGACAAAGCCCAAAACAAACAGGTCAAATATTTACATTTACATTTAAGTCATTTAGCAGACGCTCTTATCCAGAGCGACTTACAAGTTGGAGATGTAAACCCAAACAAAGAGCGAGGTGTAAACCTCTAATAAATACACGGGAGGGGCCCGGTAATAACAATTACACAGGATGAGACCCGTATTAACAAGAGCACAATAATGCATAGTATCAAAGCCGAAACAACAGCACAATAGAGGAATTAAGATAGAAACCATCTAAGGCTGAGCGGCTGATCTAAGGCTGATTTGCCCTTTAAAGATTATTTTTTTCTTTTGAAAACATTTGAAAAATGCTCCGGGGCTGTGAAATTCACCCCTCACACTCACAGGCTGTGTTCAGGTGTGATCATAAAAAATCATACTTTTTAAACGTCACTGATTAGTTTGTGTCTGGATATTTAGGATGTGTTCTGGCGATATGCTGATATTTGAAAGTGCAGTCATGTTACAAATACACAATACAATTCAAGATAGGGTATGTTGTAAAATAAGTATTATTCATCTTTCTATTCATAGTATTTATAAAAAGATAAAAGACAGGATTAGAAGAAAGCATCATTATTGAAATAATACTTCTTCAAATACATTTGAAGTCGGAAGTTTACATACACTTAGGTTGGATTATTAAAACTCGTTTTTCAACCACTCCACAAATTCTTGTTAATAAACTATAGTTTTGGAAGTCGTTAGGACATCTACTTTGTGCATGACACAGGTCATTTTTCCAACAATTGTTACAGACAGAATTATTTCACTTATAATTCACTGTATCACAATTCCAGTAGGTCAGAAGTTTACTTACACTAAGTTGACTCTGCCTTAAACAGATTGAAAATTCCAGAAAATTATGTCATGGCTTTAGAAGCTTCTGATAGGCTAATTGACATAATTTAAGTCAATTGGATGTGTACCTGTGGATATTTTCAAGCCTACCTTCAAACTCAGTGCTCTTTACTTGACATCATGGGAAAATCAAAAGAAATCCAGCCAAGACCTCAGAAAACAAATTATAGACCTCCACAAGTCTGGTTCATCCATGGGAGCAATTTCCAAACACCTGAAGGTACCATGTTCATCTGTACAAACAATAGTACGCAAGCATAACACCAAGGACACGCAGCCGTCATACCCTCAGGAAGGAGACCGCGATCTGCTCCTAGAGATGAACGTACTTTGGTGCGAAAATTGCAAACAATCCAAGACAACAGCAAAGGACCTTGTGAAAATGCTGGAGGAAACAGGTACAAAGTATCTATATCCACAAGTAAAACGAGTGCTTTAAAGAACATAACTTGAAAGGTCGCTCAGCAAGGAAGAGAGCAACTGCTCCAAAACTGCCATGGGGACAAAGATCGTACTTTTGGAGAAATGTACTCTGGTCTGATGAAACAAAAATAGAACTGTTTGGCCATAATGACCATCGTTATGTTGGAGGAAAAAGGGGATGCTTGCAAGCTGACGAACACCATCCCAACCGTGAAGCATGCAGGTGGGCAGCATCATGTTGTGGGAGTGCTTTGCTGCAGGAGGGTCTGGTGTACTTCACAAAATAGATGGCATCATGAGTTATGAAAATGATGTGGATATATTGAGAACAACATCTCAAGACAATCAGTCAGAGTTAAAGCTTGTCGCAAATGGGCTTCACAAACGGACAATACACCAAGCTACTTCAAAGTTGTGGCAAATGGCTTAAGGACAACATAGTCAAGGAATTGGAGTGGCCATCACAAATCCCTGACCTCAATACTATAGAAAAATGTGTGGGCAGAACTGGAAAAGCATGTGCGAGCAAGGAGGCTACAAACTGACTCAGTTACACCAGCTCTGTCAGGAGGAATGGGCCAAAATTCACCCAACTTATTGTGGGAAGCTTGTGGAAGGCTACCCAAAACATTTGACCCAAGTTAAAACCATTTAAAAGGCAATGCTACCAAATACTATTGATATATGTAAACTTCTGACCCACTGGGAATGTGATGAAAGAATAAAAGCTGAAATACATAATCTCTCTACTCTTATCTGACATTTCACATTCTTAAAATAAAGTGGTGATCCTAACTGCCCTAAGACAGGGAATTTTTACTATGATTAAATGTCAGGAATTGTGAAAAACTGAGTTTAAATGTATTTGGCTAAGGTGTATGTAAACTTCCGACTTCAACTGTATAAGGAACTGAAAACACAAAAGTACTCAAAACCCGGAATTAGGTAGGAATCAACATGGTAGTGATAAAACACAGCAAACAGAGGACAGAAGGCACAGTGTCACGGATCCTCCGGTACTGCTGCTCATTCTGTTCACCAGCTCCGGAGGGCTACGTCACCGGCCTTCTGGGTGTCACTGCACTGGATTCATTACCAACAATCCAGGACTGTCTTGTCTCCTTACGCACACCTGGTTCCCATTCCCCTGATTAGTATGTGTATATATGTGCCCTCTGTTTCCCCTTGTCCCTGGCGGTTATTGTTCCATGTCTGTTGGTCTTGTTAGTACCTGTGCTCTGTTGGTCTTGTTAGTACCTGTGCTCTGTTTGGTCGTGTCAGTACCTTGCTCTGTTGGTCTTGTTACGTACTGTGCTCTGTGTCTGTTAGTTTACTCTC
>NC_036847.1:29390280-29399329 GCF_002910315.2 Salvelinus sp. IW2-2015 | reverse complement strand
CATAATTAAGTCAATTGGATGTGTACCTGTGGATGTATTTCAAGCCTACCTTCAAAACTCAGTGCCTCTTTACTTACATCATGGAGAAAATCAAAAGAAATCAGCCAAGCCTCAGAAAACAAATTATAGACCTCCACAAGTCTGGTTCATCCATGGGAGCAATTTCCAAACACCTGAAGGTACCATGTTCATCTGTACAAACAATAGTACGCAAGCATAACACCAAGGACCACGCAGCCGTCATACGCTCAGGAAGGAGACCGCATCTGTCTCCTAGAGATGAACGTACTTTGGTGCGAAAAATGCAAATCAATCCAAACAACAGCAAAGGACCTTGTGAAAATGCTGGAGGAAACAGGTACAAAGTATCTATATCCACAGATAAAACAGTGCTTTAAAGAACAAACTTGAAAAGGTCGCTCAGCAAGGAAGAAGCCACTGCTCCAAAACTGCCATGGGGACAAAAATCGTACTTTTTGGAGAAATGTACTCTGGTCTGATGAAACAAAAATAGAACTGTTTGGCCATAATGACCATCGTTATGTTTGGAGGAAAAAGGGGGATGCTTGCAAGCTGACGAACACCATCCCAACCGTGAAGCATGCAGGTGGCAGCATCATGTTGTGGGAGTGCTTTGCTGCAGGAGGGTCCGGTGTACTTCACAAATAGATGGCATCATGAGTATGAAAATGATGTGGATATATTGAAGCAACATCTCAAGACATCAGTCAGGAGGTTAAAGCTTGTCGCAAATGGTCTTCCAAACGGACAATGACACCAAGCTACTTCCAAAGTTGTGGCAAATGGCTTAAGGACAACATAGTCAATATTGGAGTGGCCATCACAAAATCCCTGACCTCAATACTATAAAAATGTGTGGCAGAACTGGAAAAGCATGTGCGAGCAAGGAGGCTTACAAACCTGACTCAGTTACACCAGCTCTGTCAGGAGGAATGGGCCAAAATTCACCCAACTTATTGTGGGAAGCTTGTGGAAGCTACCCAAAACATTTGACCAAGTTAAAACCATTTAAAGCAATTGCTACCAAATACTATTGAGTATATGTAAACTTCTGACCCACTGGGAATGGTATGAAAAATAAAAGCTGAAATACATAAATCTCTCTACTATTATCTGACATTTCACATTCTTAAAATAAAGTGGTGATCCTAACTGACCTAAGACAGGGAATTTTTACTATGATTAAATGTCAGGAATTGTGAAAAACTGAGTTTAAATGTATTTGGCTAAGGTGTATGTAAACTTCCGACTTCAACTGTATAAGGAACTAAACACAAAAGTACTCAAAATCCGGAATTAGGTAGAATCAACATGTAGTATGATAAAACACACAGCAAACAGAGGACAGAAGGCACAGTGTCACGGATCCTCCGGTACTTGCTCTCATTCTGTTCACCAGCTCCGGAGGGCTACGTCACCGGCCTTCTGGGTGTCACTGCACTGGATTCATTACCAACAATCCAGGACTGTCTTGTCTCCTTACGCACACCTGGTTCCCATTCCCCTGATTAGTATGTGTATATATGTGCCCTCTGTTCCCCTTGTCCCTGGCGGTTATTGTTCCATGTCTGTTGGTCTTGTTAGTACCTGTGCTCTGTTGGTCTTGTTAGTACCTGTCTCTGTTGCTTGTTAGTACCTGTGCTCTGTTGTCTTGTTATACCGTCTCTGTTGTCTAGTTCTGCTATCCTCTCTACGAAATTATGTCAATTAGCCTATCAGAAGCTTCTAAAGCCATGACATAATTTTCTGGAATTTTCCAATCTGTTTAAAGGCAGAGTCAACTTAGTGTAAGTAAACTTCTGACCTACTGGAATTGTGATACAGTGAATTATAAGTGAAATAATCTGTCTGTAAACAATTGTTGGAAAAATGACCTGTGTCATGCACAAAGTAGATGTCCTAACCGACTTGCCAAAACTATAGTTTATTAACAAGAAATTTGTGGAGTGGTTGAAAAACGAGTTTTAATRAATCCAACCTAAGTGTATGTAAACTTCCGACTTCAAATGTATTTGAAGAAGTATTATTTCAATAATGATGCTTTCTTCTAATCCTGTCTTTTATCTTTTTATAAATACTATGAATAGAAAGATGAATAATACTTATTTTACAACATACCCTATCTTGAATTGTATTGTGTATTTGTAACATGACTGCACTTTCAAATATCAGCATATCGCCAGAACACATCCTAAATATCCAGACACAAACTAATCAGTGACGTTTAAAAAAGTATGATTTTTTATGATCACACCTGAACAACAGCCTGTGAGTGTGAGGGGTGAATTTTCACAGCCCCGGAGCATTTTTCAAATGTTTTCAAAAGAAAAAAATAATCTTTAAAGGGCAAATCAGCCTTAGATCAGCCGCTCAGCCTTAGATGGTTTCTATCTAATCTCCTCTATTCTCTGCTATAGGGAAGTGTTCAGTGTTATCTGTCCTGCCAGGCTGTGGCCTAAACATTCATTGGCTGGGCTGTGATAAGTAGTGGACTGATGGCAGGGTGTTGAGCCAGCAGGGCAGGGAAGAGGCAGGTAGCTGGCCATAAAGATGTGTTTGCGTTTCCTTTGTCCAGACTTAAAACAGGAGACCCTAGAGAATAGCTCAGTGTATTGCTTAACAGGTCTTTGTGTTGCCATGGGGCTGTGGGGATCTTAGGCCTCCTAGCTAGGCTGCAAGGCGTTGAATATTTGACGCACTTCAATAGAAAATACACTTCAACGCACCTGGTCCCGCAAGCGCACACACATGCACACAGTTAGTTAGATTTCAAACTATATCCCTAACAACGAACTTCAATAAACACTTGTTGTATGGGACCAAAGTTCTGTGTGCAGGAAAAAACACTCTGAACAAATAACTCAATTTCAGACAGGAACCCTTTCTGCCAGCTAGACAAAAAACCTGACACATGCCGAAGAAAGAGAAAAAGAAAGGAAAACAGTGACAAAGGAATATTATCCATTACAGCCAGCAACAGAATACCAAGTAGTCTCTCTTTTTCCTCCTCTCCAGGAAAAACAACGATTCCTCATCTGTGTCGAACAGAACTAAGAGCCTGAGCACAGCAGAGTTCCTCTCCCTCTCCATCTCTCTCTGCCTCTCTTTATGCCTCTCTCTAGCTCTCTCTCGCTCTCTAGCTCTCTCACTCAATTCAATTCAATGGACTTCATTGGCATGGAAAACATATGTTAACATTGCCAAAGCAAGTGAAGTAGATAAWAAACAAAAGTGAAATAAACAATMAAAATTAACAGTAAACACACTCACAGAAGTTCCAAAACAATAAAGACATTTCAAATGTCATATTATGTACAGTTGTGGCCAAAAGTTTTGAGAACGACACAAATATTAATTTCCACAAAGTTTGCTGCTTCAGTATCTTTAGATATTTTTGTCAGATGTTACTATGGAATACTGAAGTATAATTACAAGCATTTCATAAGTGTCAAAGGCTTTAATTGACAATTACATGAAGTAGTTGCAAAGAGTCAAAATTTGCAGTGTTGACCCTTCTTTTTCAAGACCTCTGCAATCCGCCCTGGCATGCTGTCAATTAACTTCTGGGTCACATCCTGACTGATGGCAGCCCATTCTTGCATAATCAATGCTTGGAGTTTGTCAGAATTTGTGGGTTTTTGTTTGTCCACCCGCCTCTTGAGGATGACCTCAAGTTCTCAATGGGATTAAGGTCTGGGGAGTTTCCTGGCCATGAACCCAACATGTCAATGTTTTGTTCCCCGAGCTACTTAGTTATCACTTTTTCCTTATGGCAAGGTGCTCCATCATGCTGGAAAAGGCATTGCTCGTCACAAACTGTTCCTGGATGGTTGGGAGAAGTTGCTCTTGGAGGATGTGTTGGTACCATTCTTTATTCATGGCTGTGTTCTTAGGCAAAATTATGAGTGAGCCCACTCCCTTGGCTGAGAAGCAACCACACACATGAATGGTCTCAGGATGCTTTACTGTTGGCATGACACAGGACTGATTGTAGCGCTCACCTTGTCTTCTCTCCGGACAAGCTTTTTCGGATGCCCCAAACAATCGGAAAGGGGATGCATCAGAGAAAATGACTTCTCCAGTCCTCAGCAGTCCAATCCTGTACCTTTTGCAGAATATCAGTCTGTCCCTGATGTTTTTCCTGGGAGAAGTGGCTTCTTTGCTGCCCTTCTTGACACCAGGCCATCCTCCAAAAGTCTTCGCCTCACTGTGCGTGCAGATGCACTCACACCTGCCTGCTGCCATTCTGAGCAAGCTCTGTACTGGTGGTGCCGATCCCGCAGCTGAATCAACTTTAGGAGACGGTCCTGGCGCTTGCTGGACATTCTTGGCACCCCTGAAGCTTCTTAAACAATTGAACTGCTCTCATTGAAGTTCTTGATGATCTGATAAATGGTTGATTTAGGTGCATCTTACTGGCAGCAATATTCTTGCCTGTGAATCCTTTTTGTGCAAAGCAATGATGACGGCACGTGTTTCCTTGCAGGTAACCATGGTTGACAGAGGAAGAACAATGATTGCACCACCCTCCTTTTGAAGCTTCCAGTCTGTTATTAGAACTCAATCAGCATGACAGAGTGATCTCCAGCCTTGTCCTCGTCAACACTCACACCTGTGTTAAGCGCGAGAATACTGACATGATGTCAGCTGGTCCTTTTTTGTGGCAGGGCTGAAATGCAGTGGAAAAGTTTTTGGGGGATTCAGTTCATTTGCATGGCAAGAGGGACTTTGCAATTAATTGCAATTCATCTGATCACTCTTCATAACATTCTGGAGTATATGCAAATTGCCATCATACAAACTGAAGCAGCAGACTTTGTGCAAATATATATTTGTGTCATTCTCAAAACTTTGGGCCACGACTGTATACTTGTATATACAGTGTTGTAACGATGTGCAAATGGTTAAAGTATAAAAGGGAATATAAATAAACATAAATATGGGTTGTATTTACAATGATATTTGTTCTTCACTGGTTGCCCTTTTCTTGTGGCAACAGGTCACAAATTTGCTGCTGTGATGGCACACTGTGGTATTCACCAGTAGATATGGGAATTGATGAAAATTGGGTTTGTTTCCGAATTCTTTGTGGATCTGCATAATCTGAGGGAAATATGTGTTCCTAATATGGTCATACATTTGCAGGAGGTTAGAAGTGCAGCTCAGTTTCCACCTCATTTTGTGGGCAGTGTGCACATAGCCTGTCTTCTCTTGACAGCCAGATCTGCCAAGGCGGCATTTCTCACAGCAAGGCTATGCTCACTGAGTCTGTACATAGTCAAAGCTTTCCTTAAGTTTGGATCAGTCACAGTGGTCAGGTATTTGCCACTGTGTGCTCTCTGTTTAGGGCCAAATAGCATTCTAGTTTTCTCAGTTTTTGTGAATTCTTTCCAATGTGTCAAGAAATTATCTTTTTGTTTCTCATGATTTGGTTGGGTCTAATTGTGTTGCTGTCCTGGGGCTCTGTGGGGTCTGTTTCTGGTTGTGAAAGAGCCCCAGGACCAGCTTGCTTAAGGGGACTCTTCTCCAGGTACATCTCTCTGTAGGTGATGGCTTTGTTTTGGAAGGTTTGAGAATCGTTCCTTTAGGTGGTTGTAGAATTTAACGGCTTCCTTTCTAGATTTTGACAATGAGCAGGTATGGCCTAATTCTGCTCTGCATGCATTATTTGGTGTTTTACGTTGTACACTGAGGATATTTTTGCAGAATTCTGCATGCAGTCTCAATTTGGTGTTTGTCCCATTTTGTGAATTCTTGGTTGGTGAGAGGACCCCAGACCTCACAATAAGGGAATGGTTCTATAACTGATTCAAATATTTTTAGCCAGATCCTAATTGGTATGTCGAATTTTATGTTCCTTTTGAAGGCATAGAAGGCCTTCTTGCCTTGTCTTTCAGATCACAGCTTTTTGGAACAGAGCTTTTGGGGCGCTGATGTTTAGGCCAAGGTATATATCGTTGTTTGTGTGCTCTAGGGCAACGGTGTCTAGATGGAATTTTATTTGTGGTCCTGGCGACTGGACCTTTTTTGGAACACCCTATTTTTGGTCTTACTGAAATTTATGTCAGGGCCCAGGTCTGGCAGAATCTTTGCAGAAGATCTAGGTGCTGCTGTAGGCCTCCTTGGTTGGTGACAGAAGCACCAGATCATCAGCAAACAGTAGACATTTGACTTCAGATTCTAGTAGGGTGAGGCGGGTAGTGCAGACTGTTCTAGTGCCTCACCAATTAGTTGATATATATATATATATGTTGAAGAGGGTGGAGCTTAAGCTGCATCCCTGTCTCACCCACGACCCTGTGGAAAGAAATGTGTTTTTGCCAATTTTAACCTGCAGACTTGTTGTTTGTGTACATGGATTTTATAATGTTGCATGTTTCCCCAACACCACTTTCCATCGATTTGTATAGCAGACCCTCATGCCAAATTGAGTCAAAGGCTTTTTTTTAAACAAACAAAGCATGAGAAGACTTTGCCTTTGTTTTGGATTATTTGTTTGTCAATTAGGGTGTTCAGGTGAACATATGGTATACGATAATTTTGGTAAAAAGCCAATTTGACATTTGCTCAGTACATTGTTTTCACTGAGGAAATGTACGAGTCTGCTGTTTGATAATGCAGAGGATTTCCAAGGTTGCTGTTGACGCATATCCCACGGTAGTTTATTGGGGTCAAATTTGTCTCCACTTTTGTGGATTCGGCTGATCAGGCCTTGGTTCCAAATATTGGGAAGATGCCAGAGCTAAGGATGATGTTACAGAGTTTAAGTATAGCCGAATTGAAATTTGTTGTATATATATTTTATCATTTAATTTAGGATACCATCAACACCACAGACCTTTTTGGGTTGTATCACATTTGAAGGTACAGTGCCTTGCGAAAGTATTCACCCCCCTTGGCATTTTGCCTATTTTGTTGCCTTACAACCTGGAATTAAAATCGATTATTTCGGGGTTTTTGTATCATTTGATTTACACAACATGCCTACACTTTGAAGATGCAACATATTTTTCTTGTGAAACAAACAATAAATAAGACAAAAAAACAGAAAACTTGAGCGTGTTAACTATTCATCCCAAAGTCAATACTTTGTAGAGCCACCTTTGCAGCAATTACAGCTGCAAGTATCTTGGGTATGTCTCTATAAGCTTGACACATCTAGCACTGGATTTTTTGCCCATTCTTCAAGGCAAAAATGCTTCAGCTCCTCAAGTTGGATGGGTTCGCTGGTGTACTGCAATCTTTAAGTCATACCACAGATTCTCAATTGGATTGAAGTCTGGGCTTTGACTAGGCCATTCCAAGACATTTAAATGTTTCCCCTTAAACCCTTGAGTGTTGCTTTAGCAGTATGCTTAGGGTCCTACTGAAGGTGAACCTCCCGTCCAGTCTCAAATCTCTGGAAGACTGACAGGTTTCCCTCAAGAATTTTCCTGTATTTAGCGTCATCCATGATTCCTTCAATTCTGACCAGTTTCCCAGTCCCTGCGATGGAAAAACATCCACAGCATGATGCTGCCACCACACATGCTCACTGTGGGGATGCTGTTCTCGGGGTGATGGGAGGTGTTGGGTTTGTGCCAGACATAGCGTTTTTCCTTGATGGCCAAAAAGCTACATTTTAGTCTCATCTGACCAGAGTACCTTCTTCTCATATGTTTGGGGAGTCTCCCACATGCCTTTTGGCGAACACCAAACATGTCTGCTTATTTTTTTCTGGCCACTTTCCGTAAAGCCGCGGCTCTGTGGAGTGTACGGCTTAAGTGGTCCTATGGACAGATACTCCAATTCTCCGCTGTGGAGCTTTGCAGCTCCTGAGGTTATCTTTGGCGCTTTGTTGCTCTCTGATTAATGCTCTCCTTGCCTGGTCTGTGAGTTTTGGTGGGCGGCCCTCTCTTGGCAGGTTTGTTGTGGGTGCCATATTCTTTTTCATTTTTAATAATGGATTTTAATGGTGCTCGTGGGATGTTCCAAAGTTTCGGGATTTTTTTTTATAAAACCCAACCTGATCTGTATTTCTCAACAACTTTTGTCCTGACCTGTTTGAGAGCTCCGTGGTCTTCACGGTGCCGCTTGCTTGGTGGTGCCCCTTGCTTAGTGGGTGTTACAGACTCTGGGCTTTCTGGAGCAGGTGTATATATACTGAGATCATGTGATAGATCATCATTAGATTGCACACATATGGACTTTATTTAATGAATTATGTGATTTTTGAAGGTTAATTGGTTGCACCAGATCTTATTTAGGGGCTTCATATGCACAAACCACTTTTCAGTATGTTTTTATTTAAGTTTTTTAATTTTTTATTCATTACATTTGGACTATTTTGGTGTATGTCATACTGAAATCCAAATAAAAATCAATTTAAATTACAGGTTGTAATGCATCAAAATAAGAAAAAAGGGGGTTGAATACTTTTGCAAGGCAACTTGTAAGGACCAGGTGCACACAATGTTCGAAGTAAAAAAGTTTATTAAATTAGAACATGGGCACTGCAAGGTACGGATCGGCAGGCATGGCTCAGGTCAGGCAGAGGTCGGTAATCGAGTAGTTGGGGCAAAGGTACTGGTGGCAGGTAGGTCACGGTCAGGGCGACAGAAAGGACAACTGGGAAAAAGGAATATAGAAGGCAAGAGCAAGGGGAAACCGCTTGGTGGTTTAAGGAACAACACACAGACTGGAACAGACAAACAGAGAACATGTGTTATAATACCAGGGATAATGGGGAAGATGGGCCGACACCTGGAGGGGGGTGGAGACAATCAACGACAGGTGAAACAGATCAGGGCCGTGACAGTTGGTGGGTTTTTATTTGTCTGTAGTTTTCAATTGAAGGTAATTGGAGAATCCAGTGGGTATGGTAGTCTTTAATAGTTGATTCTAAGATTTGTATTTGATCATGTATATGTTTTTGCTGTTTTGTTCTTTGTTATATGAGCCAAAAAGATTGGAGAATGTGGTTTACCCTACATCTCGCATTTTGGATAGATAGCAGCTTCATATTTGTTGTTTGTTTAGTGTTTTTCCT
>NC_036847.1:29374078-29390255 GCF_002910315.2 Salvelinus sp. IW2-2015 | reverse complement strand
TGCATAATCAATGCTTGGAGTTTGTCAGAATTTGTGGGTTTTTGTTTGTCCACCCGCCTCTTGAGGATTGACCACAAGTTCTCAATGGGATTAAGGTCTGGGGAGTTTCCTGGCCATGAACCCAAMATGTCAATGTTTTGTTCCCCGAGCTACTTAGTTATCACTTTTTCCTTATGGCAAGGTGCTCCATCATGCTGGAAAAGGCATTGCTCGTCACCAAACTGTTCCTGGATGGTTGGGAGAAGTTGCTCTTGGAGGATGTGTTGGTACCATTCTTTATTCATGGCTGTGTTCTTAGGCAAAATTATGAGTGAGCCCACTCCCTTGGCTGAGAAGCAACCACACACATGAATGGTCTCAGGATGCTTTACTGTTGGCATGACACAGGACTGATTGTAGCGCTCACCTTGTCTTCTCCGGACAAGCTTTTTCCGGATGCCCCAAACAATCGGAAAGGGGATGCATCAGAGAAAATGACTTCTCCAGTCCTCAGCAGTCCAATCCCTGTACCTTTTGCAGAATATCAGTCTGTCCCTGATGTTTTTCCTGGAGAGAAGTGGCTTCTTTGCTGCCCTTCTTGACACCAGGCCATCCTCCAAAAGTCTTCGCCTCACTGTGCGTGCAGATGCACTCACACCTGCCTGCTGCCATTCCTGAGCAAGCTCTGTACTGGTGGTGCCCTGATCCCGCAGCTGAATCAACTTTAGGAGACGGTCCTGGCGCCTGCTGGACATTCTTGGGCACCCTGAAGCCTTCTTCACAACAATTGAACTGCTCTCATTGAAGTTCTTGATGATCTGATAAATGGTTGATTTAGGTGCAATCTTACTGGCAGCAATATTCTTGCCTGTGAATCCCTTTTTGTGCAAAGCAATGATGACGGCACGTGTTTCCTTGCAGGTAACCATGGTTGACAGAGGAAGAACAATGATTCCAAGCACCACCCTCCTTTTGAAGCTTCCAGTCTGTTATTAGAACTCAATCAGCATGACAGAGTGATCTCCAGCCTTGTCCTCGTCAACACTCACACCTGTGTTAACGCGAGAATCACTGACATGATGTCAGCTGGTCCTTTTGTGGCAGGGCTGAAATGCAGTGGAAAAGTTTTTGGGGGATTCAGTTCATTTGCATGGCAAAGAGGGACTTTGCAATTAATTGCAATTCATCTGATCACTCTTCATAACATTCTGGAGTATATGCAAATTGCCATCATACAAACTGAAGCAGCAGACTTTGTGCAAATATATATTTGTGTCATTCTCAAAACTTTGGGCCACGACTGTATACTGTATATACAGTGTTGTAACGATGTGCAAATGGTTAAAGTATAAAAGGGAATATAAATAAACATAAATATGGGTTGTATTTACAATGATATTTGTTCTTCACTGGTTGCCCTTTTCTTGTGGCAACAGGTCACAAATCTTGCTGCTGTGATGGCACACTGTGGTATTTTCACGCAGTAAGATACTGGGAATTGATGAAAATTGGGTTTGTTTCCGAATTCTTTGTGGATCTGCATAATCTGAGGGAAATATGTGTTCCTAATATGGTCATACATTTGCAGGAGGTTAGAAGTGCAGCTCAGTTTCCACCTCATTTTGTGGGCAGTGTGCACATAGCCTGTCTTCTCTTGACAGCCAGATCTGCCAAGGCGGCATTTCTCAAAAGCAAGGCTATGCTCACTGAGTCTGTACATAGTCAAAGCTTTCCTTAAGTTTGGATCAGTCACAGTGGTCAGGTATTCTGCACTGTGTGCTCTCTGTTTAGGGCCAAATAGCATTCTAGTTTTCTCAGTTTTTGTGAATTCTTTCCAATGTGTCAAGAAATTATCTTTTTGTTTTCTCATGATTTGGTTGGGTCTAATTGTGTTGCTGTCCTGGGGCTCTGTGGGGTCTGTTTCTGGTTGTGAAGAGCCCCAGGACCAGCTTGCTTAAGGGGACTCTTCTCCAGGTACATCTCTCTGTAGGTGATGGCTTTGTTTTGGAAGGTTTGAGAATCGTTCCTTTAGGTGGTTGTAGAATTTAACGGCTTCCTTTCTAGATTTTGACAAATGAGCAGGTATGGCCTAATTTTGCTCTGCATGCATTATTTGGTGTTTTACGTTGTAACACTGAGGGATATTTTTGCAGAATTCTGCATGCAGTCTCAATTTGGTGTTTGTCCCATTTTGTGAATTCTTGGTTGGTGAGAGGACCCCAGACCTCACAATAAAGGGCAATGGGTTCTATAACTGATTCAAATATTTTTAGCCAGATCCTAATTGGTATGTCGAATTTTATGTTCCTTTTGAAGGCATAGAAGGCCCTTCTTGCCTTGTCTCTCAGATCACAGCTTTTTGGAACAGAGCTTTGGGGCGCTGATGTTTAGGCCAAGGTATATATCGTTGTTTGTGTGCTCTAGGGCAACGGTGTCTAGATGGAATTTGTATTTGTGGTCCTGGCGACTGGACCTTTTTTGGAACACCCTTATTTTGGTCTTACTGAAATTTACTGTCAGGGCCCAGGTCTGGCAGAATCTTTGCAGAAGATCTAGGTGCTGCTGTAGGCCCTCCTTGGTTGGTGACAG
This sequence comes from Salvelinus sp. IW2-2015, assembly GCF_002910315.2. Classification (NCBI taxonomy): domain Eukaryota; kingdom Metazoa; phylum Chordata; class Actinopteri; order Salmoniformes; family Salmonidae; genus Salvelinus; species Salvelinus sp. IW2-2015. The sequence goes on along the minus strand of NC_036847.1, from coordinate 29,387,687 downwards.
AAGCACCAGATCATCAGCAAACAGTAGACATTTGACTTCAGATTCTAGTAGGGTGAGGCCGGGTAGTGCAGACTGTTCTAGTGCCCTCACCAATTAGTTGATATATATATATATATGTTGAAGAGGGTGGAGCTTAAGCTGCATCCCTGTCTCACCCCACGACCCTGTGGAAAGAAATGTGTTTTTTGCCAATTTTAACTGCAGACTTGTTGTTTGTGTACATGGATTTTATAATGTTGCATGTTTCCCCCAACACCACTTTCCATCGATTTGTATAGCAGACCCTCATGCCAAATTGAGTCAAAGGCTTTTTTTTAAACAAACAAAGCATGAGAAGACTTTGCCTTTGTTTTGGATTATTTGTTTGTCAATTAGGGTGTTCAGGGTGAACATATGGTATACGATAATTTGGTAAAAAGCCAATTTGACATTTGCTCAGTACATTGTTTTCACTGAGGAAATGTACGAGTCTGCTGTTAATGATAATGCAGAGGATTTCCCCAAGGTTGCTGTTGACGCATATCCCACGGTAGTTATTGGGGTCAAATTTGTCTCCACTTTTGTGGATTCGGGTGATCAGGCCTTGGTTCCAAATATTGGGGAAGATGCCAGAGCTAAGGATGATGTTACAGAGTTTAAGTATAGCCAATTGAAATTTGTTGTATATATATTTTATCATTTAATTTAGGATACCATCAACACCACAGACCTTTTTGGGTTGGTATCACATTTGAAGGTACAGTGCCTTGCGAAAGTATTCACCCCCCTTGGCATTTTGCCTATTTTGTTGCCTTACAACCTGGAATTAAAATCGATATTTCGGGGGTTTGTATCATTTGATTTACACAACATGCCTACCACTTTGAAGATGCAACATATTTTTTCTTGTGAAACAAACAATAAATAAGACAAAAAAACAGAAAACTTGAGCGTGTATAACTATTCATCCCCCAAAGTCAATACTTTGTAGAGCCACCTTTGCAGCAATTACAGCTGCAAGTATCTTGGGATATGTCTCTATAAGCTTGACACATCTAGCCACTGGGATTTTTTGCCCATTCTTCAAGGCAAAAATGCTTCAGCTCCTTCAAGTTGGATGGGTTCCGCTGGTGTACTGCAATCTTTAAGTCATACCACAGATTCTCAATTGGATTGAAGTCTGGGCTTTGACTAGGCCATTCCAAGACATTTAAATGTTTCCCCTTAAACCACTTGAGTGTTGCTTTAGCAGTATGCTTAGGGTCCTACTGGAAGGTGAACCTCCGTCCCAGTCTCAAATCTCTGGAAGACTGAAACAGGTTTCCCTCAAGAATTTTCCTGTATTTAGCGTCATCCATGATTCCTTCAATTCTGACCAGTTTCCCAGTCCCTGCCGATGAAAAACATCCCCACAGCATGATGCTGCCACCACCATGCTTCACTGTGGGGATGCTGTTCTCGGGGTGATGGGAGGTGTTGGGTTTGTGCCAGACATAGCGTTTTCCTTGATGGCCAAAAAGCTACATTTTAGTCTCATCTGACCAGAGTACCTTCTTCCATATGTTTGGGGAGTCTCCCACATGCCTTTTGGCGAACACCAAACATGTCTGCTTATTTTTTTCTGGCCACTCTTCCGTAAAGCCCGGCTCTGTGGAGTGTACGGCTTAAAGTGGTCCTATGGACAGATACTCCAATCTCCGCTGTGGAGCTTTGCAGCTCCTGCAGGGTTATCTTTGGTCGCTTTGTTGCCTCTCTGATTAATGCYCTCCTTGCCTGGTCTGTGAGTTTTGGTGGGCGGCCCTCTCTTGGCAGGTTTGTTGTGGTGCCATATTCTTTTCATTTTTTAATAATGGATTTAATGGTGCTCCGTGGGATGTTCAAAGTTTCKGATTTTTTTTTATAACCCAACCCTGATCTGTACTTCTCAACAACTTTGTCCCTGACCTGTTTGGAGAGCTCCGTGGTCTTCACGGTGCCGCTTGCTTGGTGGTGCCCCTTGCTTAGTGGTGTTACAGACTCTGGGGCCTTTCTGAGCAGGTGTATATATACTGAGATCATGTGATAGATCATCATTAGATTGCACACATATGGACTTTATTTAATGAATTATGTGATTTCTGAAGGTAATTGGTTGCACCAGATCTTATTTAGGGGCTTCATATGCACAAACCACTTTTCAGTTTTTTATTTAAGTTTTTTAATTTTTTATTCCACTTCACCAATTTGGACTATTTTRTGTATGTCCATTACATGAAATCCAAATAAAAATCAATTTAAATTACAGGTTGTAATGCATCAAAATAAGAAAAAAGGGGGTTGAATACTTTTGCAAGGCACTGTAAGACCCAGGTGCACACAATGTCGAAGTAAAAAAAGTTTATTAATTAGAACATGGGCATGCAAAGGTACAGGACGGCAGGCAGGCTCAGGTCAGGCAGAGGTCGGTAATCCAGAGTAGTGGGGCAAAGGTACTGGATGGCAGGTAGGCTCACGGTCAGGGCAGACAGAAAGGACAAAACTGGGAAAACAGGAATATAGACAAGGCAAGAGCAAGGGGGAAACCGCTGGTAGGTTTAAGGAACAAAACGCACTGGCAACAGACAAACAGAGAACACAGGTATAAATACACAGGGGATAATGGGGAAGATGGGCGACACCTGGAGGGGGGTGGAGACAATCACAAAGACAGGTGAAACAGATCAGGGCGTGACAGTTGGTGGGTTTTTATTTTGTCCTGTAGTTCATTCAAGGTAATTGGAGAATCCAGTGGGTACTGGTAGTCTTTAATAGTTGATTCTAAGATTTGTATTTGATCATGTATATGTTTTTGCTGTTTGTTCTTTGTTATAGAGCCAAAAAGATTGGAGAAGTGGTTTACCCATACATCTCCATTTTGGATAGATAGCACTTCATGTTGTTGTTTGTTTAGTGTTTTCCAATTTTCCCAGAAGTGGTTAGAGTCTATGGGTTCTTCCATTACATTGAGCTGCTTTCTTACGTGCTGTTCCTTCTTTTTCCGTTGTGTATTTCTGTATTGTTTTAGTGATTCACCATAGTGAAGGCGTAGGCTCAGGTTTACTGGGTCTCTATGTTTTTGGTTGGACGGGTTTCTCAATTTCTTTCTTAGGTTTTTGCATTCTTTATCAAACCATTTATCATTGCAGTAATTTTCTACGGTTTTCTGTTTGAAATTCTTAGATTTGATAGGGAAGCTGAGAGGTCAAATATACTGTTTACATTTTCTACTTCTTAATATTACTCAGTTCCTTTGGCTTTGATGCCTCATGATTGAGTATTGCTCTGTTCACGTAGACTGTGATTTTGCTGTGATCTGATAGGGGTGTCAGTGGGCTGACTGTGAACGCTCTGAGAGACTCTGGGTTGAGGTCAGTGATAAAGTAGTCTACAGTACTACTGCCAAGAGATGAGCTATAGGTGTACCTACCATAGGAGTCCCCTCGAAGCCTACCATTGACTATGTACATACCCAGCTTGCGACAGAGCTGCAGGAGTTGTGACCCGTTTTTGTTGGTTATGTTGTTGTGGTTGTGCCTAGGGGGGCATATGGGGGACGGAATCTCTATCTCTCTTTCTCAACCCACACTGCAAAGCAAACTGTTTGTCTCCTCATCCTCCCCCTTATCTCTCACTCCTTTTCTCTCTAACTTGTTTTCTCTCTCTAATAACAGCTGATGACCCATTTTAGACAAACTATTTTGGGAGGAGAGAGAGAAGAGAGAGAAGAGGCGGAGGACAGAAGAAAGAACGAGAGGCAGAGACAGACGAAAGAGAGAGGACAGAGAGAGAAGAAGAGAAAGAGACGGATGATGAGAATGAGGAGAGACAGAGAAGAGAGGACAGAGAAGGAGAGAGAGTCAGAGAGAGCGAGAGAGTGAGATTGAGAGCGAAGAGAGAGTGAGAGAAAGAGGAGGAGGAGAGAGAGAGAGAGGAAGAGAGAGAGGAGAGAGAGAAGAGAGAAGGAGAGAGACAGGAGAGAGGAGAGAGAGAGAGGAGGGAGAGAGAGAAGAGAGAGAGAGGAGAGAGAGAGAGAGAGAAGAGAGGAGAGAAGCAGAAGAGAGAGAGAGGAGAGGAGAGAGAGGGGACGAGAGTCGACGCGGAGAGGAGAGAAGAGAGAGAGAGCGAGAAGAAGAGAAGAGAGAGAGATTTGCCTCGCCTCCTGCACAGGAGAAGAGGAAAACATTAGTGTTGGGAGTATTTAGCAAGGTTTGGATTTCATAAGAATACTTGAATATCTTAATGTGTTATTTTATTGTGGTAAAGTCAAGTACAACTAGGGCTGAGGCGGTCACAAAATTTCATCAGCCAGTGATTGTAAAGCAAATACCTGTAGGTCTCATGGTAATTGATCGTTAATTAACATAAACACATTTAGCATCTCCTGGCTTCCACACATACATGTAGCCTACAAGCCATTTTAAAAAGTCTAATATATCAATGTAATATATCCTACACCTTCACAATAAATCCATTATTTGTCCTAAAGAAACAGGATATGAAGAAATGTAGTCTATTTCAGAAGAAAAGAATAGCATACTCTGAGTTGTCCTTATGTTAGGTCCTGATGTGGCTATGCCAAATGGCTACACTAGTTCATTTAGCAGACAAGATTTGCTTAGAATTCCGTGGCATTATTTTATATTATGAAGAATCCAATTGAMCAAAGCTGAATAAAACATAAATATTTTCTCCAAACGATTTGAGGGAGTGCGGACAKGCAGATATTCTGTGTTGAGCGTTAACAAAGAAATAGGTACTCCTATATACTTATTTTAGAGTTATTGATGTAACTTTAGTTGTTCTACAAACATTGGCCTGTATGTTTTGATTTGTAACATTGTAAGGCTGCATCATGAGACTAATGATGATTTGAAAAAAGTGGCTTGAAAGGCATGATCTCTGCTTTGTTTTCTGCGCAGGCTGTAGACACTACATCAGTTACTCATTCCCAATTTGACAAGCACTTGATAATGCCTCGAATTTCACAGCGGCATCCCCTTTGTGGCCGTAATGCACCCTAAAAAGGTCCATGCCTTCTGCGGCCCGGAGTGCTGCATTGTGCACTTCTCCCTGAGTGCGCTGCGCAATCTGAAGCGTCTCACTCACACGGCTCTCCATCACGTGATCGGGTCTTTCTCACAGACTACAAGTTAAAACAGACACATCGGGGACGCAAATGCGCGCATCCTTATCCAATTCCGAGGTGCATATTGAACATATGTTTTCATCAGCCAACAAGATGAGTAGGCCTAATGAACAAAAAAAGCACCAGCCTATGTCAATCTACTATTCTCCATAGTACAAAAGTCGATCTATTATATTCTGTGAAATAAATAAATATTCCAAACATAATCTGGAACAGTTGTGGGATGCGATAGATCCCAAATGAATACAAACCGTTTTTATGCAATGTGGCTGACGCAACAGATCAGAACGTTTACCTTGATAAACTATTAGGCTATTTCTTCACATTATAAGCGCAGCAATGCTCACATGGTAGTAGGCTATAAGTGTGAATGTTCCATTAGCTGAAAACACCATTATCAAAAGTGACCACAAATGCAATTATGCATGTAATACTTTTATTATAAAGGTGCATTTTTATGGTAAATTATCTTCCCCAAACTAGAAACTCACGTGCTGCTTATATATGCCAGTTAGGCTTTACACCCCTTGTCAAGTGGATTAATGTGCTCAATTTTAAGAAGTTATTTGGCCACTTTAGTGATACAAACTTTATTAAAGGGTGTGCGACTATGATTGGAACAAGTCGCAAAAAAGGGCATTGTTTCTTATGCTGGGCATCATTCACAAGTGATAATACATCATTCACAAGTGATAATACATCATTCACAAGTGATAATACATCATTCACAAGTGATAATACATCATTCACAAGTGACAATACATCCATTCACAATGAAAATACATCATTCCACAAGTGATAATACATCATTCACAGTGATAATACATCATTTCACAAGTGATAAACATCATTCACAAGTGATAATACATCATTCACAAGTGATAATACATCATTCACAAGTGATAATACATCATTCACAAGTGATAATACATCATTCACAAGTGATAGGCTAATATTGTCACCCATCAGACTATTCTTGATTTAATCTTGTCTTTACATATACTAAAAAATATATGTGTGACATTTGTTTTGATTCAGAATGGACCATTATCATGCACCTGTATCGAAACAGGCAGCGGGAAAAATACATGTCATCTCTGCACTTAAATAGCGAATGGAGGACACTTTTCYCCGTGGTTTATTGTCATGCCAGCCAGGTAGGCTATACTCCTGTTGTAAATATAAGCAATGTGCTTAATATTAGGAAAGTTGATAAATAAATATAGTAGGCCCAGCCTATAGAACGCTGATGGGAGCCTCCTCTTTTTATTASAAGCCATCACTCTGTTTTCTCCTGCAATTGCATAGCCTATAGAAATGTTGCGCAACATGAGCTCATGGGCTATTATGAAGTGTTTGATTAGATTTTTGAATACATTTGCAATGATGTCAGAGTGACTAGAGGGACAATAGAGTGCTGAGTACCAGGCAGTTAGCAAGTTTGGTAGGCTACTAATGACCAGCAGCAGCAGCATCAGAGCTTGGAGAAGCCTAATTACCGTGACTAAACGGCCTTCATGACTCGTGACCGCTGGTGTGGCGGTAATACGGTCACTGCAACTGCCCTAAGTACAACCAGGTATTTAAAGTTATAGCAAAAACTAACATCAGAGATGAGCCAAGCCTACTTTGAGCTGAGCAGAGATAAATAACTGCTATAGTAGTATGTTAATGCAGCTGTATGTTCCACACTGTTTCTGCCTCTACTCTGACTCCAAACGGTAACAGACAATTAATTCTGAAGTCACAGCACAATACCAGCTGGTTCTAACAGACTATCTGTCATAGAGAGTTGATAAAACCTGGTAAAACAACTGAGGACATCACTAGTAGCCAGCCTGAACTTCATCCTTTTCATGTACAAGGCTTTACAACGATCATGGAGTCTTCTCTGTCTATTATACCTTCAGGCTCCACTCATTAACGTTGTCTATGTAGTGTCCTTTCACAGCCCCTGTACCTTCACCACAAAAATGTCTGATGATAAATGTAGAGTTGACACTGAATTGAGTTGACAATAAATGGTCAGTTACCTAGAGGAGACAGAGTAGAGGCGGAAACAGTGTGGCACCGGAGGGGATGACTGTCGTCTTATCGGCTCTTAACCAACCATGCTATTTTGTTAGTTTTTTTCCCCGTTGTTCGTAACTTGTTTTGTACATAATGTTGCTTCTACAGGCTCTTATGACCGAAAAGAGCTTCTGGACATCAGAACTGCGATTACTCACCTCAGATTAGACAAAAAGTTTTCTATCTGTCCTCAGATAATCGCATGGTATGCTTTCGCCGTAAAGCCTTTTTGAAATCTGACAGCTGGATTAACAAGAAGTTAAGCTTTTAAACAATGTAAGACACTTGTATTTTCATGAATGTTTAATATTACGAATTTTGTATTTTGAATTTCGCGCTCTGCAATTTCACCGGATGTTGTCGAGGTGGGGCGCTAGCTGTAATATCTTACGTTTCATCGAGTCGTGGCTGAACGACGACATTAAGAACATATAGCTGGTGGGATATACTCTCTATAAGCAGGATAGAAAAGCAGCCTCTAGTAAGACATGGGGCGGGGGCATATGCATATATGTAAACAACAGCTGGTGCAAAATATCTAAGGAAGTCTCAAGATTTTGCTCGCCTGAGGTAGAGTATCTGATGATAAGCTGAAGACCACACTATCTATTACCTAGAGAGTTTTCATCTGTATTTTTCGTAGCTGTCTACATATCACCACAGACCGATGCTGGCACTAAAACTGTACTCAATGAGCTGTATACCGCCATAAGCAAACAGGAAAACGCTCATCCAGAGGCGGGGCTCCTAGTGGCCGGGGGCATTAATGCAGGTAAACTTAAATCAGTTTTACCTAATTTCTATCAGCATGTTAAATGTGCAACCAGAGGGAAAATAATTATAGGCCACCTTTACTCCACACACAAAGACACGTATTAAGCTCTCCCTCGCCCTCCATTTGGCAAATCTGACCATAATTCTATCCTCCTGATTCCTGCTTACAAGTAAAAAATTAAAGCAGGAAGCACCAGTGACTCGGTCTATAAAAAAGTGGTCAGATGAAGCAAACTATAGGACTGTTTTGCTGACACAGACTGGAATATGTTCCGGGATTCTTCCGATGGCATTGAGGAGTACACCACATCAGTCACTGGCTTCATCAATAAGCGCATCGAGGATGTCGTCCCCACAGTGACAGTATGTACATACCCCAACCAGAAGCCATGGATTACAGGAAACATTCACACTGAGCTAAAGGGTAGAGCTGCCGCTTTCAAAGAGTGGGACTCTAACCCGGAAGCTTATAAGAAATCCTGCTATGCCCTTCGACGAATCATCGAACAGGCAAAGCATCAATACAGGACTAAGATTGAATCGTACTACACCGGCTCCGACGCTTGTCGGATGTGGCAGGGCTTGCAAACTATTACAGACTACAAAGGGAAGCACAGCTGAGAGCTGCCCAGTAACACGAGCCTACCAGACGAGCTAAACAACTTTTATGCTCGCTTCGAGGCAAGTAACACTGAAACATGCATGAGAGCATCAGCTGTTCCGGACGACTGTGTGATCACGCTCTCCACAGCCATTGTGAGTAAGACCTTTAAACAGGTCAATATTCACAAGGCCCACAGGGCCAGATGGATTACCAGGAAGTGTACTCCGAGCATGCGCTGACCAACTGGCAAGAGTCTTCACTGACATTTTCAACCTCTACCTGTCTGAGTCCTTAATACCAACATGTTTTAAGCAGACCACCATAGTCCCTGTGCCCAAGAACACTAAGGTAAACTGCCTAAATGACTAACAACCCGTAGCACTCACGTCTGTAGCCATGAAATGCTTTGAAAGGCTGGTCATGGCTCACATCAACACCATTATCCCAGAAACCCAAGACGCACTCCAATTTGCATACCGCACCAACAGATCCACAGATGATGCAATCCCTATTACACTCCACACTGCCCTTTCACACTTGGACAACAGGAACTTCAGCGTCAGTCTAGGTCCAAGAGGCCTCTAAACAGCTTCTACCCCCAAGCCATAAGACTCCTGAACAGCTAATCAAATGGCTATCCAGACTATTTGCATTGCCCCCCCCCCCCCCCCCCCCCCCCTACTCTGCTGCTACTCTCTGTATATTATATATGCATAGTTACTTTAATATACCGTACATGTAGTATTACCTCAATTACCTCGACACCGGTACCCCCAGTATTTCGCCCCGCTATTGTTATTTACTGCTGCTCTTTAATTATTTGTTATTCTTATCTCGTATTTTGGGGGGTATTTTCTTAAAACTGCATTGTTGGTTAATGGCTTGTAAGTAAGCATTTCACTGTAAGGTCTACCTGTTGTATTTGGCGCATGTGACAAGTAAAATTTGATTTGATCTGCTACATTATTAGATCTCCAGCTGGGTTTTAGTCAAAATATACCACTGTTTTTAACCCCGACTAGAGCTGGGCAACACGGACAAAAATCCATATCGTGATAAATTGCCTGAATCAATGCACCACAGTTTTTGTTTTATTATCCTTTTAACTGCTATTACTAATTTGATGGTTGAAGCCATCAATTGTCCCATTAACAATCACCCATATCAGCAAACAAATTTATTTTCAAACTTCACATTTGATCTTTAATTTTCGGTTTATTGTCCCAGCTCTACCCCCTACCCCTTTCACATATACAAAAAACAAGTTAACAAAATGTTAAAAACTAATAAGCAGAGTAAAAAAACAAAACGGTTTTGCCTTTGTGTAAATGGGGTATTAGGTACTAATACACACTTGGCTCAGTACTAGAACAGCAGGTACTAGGTGACAGCAGGTGCCAGAGCCTTTAGATATAATAAAATAACTCAATATAAAGCTCTGCAGGTAGGCATAAACAACATAATCGTTGCTTAGGGCCCCCGGCCGCTAGGAGGCCCCCTGCCCCCAAAAAATTCACTCATGGCCTCCAAATTTGGTTGTGCATCAGCATTTTGTCTTGCTATATCACTCACTGACAGTCACTCAATTATCCATGTCACCTAACAATTTTTAGATTGGTAAATTGATCTTGCCAGATATCTAAACTGACCGGGCACACAGGTATTATATCTCACTCAGATATCGTATTAACATGGCATAAGTCATTACAAAATGTATAGAATTGCAGGAAAATGGCAAAAGAAATCTCTCTACCCCATAGCAAAATGTTTAGAATTGCAGGAAATTAACTTTAAAACTAAAAATGTCTAACCCACCATCAAGAGGGGAGACCACTAAAATGTTTTGCCGCGAGATGGGGGGCCCAACAACCAAATCTCGCTTAGGCTAGAGCCGGCCCTGACTCCAGGGGATAATGCCTCATAACAAGACCTCCCACAGTCTTGTCCTCTGTAAGCTTCAGATTTAAATTCAATCAACTTTGAGCCTAGCTATTTCACAATAACTGAAGGACATGGAACAAACTAGCTAGCTCATAGAACTCAACTGTTTGGCAACACTCCAAACCATGTACAGGACACATTGTTTGTTGACTGTTGTCCCAAACAGTTGTCTACAGAAATAAAAAGTAAAATAAAGGCCTAGTAAGTACTAGATATAGAGGGTAATAATTTCTATACCTTTCTAAGGCCGGAGGTCAGTGTAAGACCAGAAATTTACAGGAGAAATGTAAATAGAAAGGACAATTTGATAGCAGGGAGTGGGACACACACAACCATACCAGAACTACTGTGACTTTAACATGATGAAAATAACTGTGGGCTCTGGCCTCTCTGTTACAGTCTGGGAAGTTGTTGGCTGTGTATTGAGTGACAAACAGACTTCCTCACACCACAGTGACTTCCTTCCTGATCCCTCAGTGGGCCTGGTCAGCACATTGCTGCACAGTGCAGCCAGAGAGTGAACGAGAGACTTATGGAAAGCTTCCGGGCTTGCCTTCCGCCACCTCGGTCTCTCTACATAGTTCAGGTTCAAAGTCAAGCTAAGCATTTCCTACAACATTAGAGTGATGAAAAATTGCCATATCCCTTATAACAACCTGGTATTTAATTAACGTAATATAATTTCTGAGACAAATTTCTCTCTGAATGCTGTATGGCTCATATAGCCCAATGAACTACAATTACAGATACAGGATGTAGAATCATCAAACAAACCTGAGGTAAATAAAAAATATAGAATGGCTTTTTAATCTCAGCAATGAGAGGAATTAGTCCCTGAAAATCAGCTTAATAGAAAACGGTGATGTATAATATGTAATCAGTATAGTCACATCTTTAGGTGCAACAGTACAATAGAGTAATGGAAAAAATTATATTCAACAGGGAAGGTGTGATCACTGCACAATACACATTGTTCCATTCCCAATTCATTTCTGTAACTAATTATACTCCATACCATTTTAATAGCACAATGTGTGTGTGGCAGTGTCCATTGATCACAAATGTCAGAGAGGGCAGGGCATAGGCTGCTGCAAAACACTGGCATATCTCTTCTGACAAAATTGGAAGATTTCGTCTGACAGGGGGACTATATGAACAAATTATTTTCTACACAACATTCAAACAATTCTGTAAAACTCTCCAAGACTCGTCTGAATGAATAAATACCAGAACAGCATTTAATAAATGTTGCATATCTCCAGAGGTTGATGTAATCACAGCATACCATTCAAATTTCTCTTTAGTGCTTCAGATACAAGAAAACAGTCTCTAAAAATCTCATAAAATAGAATAGGAAAAGTTAGTGGTGAAAGACAGCCAGGGAAAGGGAACAAAAGATGAATAACAACAATAACAACCCAAGTTTGAAAGACAGAAAAAAACACTGAGGCAATTACACAAGAGGAAAGAGTAGAGAGATGAGATCTGAAGAGGAGAGAACAGAGAGAGGCGGCTTACTTGCTAAAGTATGTCTAGATAGTCACATGGGTGGAGAGTGGAGAGATGGAGAGGGAGACAAGCGACGCAGAGGGAGGAGAGGGGAAAAAGAGAATGTGTGTGTGTGTGTGTGTGTCGAATCAAATCCAATTTTATTGGTCACATACACATGGTTAGCAGATGTTATTGCGAGTGTAGCGAAATGCTTATGCTTTTAGATCCGACCATGCAGCAGTATCTAACAGGTAATATCTAACAATTCCACAAAAAAAMCTAATATCTAACAAATTCCACAACAAAACCTAAAACACACAATCTAGTGAAGGAATGAGAATATATAAGAATAAAATATATGGATGAGCAGTGACAGAGTGGCTAAGATGCAATAGTGTAGGATACAGTATATACAGTTGTTGAAGTTGGAAGTTTACATACACTTAGGTTGGAGTCATTAAAACTCGTTTTTCAACCACTCCACAAATTTCTTGTGAACAAACTATAGTTTTGGCAAGTCGGTTAGGACATCTACTTTGTGCATGACACAAGTAATTTTTCCAACAATTGTTTACAGACAAATTGTTTCACTTATTATTCACTGTATCACAATTCCAGTGGGTCAGAAGTTTACATTCACTAAGTTGACTGTGCCTTTAAACAGCTTGGAAAATTCCAGAAAACGATGTCATGGCTTTAGCTTAAAGCCATTTGCCACAACTTTGTTGGAAGTATGCTTGGGGTCATTGTCCATTTGGAAGACCCATTTGCGATCAAGCTTTAACTTCCTGACGGATGTCTTGAGATGTTGCTTCAATATATCCACATAATTTTCCTCCTCGTGATTCCATCTATTTTGTGAAGTGCACCAGTCCCTCCTGCAGAAAAGCCCCCCCACAACATGATGCTGCCACCGCCATGCTTCGCGGTTGGAATGGTGTTCTTCGGCTTGCATGCCTCCCCCTTTTTCCCCAAACATAATGATGGTCATTATGGCCAAACAGTTCTATTTTTGTTTCATCAGACCAGAGGCCATTTCTCCAAAAAGTACGATCTTTGTCCCCATGTGCAGTTGCAAATCGTTAGTCTGGCTTTTTTATGCCGGTTTTGGAGCAATGGCTTCTTCCTTGCTGAGTGCCCTTTCAGGTTATGTCGATATAGGACTCGTTTTACTGTGTGGATATAGATACTTTTGTACCTGTTTCCTCCAGCATCTTCACAAGGTTCTTTGCTGTTGTTCTGGGATTGATTTGTACTTTTCGCACCAAAGTACGTTAATCTCTAGGAGACAGATCGTGTCTCTTCCTGAGCGGTAATGACGGCTGAGTGGTCCTTGGTGTTTATACTTGCATACTATTGTTTGTTACAGATGAACGTGGGTGCCTTCAGGCTTTTGGAATTGCTCCGCAGGATGAACCAGACTTGTGGAGGTCTACAATTTGTTTTCTGAGGTCTTGCTGATTTCTCTTGATTTTTCCCATGATGTCAAGCAAAGAGGCACTGAGTTTGAAGGTAGGCCTTGAAATACATCCACAGGTACACCTCCTTATTGACTCAAATAGCTAATAAGAAGCTTCTAAAGCCAC
>NC_036847.1:29370703-29374053 GCF_002910315.2 Salvelinus sp. IW2-2015 | reverse complement strand
TCTTCATCACATTCCCAATTCAGAAGTTACATACAGTCCAATTTAGTATTTGGTAGCATTGTACTTTAAATTGTTTAACTTGGTCAAACGGTATTCGGGTAGCCTTCCACAAGCCTTCCCTAAAATAAGCTGTGGGTGAATTTTTGGCCCATTCCTCTCTGACAGAGCTGGTGTAACTGAGTCAGGGTTTGTAGGCCCTCCTTGCTCGCACACGCTGTTTCAGTTCTGCCCACACAATTTTCTATAGGATTGAGGTCATGGCTTTTGATGGCCCACTCCAATATCTTGACTTTGTTGTCCTTAAAGCCATTTGCCACAACTTTGGAAGTATGCTTGGGGTCATTGTCCATTGGAAGACCCATTTGCGATCAAGCTTTAACTTCCTGACGGATGTCTTGAGATGTTGCTTCAATATATCCACATAATTTTCCTCCCTCGTGATCCATCTATTTTGTGAAGTGCACCAGTCCCTCCTGCAGAAAGCGCCCCCCACAACATGATGCTGCCACCGCCATGCTTCGCGGTTGGAATGGTGTTCTTCGGCTTGCATGCCTCCCCCTTTTCCCCAAACATAATGATTGGTCATTATGGCCAAACAGTTCTATTTTTGTTTCATCAGACCAGAGGCCATTTCTCCAAAAAGTACGATCTTTGTCCCCATGTGCAGTTGCAAATCGTTTAGTCTGGCTTTTTTATGCCGGTTTTGGAGCAATGGGCTTCTTCCTTCTGAGTGCCCTTTCAGGTATGTCGATATAGAATAAAAGCTGAAATAAATCATTCTCTCTACTATTATTCTGACATTTCACATTCCTAAAATAAAGTGGTGATCCTAACTGACCTAAGACAGGGAATTTTTACTTGTATTAAATGTCAGGAATTGTGAAAAAACTGAGTTTAAATGTATTTGGCTAAGGTGTATGTAAACTTCCGACTTCAACTGTACGTATGAGATGAGTAATGTGAGATATGTAAACATTCTTAAAGGGGCATTATTAAAGTGACTGGTGTTCCATTTTTTAAAGTGTACAATGATATCAAGTCTGTAGTTAGGCAGCCACCTCGCTGTGCTAGTGATGGCTGTTTAACAATCTGATGGCCTTGAGATAGAAGCTGTTTTTCAATCTGTCTGTCCCAGCTTTGATGCACCTCTACTGACCTCGCCTTCTGAATGGAAGCGGTGTGAACAGGTAGTGGCTCGGGTCGTTATTGTCCTTGATGATCTTTTTGGCCTTCCTGTGACATCGGGTGTTGTAGGTGTCCTGGAGGGCAGGTAGTTTGCCCCCAGTGATGCGTTGTGCAGACCGCACCACCCTCTGGAGAGCCCTGCGGTTGTGGGTGGTGCAGTTGCCCTACCGGGTGGTGATACAACCCGACAGGATGCTCTCAATTGTGCATGTCACGACTTCCGCCGAAGTCGGTCCCTCTCCTTGTTTGGGAGGTGTTCGGCGGTCGACGTCACCGACATCACCCTTTACAGTGCACCTGTAAAAGTTAGTTAGGGGTTTCGGTGACAAGCCACATTTTTTCAGCCTCCTGAGGTTGAAGAGGCGCCGTTGCGCCTTCTTCACCACACTGTCTGTGTGCGTGGACCATTTCAGTTTGTCGGTGATATGTACGCCGAGGAACTTAAAACTTTCCACCTTCTCCACTGCTGTACCGTCGATGTGGATAGGGGGTGCGCCCTTTGCTGTTTCCTGAAGTTCACGATTATCTCTTTTGTTTTGCTGACATTGAGTGAGAGGTTGTTTTCCTGACACCACACTCCGAGGGCTCTCACCTCCTTCCTGTAGGCTGTCTCGTCGTTGTTGGTAATCAAGCCTACCACTGTAGTGTCGTCTGCAAATTTGAAGATTGTGTTGGAGGCGTGCATGGCCACGCAGTCATGGGTGAACAGAGAGTACAGAGAGGGCTGAGAACGCACCCTTGTGGGGCTCCAGTGTTGAGGATCAGCGGAGTGGAGATGTTGTTTCCTATCTTCACCACCTGGGGGCGACCAGTCAGGAAGTCCAGGACCCAATTGTACAGGGCGGGGTTGAGACCCGCTGCCTCAAGCTTAATGATGAATTTAGAGGGTACTATGATGTTGAATGCTGAGCTGTAGTCAATGAACAGCATTCTTACATAGGTCTTCCTCTTGTCATGATGGGATAGGGCAGTGTGCAGTGTGATGCCGATGGCATTGTCTGTGGACCTATTGGGGTGGTAAGAAAATTGGAGTGGGTCTAGGGTAACATGTAAGGTGGAGGTGATATGATCCTTGACTAGTCTCTCAAAGCACTTCATGATGACAGAAGTGAGTGCAACGGGGCGATTGTCAATTAGTTCAATTACCTTAGCTTTCTTGGGAACAGGAACAATGGTGGCCATCTTGAGGCATGTGGGGACAGCAGACTGGGATAGGGATTGATTGAATATGTCCGTAAACACACCAGCCAGCTGGTCTGCGCATGCTCCGAGGACGCGGCTAGGGATGCCGATTGGGCCGGCAGCTTTGCGAGGGTTAACACGTTTAAATGTTTTACTCACGTTGGTCACGGAGAAGGAGAGCCCACAGTCTTTGGTTAGTTTGTCTGGGAGCAAGACGTTGATGTCCGCAACAGGGCTGGTTTTCTTTTTGTAATCCCTGATTGTCTGTAGACCCTGCCATGTACATCTCGTGTTTGAGCTGTTGAATTGCAACTCCACTTTGTCTCTATACTGACACTTTGCTTGTTTGATTGCTTTACAGAGGGAATAACTACACTGTTCGTATTCGGTCATGTTTCCAGTCGCCTTGCCATGATTAAATGTGGTGGTACGTGCTTTCAGATTTGCGCGAATGCTGAAATCAATCCACGGTTTCTGCTTAGGGAAGGTTTTAATAGTTGCAGTGGGTACATTATCTCCTATACACTTCCTTATAAACTCGCACACCGAGTCAGCGTATACGTCAATGTTATTGTCTGAGGCTACCCGGAACATATCCCAGTCCACGTGATCGAAGCAATCTTGAAGCGTGGAACTCGATTGGTCAGACCAGCGTTGGATAGACCCAAGCACGAGTGCTTCCTGTTTTAGTTTCTGCCTATAGGAGGGGAGTAACAAGATGGAGTCATGGTCAGATTTGCCAAAAGGAGGGTGGGGGATGGATCGTGGAAGTTAGAGTAGCAGTGTGTTACTCGCTCGTGTACGGCAATCGATATGCTGATAGAATTTAGGTAGCCTTGTTCTCAGAATAGCTTGTTAAAATCCCCAGCTACAATAAATGCAGCCTCAGGATATATGGTTTCCAGTTTGCATAAAGTCCAGTGAAGTTCCTTGATGGCCGTCTTGGTATCCGCTTGCGGGGGGATATACACGGCTGTGACGAT
>NC_036847.1:29367352-29369868 GCF_002910315.2 Salvelinus sp. IW2-2015 | reverse complement strand
TGTGTGTGTGTGTGTGTGTGTGTGTGTGTGTCAGCATTGGCCCCTGCTCCCCCTCCAACAGCACCGCCCACCACCCCATGGTCTCTGGTCAAAAGTAGTGCACTAAATAGGGAATGGGGTACCATTTAGGACACCGCCCTAATCTTGTACTTTCTCTTTTCTCTTGTACAAATGTATTTTTACCCTCAGATAAACCATTCCCTAAAACTCCTTTCATTCACATACGTTTCCTACACTTGTGTCTCCATCCCCTCCATCCCTCCACTGTTCCATCCCTCTATCCCCTAAACCCTCTATTCCCTCCATCGTTCCCTACCGCTGTCCCCTCCATCCCTCTATCCCCTCTATCCATCTATCCCCTCCATCCCTCCACCGTTCCCTCCCTCTCTCCCCGCTATCCATCTACCGTTTCCCTCCATCCCTCTTTCCCCTCAATCCCTCTATCCCCTCCACCGTTTCCCTCCATCCCTATATGCCCTCCATCCCTCGATCGTTCCCTCTATTCCTCTATCCCTTCATCCTTCTATGCCCTCAATCCCTCCACCATTCCCTCCCTCCCTCCAGCTTTCTCCCTCTGCAGTGCTCTTCCCCTTTTCATGGCAGTGGTTCGGTCATCCTGGAAAGACAGCCGCAGCGTGAAAGACAGACGGCTCAGACAAAGGGGCAGGGGCAGTGTGTGTGGGCCATGAGTGAGTGAGTGAGTGAGTGAGTGAGTGAGTGAGTGAGTGAGTGAGTGAGTGAGTGAGTGTACTGTATGTATGTATGTACAGTTAAAGTCGGAAGTTTACATACACCTTAGCCAAATACATTTAAACTGAGTATTTCACAATTCCTGACATTTAATACAAGTAAAAATTCCTTGTCTTAGGTCAGTTAGGATCACACTTTATTTTAAGAATGTGAAATGTCAGAATAATAGTAGAGAGAATTCTTTATTTCAGCTTTTATTTCTTTCATCACATTCCCAATGGGTCAGAAGTTTACATATACTCAATTAGTATTCGGTAGCATTACCTTTAAATTGTTTAACTTGGGTCAAACGTTTCGGGTAGCCTTCCACAAGCTTCCCACAATAAGTTGGTTGAATTTTGACCCATTCATCCTGACAGAGCTGGGGTAACTGAGTCAGGTTTGTAGGCCTCCTTGCTCGCACACGCTTTTCCAGTTCTGCCCACACATTTTCTATAGGGTTGAGGTCAGGGCTTCGTGATGGCCACTCCAATACCTTGACTTTGTTGTCCTTAAGCCATTTTGCCACAACTTTGGAAGTATGCTTGAGGTCAATGTCCATTTGGAAGACCCATTTGTTCTGCCTTGACAGGCATCCCCTTTTCTCAAACATAGCGCTGGCAATATCGCCAGACAAATTTACTTATTTTGCCTTCATCAACCAAAAAATTTCTCCAAGTAACGATCTGTTCCAATCACATGTGCATTGGCAAACCGTAGTCTCTTTTATGGATTTCCTGGAACAGGGCTTCTATCCTCCTATCGAGCGCCTCTCAACCTATGTCATATAGGTTCGTTTAACTTGTCGGCAGATAGGCCAATACTTCCTGTACCTGTTCCTCCGCATCTCCGCCTTCACAAGTCCTTGCTGTATTTTGCTCGGGAACAAATGCGATATCGCACTTCAGCACACACAACAGCCGCTCGATCTCTACGAGTAGACACAGAATCGCGTCTCTTCCCTTCTGACAGCGACCACGCCACCAGAAAAACCATCGCAAGGCACCAGACTGCGTTCAAAAGTACCCATTGTTACCTATATTGCGTACTATTGTTCTATACAGCGAAACTAATAGCATACGGCGTATCTTTCGATGGTGTTTGAAACTTGCTCACAAAGGTACCAATAAGACCAGACTTATGTGCCGCTCTACAAATTTATTTTTCTGAGTCTTTGGCTGAATTACTTCTTGTATTTCCACATGCACAGTCACAGGCACAGAGGCACGTAGCGTAATTGAAGGCTCCGAGGCTGACAAGCTAACCAAGCCCAAATTACACCTCCTCATCTTCGCTCTAACTCCTGATCCCGGCCACTTAGCTTCAAGACATGCTTCTACATCCATGGAACATCGTCTCTGAGAACTCTTCCAGTGTTTTAAAGCACTGCTCACTTCACTTCTGTCTATCTACCGCACCACTGGAATTGCCTGATAGTCCCATATAAGTAGAATAAATCTGATCTGTAAACATGTTGGAAAAAGAAATCTATAGATTTGTTCATCACAAAGTAGATTCCTAACGTACTTCCAAAAAGACATAGTCGTGTTCCACAAGCAATTTGTAGGAGGTTGTTTGCAAACAGTTATTCAATACTCCACCTAATCTATACTACTTTGACTTACATGTGATCGCTAGTGATGACGTGTGTTGGATGTGTGGTGCTGACGTGGGCATTAACCATGTGTGTGATCGTGTGACAACGCCCTACCCCACATGGTGTTGTGTGTGTGTGGTTGGTTGTTGTGTGTGTGTGTGTGTGTGTGTGGGTGTGTGGTGTGTTGGTG
>NC_036847.1:29358722-29367224 GCF_002910315.2 Salvelinus sp. IW2-2015 | reverse complement strand
TGTGTGTGCGCGCTAGAGCTGGGACGATAAACCGAAAATTATCGACACAGACCAAACCAACCACTTTTCAGGGACATTTTGCTTATATCGTTCATGACGATAAATAACCTATAGGGCCCAGTAGAGATATATGAAGTTTGAAAAGAAATAAGTTTGCTAATATGGGTAATTGTTAATGGAACCATTGATAGCTACAACATTCAAAGTAGTTGTAGAAGGTAAAGGCCATTATGACACAGCAAATTGCATTGTAAAAAGTTAAATAGTGAACGCCAGGTTCGGCAATTTACCTGTCTAACATCAGCACGCTTGCGCTCAGATGGGAGGTGTTGGAAATATTTTACGTGCGTCCTTAAAAACATGATCCAAAGTGCTAATTTCAGGCAGCGCCAGTAGAGATATTTAAGACCAACCAAAAGCTGGTTTTAGCGGTAACGCAGTTGGTTATGGCATGAATTTTGACAGCGAAAACGCAGCCTATCCAGCCGTGATGCACACTGCCCATATACGCATGGAACAAGAGTAGCATAATGTACTTCGTATTTAGAAACATAAAAAACGAATGTTTTTTCCAATTTCATTTTATTTGGATTAAAACCATGCATAGCCTACCCCCCTCTCAATGAAGCCTTTTTTTGTCTGCCCAATGAAATCCCGAAATATTCAAGACTGTCGATAAGGGGTTGGCTTTTGAGACCGCTTGGAAATAAATCTTAAACACGAAAGCTTTATTAAAATATGAAGTTTGAGAGTAGTAAAACAGTGAGTTGACATTGCCTTTTATATATGCATTAGGCAGGCCCACATTATTTTAGCCWTGCAGGTCCTGTTTTCGATGTGCGTAAAACCCTCCATAGTCTGCGTTGTTTTAATATTATATGCCAACGGGGAGAAATTATGGTGCCTGTAAGTGTGACATAACCTATTTAAAACATGTTGTTGTTTTGTTTGGAATTTGATTAGAATTATTTGTTCTCTTTTTAGGCCTTATCAATAATGAATTGAATCTTGCTTATTGACAATGTTTGCCATTGCCATGCGCAGCCATAAAGCAATTTACAGTTGGCCTAGCCCTTAAAACAATGTGAATGCTATTGAAGCCATGCAATTACTTAGAACGATGTGGACTGCAAATGGGTTCAAGTTAACGTATTTAGCAAAGATACGTCTACATTTTGTTATGTAGACGTTATGTAGACGAATTGGAGATGATTCCAAGGCAACACATAAAATATACACAACTTGAAGCAACCACATATTTCGCATTTTGATTGGCCGGTGAGGGGCCAAGCCTCGACACACACTTGTTAATTCATCAAAAGCCAACGCCATCAAGTGCGCTGATAATTGTAATAGTGAAAATAGCAAAAGTATTTCTGACAAACCTCTGAACCTATAGTGCTCCCGCCTGGCTTAGATTTATGATTGCGTTAGATTTGTTAAAATAGAGCCCCTAGCCAGCTGGCTTTCGGTTACTGGCCCAACGCTCCTAACCAGGCTACCTGGCACCCAGTAGGGTTTATACATGCAGTATGTCCTCTCAAGCAACGACAGAAATACAATTGAAAAGCTTATGTGGTTCTTGAAACAAATATGCTTACAGCTTTCAGGGAAGCATGGTTCCTCAAGTATGAATTGGTTGGATTTCATTCATCCTAAATATTTTTATAAGAAGTTGGCCCATTCACTTACATCAGCAAATAACAGAATAGTCTGAAGAACTCAGGCCCTGTCAAATTCACCTCATTGCTCATTACACTATAAACCTTTATCCACACAACATTTAAAAAATGGACGAAAAGCAAGGAAATAAATTAATTGCTAAATAAATAAGTGAGTATTTGCTGACTGTGCTCTATAGCCAAATAGTATAAATATTGTAGCATAGAGAGAAAGACAGGGGAGCTAACTGTGCAGTTTGTCCCAAAGGATTTGTTTGATACTTAGGCTACCTGAAATAGATTGACTCATCATTATTCCTCACACACAAACACAAATGCACGTGCACATTTGTGCACATTTGGACATTTAATTGGACATTTGAAATGTCTCTGTGTAATGTTTACTGTTCATTTTGATTGTTTATTTAACTTTTGTATATGATCTATTTCACTTGCTTTGGCAATGTAAACATATGCTTCCTATGCCAATAAAGCCCATTGAATTGAGAGAGAGAGAGAGGGGAGGGGGGGTGATAGGGTCACACCTAGGGACCTGGTAGTGAGCGTTGCAACTGACGACAGACGATTTGTACGTGCTACACGCTTCAGCACTCGGCGGTCCCGTTCTGTGAGGTTGTGTGGCCTACGACTGAGCCGTTGTTGCTCCTAGACGTTTACAATAAGAGCACTTACAGTTGACCGGGGCAGCTCTAGCAGTGCAGAAATTTGACGAACTGACTTGTTGGAAAGGTAGGCCATTCTACTGCCAATGTTTGTCTATGAAGATTGCATGGCTGTGTGCTTGATTTTATACACCTGTTCAGCAATGTGTGTTGCTGAAATAGCCGAATTCACTAATTTGAAGAGGTGTCCACATACTTTTGCACATTGTTACAACACTGTACATAGCCATAATATAACATTTGAAATGTCTCTATTATTTTGAAACTTTTGTTTTGAGTGTAATATTTGAATTGAGAGAGAGGAAGACAGAAAGAGAAAGAAAGAGAAGGGCAGAAGTGAAAAGGGGACGAGGGAAAAAAGAGAGAGAGAGAGTGCCCACGAAGGCGGAGAAGATAAGAGAGAGAGAAAGCAGCAGAAGAGAGAGAGAAAGAATGAATCCTGAGAGAAAGAGAAAGCGAGGGCAAGAAGAGAGGAGGGTCAAGGAAGAGAGTAAAGAGAGAGGCATAGAGAGAAAGCAGAGAGGCAAAGAGAGAGAGGCAAAGAGGAGAGGCAAAAGAAGGACGAGGTGAGAGAGTAGGAGAGACGGGAAGAAGATGAGAGAGAGAAAGAGGAGAGGCGAGACGAGAGAAGAGGAGAGAGATGGGAGAGCGAGAGAGGAGAGAGGATTGAGAGAGAGAGAAGATTGAAGAAGAGAGAGGAGCGAGACGAAGAGAGGAGAGTTCGTAGCTGCAAGAGGATTGAAACGAGAGAAATAGACCTAGTCAGGAAGAGCCATGAGATGTTTCCATTATTTCTGTTTCTTTCACATCGTGAGGTTATGTAGCGGAGTTGTTCTTTCCTACATGATATATTGACAAATTACTTAAAGAAAATAAGCACAGGCCATGTTGCCTGCCTGCATCTGCGCTGCTGACCATTGGTAACGTACTGTTATATCAGTCGTTTCCTACCGAAGGCCAGCAGCGTAGGGGTAACCTGTAGCATGAGGATTAGACAACAGTCGCTAACGACAAAGAGAGGAAAGAGCGAGAGCGAGAAAGAAAGATGGATATATAGAGGAGAGAGAAAAGAGAGGGGAGAGAGGATCAAAGCAAGCACGAGACGAGAGAAAGCGTGTTCCGCCTTTGTAAATCTGATGAATGACAGTGACTTTGGATCACTTTAGGTATAATCCTTAATTCAGGGTATAATGCTTATGAAAGTACTTGATTCCCAACATACTTAAAACATTTAAACTACATTCAACGCACACACGCCACCACACAACACACGACACACACCCACACACACAGGCACACACACACCACACACACACAACACACAACAACACACCACACCACACCACACTGCTGTGGTCAGGACTCAGATGGGGAGCAAGGTTGCATTCGAGGAAAACTGCTGGGAAAGAGTCAGAGGAGTGTTTTGTTTTTGTTGGCACCCCTTCTGACCCTGCTCTCTGTTTCTGTGTGTGTTACAGCCAGAGTCAGACTACTTTAATTTCCGTGGCCAAATACTAAACTTTCCCCACTGTTGGAACAAATATAGTGAACAACTGCTAAACTCCATAATACTGCAAAAATACATGGGGGTTGTTGTTACATGCAGCTTTACTGTGGGGGACGGTAGGGGGAGAGAGAGAGGGAGAGGGGGAAAGGAAAAGGGAGAGGGAGGTAGGGAGAGAGAGAGGGAGAGGGGAAAGGAAGAGGAGGCAGGATAGGGATGAAGAAGAGAGAGAGAGAGGAGGGGAAAAGGGAGGAGGAGGGTAGGGATAGAGAGAGAGAGAGAGGAGAAGGGGAAAGGGAGAAGGAAGGATCATGGGGGAGATGAGAGAGAGAGAAGATGAGAGACGAAGAGGAGAGAAGAGA
Source organism: Salvelinus sp. IW2-2015 (assembly GCF_002910315.2). Classification (NCBI taxonomy): domain Eukaryota; kingdom Metazoa; phylum Chordata; class Actinopteri; order Salmoniformes; family Salmonidae; genus Salvelinus; species Salvelinus sp. IW2-2015. Next base: position 29,363,014 of record NC_036847.1, on the reverse strand, counting down.
GAACGAAGAGTTAGAGAGAAGAGGTGGAAAGGAAAGATGAGAGAGGGAGGGTAGGGGCCGGAGAGAGGGAGGGGAAAGAAAGGATGAGGGGAGGTAGGAGAGAGAGAGGGGAGGGAAAGGAAAGGAGGAGAGTAGGTGGGAGAGGAGTGAGGAGAGGGGAAAGAAAGGAGAGAGGGAGGTGTAGGGGGAGGAGAGAGGGGAAAGGGAAGGAGAAGAGGTGTGTAGGGAGAGAGTGAGAGAGGGAAAGGAAGAGAGAGACGTAGGGGACGAGAGAGGGGGAAGGAAGAGAGAGGGAGTAGGGGCGAGAGAGAGAGGGAGAGGGGTGAAAGGAAAGAGAGAGAGGGAGGTAGGGGGAGAGAGAGAGTGAAGGGGAAGGAAAGGAGAGAGGAGGTAGGGATAGGAGAGAGGAGAGAGAAAGGGAAGGATAGAGGGAGTAGGGGATACGAAGAGATGAGAGAGAGAGAGAAGAGAGGAGGACAGAGAGAGGAGACAGAAGAGAGGGGAAGGGAAGGAGAGAGGGGATAGGCGGGAGAGAGAGAAGAGGAGAGGGGAAAGAAAGGAGAGGGAGTTAGGGCGGATAAGAGAGAGAAGAGAGAGGGAAAGGAAGGAAGTGAGGAGGAGGTAGGGGGAGAGAGAGAGACGGAGGGGAAGGGAGAGAGGGGAGTGCGGGAGAGACGAGAGGAGGGGAAAGTGGCAAGGAGGCAGAGGATGGCTAGGGGAGACGAGAGGAGGACGAAGAGGAAAGGATTAGAGAGGGAGTAGGGGAGAGAGAAGAGAGGGAAGGGAGAGAGAGGGAGTATGAGGGAGAGAGAGGGAGGGGGGGAAATGGAAGGAGAGAAGAGTAGGGGGAGAATAGAGGGAGAGGGGGAGGAAGGAGAGAGGGTAGGTGGATAGAGGAAGGAAGGGTAAGGAGAGAGGAGTGGGGAGAAGAGGAGGGAGAGGAATGGGAAAGAGGAGAGAGGGTAGGGGAGAGAGAGAGGGAGAGGGAAAGCGAAGGAGAGAGGAGGGAGGTAGGGGGAGAGAGAGAGAGAGAGAGGAATGGAGAGGGGGAAAAGGAAAGGAAGGGAGAGAGTAGGGGGGAGAGAGAGAGAAAGGTTCTAGCGTATGTTCACTGCTGAGTTTTTATTTATACGTATGTGTCCTGTTACGGAGCCTAGTATGGGACATCCCACTGAAAGCCTCCACATAGCCCAGCAACTACTAGGTTGATACGTTGTTGTTATGTGGTTATATCTGTCCTGTTCTGGGGCTTTGGGACAGTACAGAGGGCCAGAACCTCCATTATTTAATCTTGTGTTGGAGCTGTTGTCGAGGGAGAGAGGCCTCATTGTTTACAGCCTGTTGGACCGAATGCCTCTCCTCTCATGCTGTTGGCTTTAAAGCATGGGAGACGGAGAAAACGGCCAAGGCTGATGACTCTAGTACCCAAACCTGCCTGGATTTCAAATATTTTACACACAATTTATATTATGCCTGCTTGAAGAGTGAAATGAATAGTAAAAGACGAACTCCCGAAAGACTCATCTTTTTCTCCCCCGTCAGTAGGCTACAAAGCAATTGGATGTGAGTGAAATGTCCATATTACTTCTGTAATATCTCCACAAAGACAATGCAGTGTTTCATTTGCCTGAAGGGGACTGTGTGGAGAGCAATGTTTCAGCCACAGCAGACCATCAAGATCTGTTCTGGTAAATGAAACCCTTCACACAGTCACTAGTGTTTCTTCAGCTGCCACTGAACTGAAAACCAACTCCAGCACACTGGAGTGGATCTATATGTTTCTATTGAAACCCGGCTCTGTTCATGCAGGGCATTTGAAATGAATATCTTCGTAATAACTATCTGAAGTTCTTCATCAAAATAGATTTACTGTGGCCTCCCGAGTGGCGAGGTGGTCTAAGGCACTGCTTCGCTGTGCCACTAGAGATTCTGGGTTCGAGTCCAGGCTCTGTCGCAGCCAGCCGTGACCGGGAGACCCATGGGACGGTGCACAGTTGGCCCAGTGTCGTCCAGGTTAGGGGAGGGTTTGGCCGGCAAGGATGTACTTGTCCCATCGCGCACTAGTGACTCCTGTGGCGGGCCGGGCGCAGTGCACGCTGACACGGTTGCCAGGTGCACTGTGTTTCCTCCGACACATTKGTGCGGCTGGCTTTCGGGTTAAGTGGGCATTGTGTCAAGAAGCAGTGTGGCTTGGCTAGGTTGTCTTTCGGAGAAAGCACGGCTCTCGACCTTTGCCTCTCCCGAGTCCGTACGGGAGTTGCAGCGATGAGACGACAAGACTGTAACTACCAATTTGATACCACGAAATTGGGGAGAAAAAATGGTTTTAAAAAAAGTTATTTTTTATTTACTGTGCTTTTTAGAAATGAGCCATTGTAGGTTTTCGGATCAGTAATTCATTATTTAACTAACTCTATCAAAATAGTTTTTTCTTTCAATAACTCAGTGAAAGTCAGAGGTAACATTAAAGGAAAGACTAATTTTGAACTTTAGAATGTTTTTGTACATCTCTGTTCTATCTATTCCCGGAGTCATTCCATGTTTTCATGTGGATCTGAACTATTGTTATTCAAGCAGGCAGAAATACAGCCTGTCGTTAAAGTGGAGTCAGAGAGAGGAGACTGAATCTATTTCGACGTGACAAGGAGGACATGGAGTTAGGAGAGAGTGTGTTTGTGTCTAGAAGAGGCGGACATTGAGTTAGGAGAGAGTGTGTTTGTGTCTAGAAGAGGCGGACATTGCAGTTAGGACGAGCGTTGTGTTTGTGTCTAGAAGAGGCGGACCATGGAGTTAGGATGAGCGTGGTTTGTGTCTAGAAGAGGCTACACTTGCACTTAGAGAAGAGTGTGTTTGTGTCTAGAAGAGGCGGACATTGAGTTAGGAGAGAGTGTGTTTGTGTCTAGAAGAGGAGGACATTGAGTTAGGAGGAGCGTCGGCCAGGCTACATGTTATTAAAGACCCTGTTAGCCCAGGAGGAGGAGGAAGAAGAGGAGGAAGAGGAATGAAGAAACCAGCTGCTTTTCTTTTTTTAACCACTACGTTTCAGACCTGGGTTCAACTAGTATTTGTTCACCTTCAAATATTCTGATTGTGCCTGCCTGGAGTGCTAGCTAGATGGAACTATTCCATATAATTTTGCGATTATTCCATTGGTCCCAGTATGCCAGCCAAGCTCAATCAAATTCATCTTCACCCAGAGAAAGGAAATAGAGGAGAGTATTTTCCACAGTTCTAGATTATCTCCAGTTAACACATTTTGACCCAGACTGAGGCAACCAACGCTTGTACGAAGTTGGTCTGGGGATCCAGTGTACTCATTGAACTGCCAGAGATAGGAGATCTGGAGAGGGGAATGGGATACAACTAGCCTGGTTCCAGATCTGTTTGTACCGTCTTGCCAACTTCTATGGTAACAGTCACGCCAATGACCATAGGAGTTGGCAAGACAGCACAATTAGATCTGGACACCAGGCATGTATACAACAGAACACAACAGAGAACTTGATGACCTATCCATGGGAGACGCATCCAAGCTCAGACACAATGATATACACAGCAATATAAACTTCCCTCTCTCTATTTCAACACCAATGTTCATGTTTTATTTAGCTTTCAGCACAACAACAGAGGAGGATTTATTCCACTGAGCTATTTCATAAATGTTGAATCCAAAAGGCCCATCTGTGTGCACTTAATGGTGTTTTTCTCCAGCAATAACAAACGTGTTTGTTCTGGCTGTCAGCCACTTGTCTGATGAGTCGTCTCCCCATGCCAGACTGACTGTTGGGAGGGAGAGTGTTCATGGCCTAACAGATGTGAGGTGTGGCACACAGACACTTGTCTTCTCCGTTAGGAGCCTCCTTCATACACATACATACACACACACAGGGAGGCTGTACATGATGAGAGTTTCTAGGGTGTAGAACAGCAATGGAGAGGGTGGCTGTTAGATGGGAGTTTCTTGCCTGGGACCAGCCTCTCAGAGAGACCACACAGATGAGATGAGGCAGAGTTTAGACATGAGCAGACACATCCCTCTGAAAAGCCAGACTAAACAACAGGACTTCATTAGAGAGCGCTATAACTCACTAGACTATAACAGCCTGCCCAGCCCAGCCAGACATGGCAGTCAGACAGGGCAGATTCAGACAGGGCAGATGCTACACCCATGTCCTTCAGACAGACAGAGAGGGCAGAATCTGACCAATGTTACACTGGCTGAACAAGGCTTTATGTCTTTACTGCACTAATTAAATGGCGATGTGTGCTAAGACATGGCCACCATGGTTTGT
>NC_036847.1:29349930-29352417 GCF_002910315.2 Salvelinus sp. IW2-2015 | reverse complement strand
GAGCCTGTAAGGTGACGAAAAACACTAAACAGAAAATAATCATCCACAACTCAAAATGGAAACAGGCTACCTAAGTATAGCTCCCAATCAGAGACAACGATAGACAGCTGCCTCTGACTGGGAACCACACCAGGCCAAACACATAGAAACACAACAACATAGAAAAAAGAACATCGACTGCCCACCCTAGTCACACCCTGGCCTAACCAAAATAAACAAGTGATCAGAAAATATATCAAATCGCGGTCTCTTCACCTAAATTCAGCATGGTACAGACAGGACTGTTCGTTTGTCATTTTTGTTGTTTTGTTCAGTGTTCAGTTGTTTTATTAAAATAATGAACACTTACCACGCTGCACCTTGGTCCTCTGAATCTCAAATCAAATCAAATTTGATTTTATGTCACATGCGCCGAATACATCAAGTGTAGACCTTACCGTGAAATGCTTACTGAAAAGCCCTAACCAGCAATGCAGTTGTAAAAAAATAGAGTTAAGAAAAAAATTACAAAAGTAATGTTGTGGAAATTCTTACTCAGAGACACTTGAAGTCAATCTTAAATTAATCATTGTTTATTGTCAGTGCGTTGGAGAGGTTCTGTCAGAAGCTCTAACGGGGCAGTCCCGTTTAGTTCTTATATGCTGCAGACAAGTCATATTTGCATGATTTAGCTTATTAATAAATCATTAATAATTAACGTTTGTTTCATTCATGTGACCAACCAATACTGGTTCAAGCATGTGACAGACCAATACCTCACAAGGCTTCTTCTCTCCAAACTGAGACCATGAAACTGAGATATCCCTTTCTCTTAACAAGGTTCTGGGCGTACTGCCAAATTGCAGACACTGAGAGTGAAGATTTYTTCAATCAGTCACTTGCATGAACACAGAAATTGGTTTATAGAAAAGTACAAACATAGGAAAAAAACAGATCCATTGTGGAGGCTGTGGGGATGGCTCAGTCCATCAGTCTAAGACATGTGCTACTGAAATTGTATATGGTTATATAATGTAAGAACAAGGGTGCAACAATAATACAAATATTATTATTTTATGACAAATGTGCTTTCTTCCGTGATGGATAGCGGTTGCTGTCCGTGGTTCTGAAACACATCAGTGCACTGTTGAATTGGCGCCTTTTCCTAGACCATGTTGCTATATGCATAACAGCAAAGTTGGTGTGGAGAACAATACGGTGGAGGCAGCATATATTGGTGTGGAGAACAATACGGTGGAGGCAGCAGCGGAGTTAGGAGACGAGAAAACAGCCCTTGTCTTATTGTCTAAGAAAAGTGAGGAGATGTCACGCCCTGACCTTAGTTCCTTTTTTATGTCTCTATTTTGGTTTGGTCAGGGCGTGAGTGTAACGGCTTTCTTCCTGGGATGAAGGAGAGGACCAAAACGCAGCGCAGCTAGTGTTCAACATGATTTAATAAAGATAATAACGTGAACACTACAAGCAACAAAACAATAAATGTGAAAACCGAAAACAGTCCTATCTGGTGCAGAACACAAAGACAGGAAACAATCACCCACAAACCAACAGTGCAAACAGGCTACCTTAATATGGTTCCCAATCAGAGACAATGACAAACACCTGCCTCTGATTGAGAACCATATTAGGCCAAACAACAAACCCAACATAGAAACACAAAACATAGAATGCCCACCCAGCTCACGTCCTGACCAACTAAACAAAGACTAAACAAAGGAAATAAGGTCAGGAACGTGACAGTGAGTTGGGGTGGGCATTCTATGTGTTGTTCTATGTTTTGTATTTCTAGGTGTTTGGCCTGGTGTGGTTCTCAATCAGAGGCAGCTGTCTATCGTTGTCTCTGATTGAGAACCATACTTAGGTAGCCTCATTCCCACCTGTGCTTGGTGGGTAGTTGTTTTCTGTTGTGTGTCTGCACCAGCCAGAACTGTTTCGGTCGTTCTCTTTCTTATTTTTGTTATTTTAGTGTTCATTAAATAAATATGGACACGTACCACGCTGCACCTTGGTCCTCTCCTTCCAACAGCTGTTACAGGAGAGAGGATACTCCAACTTAATTAGGTCTATAATCAACTGTTAAATGTACCTGGCTTTATAAATCATACATATATATTTCCAGAAAAAGACAGATCCTGCTTCTGTTGCCTGTTTGAGTGTTTGTTTAATAGCCTACTGATTCCATGAGCAGAGCCTCATGCAAGACATCAGTCAGGAAGTTGAAGCTTGGTCGCAAATGGGTCTTCCAAATGGACAATGACCCCAAGCAAACTTCCAAAGTTGTGGCAAAATGGCTTAAGGACAACAAAGTCAAGGTATTGGAGTGGCCATCACAAATCCCTGACCTCAATCCCATAGAACATTTGTGGGCAGAACTGAAAAAGCGTATGTGAGCAAGGAGGCCTACAAACCTGACTCAGTTATACCAGCTCTGTCAGGAGGAATGGGCCATAATTCACCCAACTTATTGTGGGAAGCTTGTGGAAGGCTACC
>NC_036847.1:29340665-29343415 GCF_002910315.2 Salvelinus sp. IW2-2015 | reverse complement strand
TCTGTCAGGAGGAATGGGCCATAATTCACCCAACTTATTGTGGGAAGCTTGTGGAAGGCTACCCGAAATGTTTGACCCAAGTTAAACAATTTAAAGGCAATGCTACCAAATACTAATTGAGTGTATGTAAACTTCTGACCCACTGGGAATGTGATGAAAGAAATAAAAGCTGAAATAAAGAATTCTCTCTACTATTATTCTGACATTTCACATTCTTAGAATAAAGTGGTGATCCTAACTGACTTAAGACAGGGAATTTTTACTATGATTAAATGTCAGTTTAATCATTTAATCATCAGTTGTGAAACTGAGTTTCAATGTATTTGGCTAAGGTTTATGTAAACTTCTGACTTCAACTGTATGTATCACGTAAAGAGAGCAAGGGTTGAGGGAATAGGGGATTTCAGTAACAGAACTTTTGAGTCAGAAATGGCTGTACTTATGTTGCATCTTCTGCAACACGGACAGCACAATACGCACTGTTGGTATTCGGTGGTGGTCGCTGCAGCAGGGAGGAGAGMGAGACATTGAGTGCTAGTCACACAGTCACTCGCTGTCATTGTTTTTAACACGGTCGAACTCCCTCTAGTAATTTGTGTCTTAATTATTTAACCAAACAGTGTGCTTAAAGCATCAGACAAGCTCAGTGCATGTAGTTGATTTGATTAAAACACGTAGGATGTGTCTATATATGGAAAAATACATGTTTAAAAATTTCAACCAATCGATTGGTCGAAAGAACAGACGACTCTCGGTCTATCATAATTTGTTTTAGTAGGGGACAGCCCTAAACTGTACTTACAGATATCAGGCGACTCGTCCGACCCATCTGGACAATCCTTCTCTCCATCACAGCGCCATCCTTTAGAGATGCAGGTCACCTGATCTTTACACACAAACTGCTTAGGACTACACGTCTTTGGAGCTGGAAAAGACAGAACACAGAACACATGTACTATTACCCCCMAAAAATTGTTTTTGTTTTTTTACCCCTTTTTTCTCCCCAATTTCGTGGTATCCAACTGGGAGTAGTTACAGTCTTGTCTCATCGCTGCAACTCCCGTACGGACTCGGGAGAGGCGAAGGTTGAGAGCCATGCGTCCTCCGAAACACAACCCAACCTAGCTGCACTGCTTCTTGACACAATGCACATCCAACCCGGAAGCCAGCCGCACCAATGTGTCGGAAGAAACACCGTACACCTGGCGACCTGGTCAGCGTGCACTGCGCCCGGCCCGCCACAGGAGTCGCTAGTGCGTGATGAAACAAGGATATCCCTGACGGCCAAACGCTCCCTAACCCGGACGACTGGGCCAAATGTGCATCGCCCCATGGACCTCTCGGTTGCGGCCGGCTGCGACAGAGCCTGGGCTCGAACCCAGAGTCTCTGGTGGCACAGCTAGCAATGCGATGCAGTGCCTTAGACCACTGCGCCACCCGGGAGGCCCAACATGTTGTTTTTGTAGGTATTTTTTTTTAACGTTTTCCCCTAAAACCAAACTAGTATACTGTATTCCTGTACTTCTGTAAAGGCATTCATGTTTTATTTTAAACTGAACAGAAAGCATGCTAGTAGACCACCACTGAATATATTTCTTGAATCAGGAGTGTACTTCGTTTGAGACAACTTTGTCATGTTTTGTGGGCAGTTTGATATAGTGGTACTGTTCATAGGTTGCACCTCCGTCACTCGTTGCGTCATGCCATTATTATGAACGTTCTCAAGCCGCAATCTACCGGCAGCGCCATAGTAGTGCCCTAAAGTGGTGATAAGCCCAGTCATTCTGGACGTAGGCTAACTACTGTTTCGTCTAAATTATACTAGTGCCTGGAAATACGATGACATTGCTAAAGTAGTAAAATATTTAGCAAGAAATTACTTTGCCAGCATTATCTTGTCATCAAATTTACTTTAGACAGATGTCAATGTTGTCATTAGCTAGCAAAGTTCATCAAAAATAGCTAGCAATGCTAACATTATCTAGCTAAAATCCAGTGGCATCCCCTCAATCTTAGCTAGCTAGCTAGCTAACGTTATACTTTATCTAAAGTCAATCTGGCGACATCAAAATTATTACCAAAGGTTTTCCTACTAATTATTTGCCTCCTTTTGAATGTCATTGTATTTCCAAGCCACTATGATGCACTGTTGATGAAATCTCCATCAGCTCTCATTGACGATGTATTGAGTAGAATACTCAGTCGGGCATCAGTCCAAAACGAACGTTCAAAGCAATATTGTGACGACACATGCAACCTATGAATATAGACTTACATAGACTGGCCTAATACAGTGGATCTTTACACATTTTCCAGAGTGTGGCTGACTCCAACCAGACCTGGGTTCAAGTAGTATTTATTATCTTTCAAAAAACGCTCAGAGTTTGATTGAGCCTGACTGGAGTGTCAGCTGGGTGCGTTTGCAACTTTTGGGACTATTCCATTGGTTCCATTGCACCAGGCAAGCCCAATCCAGGGCAGCTAGAGTATTTTGAAAATAGCTAATATTATTTGGAACCAGGTGTGAGTTTCCGTTTAATGATGTCAGCCGTGGGGCAGTGCCAGAAATAGTTACTGGGCCATTGAGCTGTCAGGGCTACTCTGTGGTGCTACCATGTGGTACATCAACCTCAATAATCTCTGCTGACATATACTGCTCAGAAATACCACACTGGGATTTTTCTTAGAAGGCATCTCATTTCCTGTGGTGGGTTGGATAAAGAGCAAGGTTGTGTGAACTTGTGTTGACC
>NC_036847.1:29329492-29339816 GCF_002910315.2 Salvelinus sp. IW2-2015 | reverse complement strand
GTGGTAGTGTATAGATGAAGCCTGGACTCTCATAGGTCACCGGTTTGGACACATACACACACACACACACACACACACACACACACACACACACACACACACACACACACACACACACACACACACACACACACACACACACACACACACACACACACACACATTAGTTGTTCTTCTTCTCGTGGGGACCTAAAATTAATTTCCTAACCCTAACACCTACATGTAACTTAACCCTAAACCTAACACTAAGCTTTAGAAATAGCCCTTATCCCTCAGGGATGTGGGGAATGGTCGGCAGAGGATAATCTGTCCTCTGTTTTACGTATCCTTGTGGGCGATACCATTAGAAGCTGAATGGTTTGCTGCAGATCAAATGTCAGTCGTCTTTAATACACTAACAACACCTTGATATTTGAAACAATGAAGAGAGTGACGACACTTAACATTCAAAGCCACATCGCAGCTCTCTTTCAGGCCTCTCAATTTACACTCAAGGACATGAGAGAACGGACATTTCCAAATGAAGGCATTTTCCAGTGTCCCAGGAATGTAATGTTTAAACACAACCGTGAATAGATTAGGAGGCATGGGAGTACTAAGTGGAAAGTGCCCTAACAACAGCACAGGGGAGAGGGGAAATAAGAAAGGGAATGAGAGGAGGGAGGGAGAGAAAGCTATAAAAGAAGGGACAGAGGCCAATGACTGAATCAACTATGACGACACACACAGCACATGAGGGAGCACTGAGATACTAGGCTAGGCTAACCAAGGTCCTGAGGGCTATTGAAAGTTACAGCTTCCTATATTTATTGGTAATTTCTGACTATTTTGTTTATTTATTGGTCAATTCTGAAATGCTGTAAATCATTAGCTCCACTTCCAATGAAATACTACTCTTCCATAATTACTAGCCTTCCATTAATATATCTACCTTCCATTAATATACTATACCTTCCATTAATAACTACCCTTCCATTTTATAACCACCCTTCCATTAATACTACCTTTCCATTAATAATACCCTTCTTATTATCACCCTTCAAGTAATATACTACCCTTCAAGTAATATACTACCCTTCAAGTAATATCTACCCTTCCATTAATATACTACCTCATTAATATACCCTTCAAGTAATTTACTACCATTTATTAATATACCACTTTCATTAATAACTACCTTTCCAATGAGTACAGTTACATGCACACAATAATGTGATTATTGTGGATAGTCAGATAAATAAAATAGTTTGATTAAACGCATAGCGCATAGAATAAAAAAAAGTTATTGTGGATATTATTCATACTAATAGAGAGGTTTTTCACAACACTATGAAAAATCTGTGAAACCAGGCCTGGTATTCATAGCGGACTTTGAAAAAAGCCTTTGGATAAGTACGACTGGAATGTATATATACACTACCGTTCAAAAGTTTGGGGTCACTTAGAAATGTCCTTGTTTTGAAAGAAAAGCACATTTTGGTCTATTAAATAACATCAAATTGATCAGAGATACAGTGTAGACATTGTTAATGTTGTAAATGACTATTGTAGCTGGAAACGGCTGTTTTATGGAATCTACATAGGTGTACAGAGTCCCATTATCAGCAACCATCACTCCTGTGTTCCAATGGCACGTTGTGTTAGCTAATCCAAGTTTATCATTTTWAAAGGCTAGTTGATCATTAGAAAACCCTTTTGCAATTATGTTAGCACAGCTGAAAACGGTTATTCTGATTAAAGAAGCAATAAAAYTATCCTTCTTTAGACTAGTTGAGTATCTGGAGCATCAGCATTTGTGTGTTCGATTACAGGCTCAAAATGTCCAGAAACAAATAACTTTTTTTCTGAAACTCGTCAGTCTATCTTGTTCTGAGAAATGAAGGCTATTCCATGCGAGAAATTTCCAAGAATCTGAAGATCTYGTACAACGCTGTGTACTACTCCCTTCACAGAACAGCGCAAACTGGCTCTAACCAGAATAGAAAGAGGAGTGGGAGGCCCCGGTGCACAACTGAGCAAGAGGACAAGTACATTAGAGTGTCTAGTTTGAGAAACAGACGCYTCACAAGTCCTCAACTGGCAGCTTCATTAAATAGTACCCCCAAAACACCAGTCTCCATGTCAACAGTGAAGAGGCGACTCCGGTATGCTGGCCTTCTAGGCAGAGTTCCTCTGTCCAGTGTCTGTGTTCTTTTGCCCATCTTAATMGTTTATTTTTATTGGCCAGTCTGAGATATGGCTTTTTCTTTGCAACTCTGCCTATAAGGCTTCAGTCATACAAAAGTTATACTTAAATCCGAACTGGTTTTATAGCAGATTAGTAAGAATGTCTCACCCCAAGTTAAAGAATGTCCTTTTCCCCTTTATTCAGATTACAACCTCTCACTTTCGGTTATTTGAAAATGAAATCATCTACAAAATATYGCTATTATTAAAACAAATAGAAATGGGACTAAAAACAAACAAAAGATAACTATTGTAAAACATACTGTGTCCGTAAAATGTATATAGTATGTATTAGGGGTGGGCGGTATACTGGTATGAATGTGAATACCGGTATGACGGAGTTCCATGATATGGATTTTTTATCATGATGAATTAATAAATGTATGAAATAAGGTGTTTTTGTTACGTTCAAAATTTCAGTGGGCAAGTTCAACTTGTTTATCTGTTACTAAAAACAGCCTTTTTTAGCAAAGAAAAAAACTAGAAGCATGGACATTACACTGAATCTGCCTGCCAATCAAAGTCAACAACCATACGCAACTGCAGAGTAAGCAAACATTTAGTGAAATAAACTCCTTTCGTTAGCAAAAGTATCCAAAAATCAAACGCAAAAGTGTAAGCAAGCATTGAGGATGACTGAAGACAAGGACARTAACACTATTGAGGTTGATTTGCAGAACGACGAAGATTTGGTTTAGAAAAAAGGGGGCCTMCTCTGTCGTTTGGGACTGGTTTGGTTTTAAGATATCCGACCTCGACCGACAAACAGTACTGTGTAAGTTGTGTCGAYGCATTGTGCTAGGCAAAGGTGGAAACACCAACAATCYTTTTCACCACCTGAAAACCCTGCATGTGCGCAAATATGAAGAATCTACCAGAATGCATGCAACAAACCCCCGGAGCAGCGGAGCAAGTCCCAAGACATCTTCAAGCCAGGCCAGCACTTAGTTATCACTCATTCATTAGTGGTATTCCCTATGACAAGAAGAGCAAAAAGTGGAATGAGATAACGAGTACAATTACTTATCACATAGCGAAAGAAATGGAACCAATTCAAACTGTGGAGAAAGACAGTTTCAGAAAGTTGATTCGAACTCTAGACCTAAGATATGAGATCCCGAGCCGTAAATAGTTCAGTAAAACATGTCTGCCAGAACTCTACACAGATTGTCAGAACAGAGTTGCCAACGAAATCCGTAACACTGCATTTTTCTCTACTATTGTCGACTTATGGTCAAGCCAGACCACAGAGCCATACATTAGCCTCATGATTCATTACATTGACGACAACTGGAAGCTGCAAAGCAAATGCCTTCAGACCTCTTATTTCTCAGAYGAACACACCAGAGAAATAATTGCAGCTGGGCTGAGGGAGGCAATTTCATCCTGGGGGTGAAAGAGTCGCGTCAAGTATGTATGACTACCGACAGCAGGTTAAACATGGTCAAAGCATTGGAGCTGAACAAATGGACAAGACTAGGGTGTTTCGGACACAGGCTACACCATGCAATTAGTACATTTCAACGTCCAAAACACAGAGCTAGGTAGACAAATGATGTAACTTAAAAACAACTTCAAATGCAGAATAACTATTGTATTCCTTATCTCCCCTGTTTAAAGTTATGGCTGACTACACCGTCTGATCCTTCTTATACGTTAAGCCGAATATATACAGCTATGCAAATGTATAATATTTGTAATTTGTAAATGTATGCAATATCCAAACATTACATGGATTACATTGCTTGTATTTATAATTGATACATTAGCCTATGGTTTCAATATATGAATTTCACCTCTCTCTTTCAATAATAAATAGCCTACTCAATATATGATCCCGTTTTCTAAAGCAACATAGTTCTCTTAATCGCAACAGTTGTATGTACATCTATAGATGGATTAAATTTGTAATCATGTCCAGTGTCTATGCTGTAAATTGTTGTAATTATTTCCAAAACGAACCTCGGGTTTCCCGGGCCACAGGAGTGTGCAAGACATTGATCAGCACATTTTCCTATGGAAGAAGCAGAAGGCCCTGATATATGCACAGGATAAACTGAGCCTGCCCCTCCACAAGCTCATCACGGAATCCTCAATTAGGTTGGGATCTCAACTGCAGGTGATGGAAAGAATCCTGGAGCAGGAGAAGACCATCACACAAGTCCTGGCAACAGACAAAAAAATGTGGCACCTTGCGCCCTCCTGGAAAGACATTGAATTTATCACGGCAACACTTAAGTCCCTCCAGGATTTCACAGATGGCATGTCAGGAGAGACATACGTGAGTGTGTCCTATCTGATGCCGGTCCTCCATTTGTTCAAGACGGAGGTTCTGAAATCAAATGAGGACGAAGCCAAACTGACCCGAGAGATTAAGATGAGGGTCCTCAATTATCCGAATAACAAATACACTGACCCTGAAACAGATGAGCTGCTCACCATGGCTACCTTTCTAGACCCAAGGTTCAAGACCTACATGACCACTGAGAAGCTGGTGGAGCTGGTGGAGGTGAGCTGCCTCGGAGACAGAAGCCCTCCTGGTAGGGAACACAGCCGTGGATGACTTCTCTCTTGAAGAGGACCAGAGTGAGAGAGAGAAAGAAACTGCCACTGCTCCACAATCAGCAAAGAAGTCCAAGTCCCAGAGCCAGGTCATCGAACAAGAGCTTGACAGCTACACTCTGATGACAGTGAGGCTGATCCTTTGGAGTGGTGGCGAGTTCACGTATCCAACTTCCCACAAGTGAGTTGTCTGACAAATAAATACTTATGCATCCCTGCCACAAGTTGGCCCTCTGAGAGAGCATTTAGGACTAGGGGCAATGTGGTCACATGCCACAGGGCAAATTTGAAGCCTGAAACTGTCAATAGCCTGGTGTTCCTGGCACAGAACTGGTTGAGAGGGAGGCAGTGAATTGTTACATGGTGAACTGAGAAACATACAGACTGTATGGTTAATGCTTGAAGAAGTTAGTTTGAAGAGGTTTACAACTTGAATTCATAATGACCGGTGTTAGGCTGAAAAAAGACTGCACACATTTAAAAAAAGAAATCTTTACATCCCAAGTACTTTAATTTCACTGCATATTTATTTAACTCATATACCTTTGTTTATGTTTCATGTTTGCACAGGTTTACCACAGAAGTAAAAAATTAAGTAAAAAATGTGCAATGCTGTTTCTATAAGGTGAAAATCAATATTTTGTCATTTATCAACTTTGAAGGGCTCCTGAAATGTTTTACTAAATTTGTACAGTATATCGTGACATTAATTTTTGTTCATATTGTCCACCCCTAGTATGTACAGTTGAAGTCAGAAGTTAACATACACCTTAGCCAAATACATTTAAACTCAATTTTCACAATTCCTGACATTTGATCAAAGTAAAAATGCCCTGTTTTCGGTCAGTTAGGATCACCACTTTATTTTAAGAATGTGAAATGTCAGAATAATAGTAGAGAGAATTCTTTATTTCAGCTTTTATTTATTTCATCACATTCCCAGTGGGTCAGAAGTTTACACACACTCAATTATTATTTGATAGCGTTGCCTTTAAATTGTTTAACTTGGGTCAAACATTTCAGGTAGCTTTCCACAAGCTTCCCACAATAAGTTGGGTGAATTTTGGCCCATTCCTCCTGACAGAGCTGGTGTAACTGAGTCAGGTTTGTAGGCCTCCTTGCTCGCACATGCTTTTTCAGTTCTGCCCACACATTTTCTACGGGATTGAGGTCAGGGATTTGTGATGGCCACTCCAATACCTTGACTTTGTTGTCCTTAAGCCATTTTGCCATTGTTGAACTGGGGCTGTTGAACGTTGAATGGGGCTGTTGAACGTTGATATGGGGCTGTTGGATGTTGAATGGGGGCTGTTGGACGTTGAATGGGGCTGTTGGACGTTGAATGGGGCTGGTGGACCGTTGAATGGCGGCGTTGGAGCGTTTGAATGGGGCTGGTTGGAGTGTTTTGATGGGGGGCCTGTTGGATGTTGAATGGGGCTGTTGGACGTTGAATGGGGCGTTGGACGTTGAATGGTGGGGCGGTTGGACGTTGAATGGGGCTGTTGGACGTTGAATGGGGCTGTTGGAGTGTTGCATGGGGCGTTGGACGTTGAAATGGGGCTGTTGGATGTTGAATCAATCAAGGTTTATTTTATATAGCCGTTCGTACATCAGCTAAGTATCTGCGAGTGCTGTACAGAAAGCCGCAGCCTAAAACCGCCAACAGCAAGCAATGGCAGGTGTAGAGAGGCACGGTGAGCTAGGAAAAACTCCTAGAAAGGCCAAAACCTAGGAAGGAACTAGAGAGGAACGCAGGCTATGAAGGGGTGTGGCCTCCTCTTCTGGCTTGTGCGGGTGGGAGATTTAACAGACACTATGCCAAGCGATGTTCAAAATGATTCATAAGGACAAGCATGGTCAAATATAATCATGAAATAATTTTCAGTTGGCTTTTCGATAGCCGATCATTAAGAGTTGAAATAGCAGGTCTGGGACATGGGGTGGCGGTTCCATAGACCGGCAGGCAGAACAGCTGAAACTGGAATAGCAGGCAAGGCCAGGCGGCTGGGGACAGCGAAGGAGTGCATATTGCCCGGTAGTCTGAGTATGGTCCTAGGGCTCAGGATCCTCCGAGAGAGAGAAAGAAAGGAGAGAAATTAGAGAGAGCCAAGGATTTTTCAAAAATTTTCATGAAATGACAAAGCATGGTCAAATAAGTAATCAGGAATAAATAATCAGTGTGGCTTTTCATTAGCCGAGGTCATTGGAGAGTTGAAAACAAGGCAGGTCTGGGTACGAGGTAGGGGTTCCATAACGCGCAGGGCCACGTAAAGCTGCTGAAACTGGAATAGCAGCAAGTCAGGCGGGATCTACTGGGGGACAGCAAAGGAGTGCATCATGCCCCGGTTGTGCACCGTGACGTATGTCCTAGGGCTCGAGGTCCTCCGTGGAGAGAGAAAGAAAGAGAGAAGGAGAGAATTAAGAGTACTGGAGAGAGTCAAGATTTTTCAAAAGTGTCATTAAAATTGATGACAAGCATGTGGTTCAATAATAATCAGGATTAAATATCAGTTGGCTTTTCATAGCCGATCTATTAGAGTTGAAAAACAGCAGGTCTGGGACGGTAGGGGTTTCCATAACCGCAGCAGAACAGCTGAAACTGGAATAGAATAAAGCAAGCAATGGGTCGCAGTCGCGATCTCACGGGGAGCAGCAAGAAGGAATTCATCCATGCCCGGTTTGCCGTGGACGTATGAGTCCTAAGGGGCTCGAGGTTTCCGAGAGGAGAGAAAGAGAGAACGAGAGAATTAAGAGAGAGTCATATCTTAAATTCACACAGGACACTGGGATAAGATAGGAGAAGTACTCCAGGTATAACCAACTGACCCTAGCCCCGACACATAAACTACTGCAGCATACCACCCTGCATACCACTGCTGCTTGCTTCTGAAGCTAGCAGGGTTGGTCCTGGTCAGTCCTGGATGGGAGAGCGGCAGTGCTGCTGAAGTGGTGTTGGAGGGCCAGTAGGAGGCATCTTTCCTCTGGTCTAAACAAAGATCCCAATGCCCCAGGGCAGTGATGGGGACACTGCTCGTGTGTAGGGTGCGTTTTTCGGATGGACGTTAAACGGGTGTCCTGACTCTCTGGGTCATTAAAGATCCCATGGCACTTATCGTAAGAGTAGGGGTGTTACCCCGGTGTCCTGGCTAAATTCCCAACTGGCCCTCAACCATCACGGTCACCTAATAATCCAGTTTACAATTGGCTCATTCATCCTCCTCTCCCCTGTAACTTATTCCCCAGGTCGTTGCTGCAAATGAGAACGTGTTCTCAGTCAACTTACCTGGTAAAAAACGGTAAAATAAATAAAATAAATAAAATAAATACTGGAGGTGAGACAGGAGGGGTCAGGAGGTTGGATGTTGAATGGGGCTGTTGGATGTTGAATGGGGCTGTTGACGTTGAATGGGGCTGTTGGACGTTGATGTGGCTGTTGGACGTTGATGGGGCTGTGGACGTTGAATGGGGTGTTGGACGTTGAATGGGGCTGTTGACGTTGAATGGGGCTATTGGACGTTGAATGGGGCTGTTGGATGTTGAATGGGGCTGTTGGACGTTGATGTGGCTGTTGGATGTTGAATGGGGCTGTTGGACGTTGAATGGGCTGTTGGTTGTTGAATGGGGTTGTTGGATGTTGAATGGGCTGTTGGATGTTGAATGGGTCTGTTGGACATTGAATGGGGCTGTTTGGTTGTTTGGAATGGGGCTGTTGGACGTTGAATGGGGCTGGTTGATGGACGTTGGAATGGGGCTGTTGGCGTTGAATGGGGCTGTGGACGTTGAATGGGGCTGTTGAATGTTGAATGGGCTGTTGAATGTTGAATGGGGCTGTTGAATGTTGAATGGGGCTGTTGGATGTTGAATGGGGCTGTTGGGTCATACAGCTCGGGAGAAGTTCTCCTCCTACACGCCTGCCTATACAATTAGGCTATAGAGATATGATATTTTTGTCTGATAACCACTAATTGTCTTATGGGAAGAATTATGGAAGTATGGAGAATGTTTTGTTAAGACCGGTGTAAAACTTTGCCTTAAAGTATAGGTTACAAAGGTTGTAATAAGTAGTTTATAAATTGATAGTAAACATTGCAGCAACATAGCAAGCATCAGCTATACTTGTTTACTTCTAATTTATAAACTACTTTTTATGCCTTGTTCAAGTCCTGTATAACGTTGTAAAGTGTTGGAAGATCTTTGGCCTTAAAGTGAAACTGGATCACTAATTAGTGTGTTCTTATTAGGCCTAATAAACACTCAGGGGACAGCTGTTTATCCTCAGGCCATAGTCAAGAGGACGATGGCAGTCGCTGAAGTCACAGCAGTAAACTATCTTCCACTGCTCGTCACTGATCTTGTATAGGGAAGGCGTGCTGCTTGTTTAGTGGTGTTGCAGACTCTGGGGCCTTTCAGAACAGGTGTAAATATACTGGATCATGTGACAGATCATGTGACACTTAGATTGCACACATGTGGACTTAATTTAACTAAATATGTGACTTCTGAAGGTAATTGGTTGCACCAGATCATGTTTAGGGGCTTCATAGCAAAGGGGGTGAAATATATGCATGCGCAACTTATCAGGTTTTATTTATGTTTTAATAAAAAGTGCTATTTTTCATTTCACTTCACCACTTTGGACTATTTTGTGTATGTCCATGACATGAAACCAAATAAAAATCAATTTAATTGAATACTTTTGCAAGGCACTGTATGGCTTCTACTTCAGCTTTTACAGTTGAAGTTGGAGGTTTACATACACTTAGGTGGAGTCAGAAAATAGATTTTCAATCTTCCACAAATTTCTTGTTCACAAACTATAGTTTTGGCAAGTCGATTAGGACATCTACTTTGTGCATGACACAAGTAATTTTTTCAACAATTGTTACTAACAGATTATTTCACATATAATTCATTGTATCACAATTCCAGTGGGTCAGAACTTTACATACGCTAAGTTGACTGTGCCTTTAAACAGCTTGGAAAATTCCAGAAATGATGTCATGCTTTAGAAGCTTCTGATGGCTAATTGACATCATATTTCAAGGCCTACCTTCAAACTCAGTGCTCTTTGCTTGACATCATGAGAAAATGTAAAGAAATCAGCCAAGACCTCAGAAAACAAATTGTAGACCTCCACAAGTCTGGTTCATCCTTGGAGCAATTTCCAAATGCCTGACGGTACCACGTTCATCTGTACAAACAATAGTATGCAAGTATAAACACCATGGGACACACGCAGCGCGTCATAACGTTCAGGAGGAGACGCGTTCTGTCTCCTAGAGATGAATGTACTTTAGTTCGAAAAGTGCAAATCAATCCCAGAACAACAGCAAAAAACTTGTGAAGATGCTGGAGGAAACAGGTACAAAAAGTATCTATATCCAAGTAAAACGAGTCCTATATGACATAACTGAAGGCCACTCAGCAAGGAAGAAGCCACTGCTCCAAAACCGCCATAAAAAAAGCCAGACTACGGTTTGCAACTGCCATGTGGACAAATATTGTACTTTTTGGAGAAATGTCCTCTGGTCTGATG
>NC_036847.1:29290699-29329467 GCF_002910315.2 Salvelinus sp. IW2-2015 | reverse complement strand
TGGGGTTCCATAACCGGCAGGCGCCACAGTAACAGCAGCTGAAACTGGAAATAGTCAGCAAGTCAGGCGGATCCTAACTGGGGACAGCAAAGGAGTGCATCATGCCCCGGTTGCTCACCTGTGACGTGATGGTCCTAGGGCTCAGGTCCTCCCGGAGAGAGAAAGAATAAGAGAGAAGGAGAGAATTGAGATGATGGGGAGAGTCAAGATTTTCAAAAGTGTTCATAAAAATGTGACGAAGCAAGTGGTATCAATAATAATCAGGGATTAAATATCAGTTGGCTTTTCATAGCGATCTATTAGAGTTGAAAAACAGCAGGTCTGGGACGTAGGGGTTTCCATAACCGCAGCAGAACAGCTGAAACTGGATAGAAATAGCAAGCAAGGGCCAGTCGGATCTAGGGGAGCAGCAAAAGGAATTCATCCATGCCCGGTTTTGCCGTGACGTATGTCCTAAGGGCTCGACGGTTCTCCGAGAGAGAGAAAGATTGAGAACGGAGAAGAATTAAGAGAGAGCAATATTAAATTCACACAGGACACTGGATAAGATAGGAGAAGTACTCCAGGTATAACCAACTGACCCTAGCCCCCGACACATAAACTACTGCAGCATACCACCCTGCATACCACTGCTGCTTGCTTCTGAAGCTAAGCAGGATTGGTCCTGGTCAGTCCTGGATGGGAGACCAGCGGTGTGCTGGAAGTGGTGTTGGAGGGCCAGTAGGAGGCACTCTTTCCTCTGGTCTAAACAAAGATCCCAATGCCCCAGGGCAGTGATTGGGACACTGCTCTGTGTAGGGTGCCGTCTTTGGATGGACGTTAAACGGGTGTCCTGACTCTCTGAGGTCATTAAAGATCCATGGCACTTATCGTAAGAGTAGGGGTTTTAACCCCGGGGTCCTGGCTAAATTCCCAATCTGGCCCTCAACCATCACGGTCACCTAATAATCCCCAGTTTACAATTGGCTCATTCATCCCTCCTCTCCCCTGTAACTATTCCCCAGGTCGTTGCCTGCAATGAGAACGTTGTTCTCAGTCAACTTACCTGGTAAAATAACGGTAAAATAAATAAAAATAAATAAAATAAATACTGGAGGCTGAGACAGGAGGGGTCAGGAGGTTGGATGTTGAATGGGGCTGTTGGATGTTGAATGGGGCTGTTGACTTGAATGGGGCTGTTGGACGTTGAATGTGGCTGTTGGACGTTGAATGGGGCTGTGGACGTTGAATGGGGTGTTGGACGTTGAATGGGGCTGTTGGACGTTGAATGGGCTTTGGACGTGAATGGCTGTTGGATGTTGAATGGGGCTGTTGGACGTTGAATGTGGCTGTTGGATGTTGAATGGGGCTGTTGGACGTTGAATGGGCTGTTGGTTGTTGAATGGGGTTGTTGGATGTTGAATGGGGCTGTTGGATGTTGAATGGGTCTGTTGGACATTGAATGGGGCTGTTTGGTTGTTGAATGGGGCTTGTTGCGTTGAATGGGGCTGTTGGACGTTGAATGGTGTGGACGTTGATGGGGCTGTTGGACGTTGAATGGGCGTTGGACGTTGAATGGGCTGTTGGACGTTGAATGGGGCTGTTGAATGCTTGAATGGGCTGTTGAATGTTTGAATGGGGCTGTTGAATGTTGAATGGGGCTGTTGGATGTTGAATGGGGCTGTTGAGGGTCATACAGCTCGGGAGAAGTTCTCCTCCTACAACGCCTGCCTATACAATTAGGCTATAGAGATATTGATATTTTTGTCTGATAACCACTACATTGTCTTATGGGAAGAATATATGGAAGTATGGAGAATGTTTTGTTAAGACCGTGGTAAAACTTTGCCTTAAAGTATAGGTTACAAAGGTTGATAAGTAGTTTATAAATCGATAGTAAACATTGCAGCAACATCAGCAAGCATCAGCTATACTTGTTTACTTCTAATTTATAAACTACTTTTTAGCCTTGTTCAAGTCCTGTAAACGTTGTAAAGTGTTAGAAGATCTTTGGCCTTAAAGTGAAACTGGATCACTAATTAGTGTGTTCTTATTAGGCTAATAAACACTCAGGGGACAGCTGTTTATCCTCAGGCCATCAGTCAAGAGGACGATGGCAGTCGCTGAAGTCACAGCAGTAAACATATCTTCCACTGCTCGTCACTGATCTTGTATAGGGAAGGCGTGCTGCTTGTTTAGTGGTGTTGCAGACTCTGGGGCCTTTCAGAACAGGTGTAAATATACTGAGATCATGAGGCAGATCATGTGACACTTAGATTGCACACATGTGGACTTTATTTAACTAATAATGTGACTTCTGAAGGTAATTGGTTGCACCAGATCATGTTTAGGGGCTTCATAGCAAAGGGGTGAAAATATATGCATGCGCAACTTATCAGGTTTTATTATGTTTTAATAAAAAAGTGCTATTTTTCATTTCACTTCACCACTTTGGACTATTTTGTGTATGTCCATGACATGAAATCCAAATAAAAATCAATTTAATTGAATACTTTTGCAAGGCACTGTATGCTTCTACTTCCAGCTTTTACAGTTGAAGTTGGAGGTTTACATACACTTAGGTTGGAGTCATGAAAACTAGATTTTCACCTCTCCACAAATTTCTTGTTCACAAACTATAGTTTTGGCAAGTCGATTAGGACATCTACTTTGTGCATGACACAAGTAATTTTTTCAACAATTGTTTACTAACAGATTATTTCACATATAATTCATTGTATCACAATTCCAGTGGGTCAGACTTTACATACGCTAAGTTGACTGTGCCTTTAAACAGCTTGGAAAATTCTCAGAAATGATGTCATGGCTTTAGAAGCTCTCTGATGGCTAATTGACATCATATTTCAAGGCCTACCTTCAAACTCAGTCATCTTTGCTTGACATCATGAGAAAATGTAAAGAAATCAGCCAAGACCTCAGAAAACAAATTGTAGACCTCCACAAGTCTGGTTCATCCTTGGAGCAATTTCCAAATGCCTGACGGTACCACGTTCATCTGTACAAACAATAGTATGCAAGTATAAACACCATGGGACACGCAGCCGTCATAACGTTCAGGAAGGAGACGCGTTCTGTCTCCTAGAGATGAATGTACTTTAGTTCGAAAAGTGCAAATCAATCCCAGAACAACAGCAAAAAACCTTGTGAAGATGCTGGAGGAAAACAGGTACAAAAGTATCTATATCCACAGTAAAACGAGTCCTATATCGACATAACCTGAAGGCCACTCAGCAAGGAAGAAGCCACTGCTCCAAAACCGCCATAAAAAAGCCAGACTACGGTTTGCAACTGCACATTGTGACAAATATTGTACTTTTTGAGAAATGTCCTCTGGTCTGATGAAAAAAAATAGAACTGTAATTACCATCGTTATGTTTGGAGGAAAAAGGGGGAGGCTTGCAAGCCGAAGAACACCATCCCAACCGTGAAGCACGGTGGTGGTAGCATCATGTTGTGGGGGTGCTTTGCTGCAGGAGGACTGGTGCACTTCACAAATAGATGGCATCATGAGGGAGGAAAATTATTTGATATATTGAAGCAAATCTCAAGACATCAGTCAGGAAGTTATAGCTTGGTCGCAAATGGGTCTTCCAAATGGACAATGACTCAAGCATTCTTCCAAAGTTGGTCCAACAGCCCCATTCAACATCCAACAGCCCCATTCAACGTCCAACAGCCCCATTCTACTGATAACTAGGGCCAGGATGATACCAGTATCGCAATACACATAAGTATCGTGGCACGGAAACAAAACATGAAGCGGATTTAACTTCTTTAGGAAAACATTCTTAATGTTGGAAACAAATATCATTATGTTGTCATCCAGAGTCACATTTATTTATTTTCCAAGCTATAGCACATAATATTTTACATACAGCAGGTTTTTAAAGGACCAAATAGTAAGTCTGCTTCATGTTTACATTTTTGCTGTGGAAAACATATTGTGATACTGGTATCGTCCCAATTCTACTGATAACAGCACTGAAGCCTTTTTTAAACCACTATTCAAATCTATTCTGTGGGGATTTTCCTTCAGTGACATCAGAAAGGCTATTCATGTCAACCTTTGATGAAGTTGCAGAATGTTCTGGTGACCACAGAGAGAGCGAGACAGAGAGAAAGAGAGTAGTACTGTAGAGAAGCCTCAAATATAAAAGCACAGCCTCTCTCCCTCCCTCTCCTCTCCACCTATCCCTCTCTCTCTCCCCCAACTCCCCTGCTCTCCATCAACTCTCTCTCTCCCTCAACTCTCTAACTCTCCCCCTCTATCTCTGTCAACTCTCCCCCAACTCGTCCCCTCTCCCTCCCTCAAATCTCCGTCTCCCTCCCTCAAATCTCCCCTCTCCCTCAACCCCCCCACCCCATCCCCCTTTCAGTACACACTAGAAGCTGAATAATACTCTGTCAGCCTGGCCCACTGTAATTTTTGCCATAATATTTGTCCATTAAATACCTGAGCAGTGGAAGGCTTTTTACATATCTGTCTGAGTAGGTTACAGGGGGCTACTGTATGCCAGTATCTGTGTGACTAGACAGTCAGGAGGAAGTGCTCTGTCCTGTAATTATTCATTCATTCCATCTCCAAGTAAGAGTGCTGATCTAGGATCAAGTCCATGCTGTCCATATAATCTTATTCATTATAATCTAAAAGGCTAAACTGATCCTACATCAGCATCCAACTCTGAGATACTTTATGAGTAGGACTGCAAGCTACAATGTTATGTTAATGTGGCCTTACTATTAATTGATGTTATGGTTTGTCAGTGCTCTATTTACAAATAAGCATAAGGCATATCTGAGGTAATTATCAATTCCTCACAGATAAGAGCTCTGCTCTTCACACTCTGCTGGTGAATGTCAATGAGGTGGCATAGGGCAGGACGAGACAAAACCACAGTCAGCTTCATCGATCACATCACAGTGTGTGTGTGTGTGTGTGTGTGTGTGTGTGTGTGTGTGTGTGTGTGTGTGTGTGTGTGTCTTATGGGTGTTTGGGATAAAGAGAGAAGAGAACAAGACTACTGGTATAGAGAGAAGAGAAAGACGAGAGCATAAACAACCGTCGAGACAGCATAGCAGAAAGAGACCACAGCAGAGTATAAGGACTAGTGGGTGTGCAGTTCTGTTACAGTTATGTCATTCCACTGGTTACCAGCAGAGTAGGCAGCCAATATGACAGCAGTCTCCCAGACCCAAGCCCAGCCAGGGACACCCCATTACTGACCCACTTTCCTACACAACACATGAACCACACTTTCACTCCTTCCCGGTATCTGTCTCCCTCATCCCCCCCACACCTCTATCCCCTTCCTATCTGTCTTTCCTCCACTCCCTCCCTATTCTCGTCTCCCTCCATCCCCCCACCCCTCTATCCCTCCTATTCTGTCTCACATTCCATCCCCCGCCACACCTCTAATCCCTCCTATCTGTCCCCTCATCCCTCCCTATCTGTTCTCCCGCGTGCGGCCACCCCCCACCCTCCACCCTTCCTATCTGCTCCCCCACACCTTATCCCTCCTATCTGTTCTCCCTTCCAATTCCCCCCCACACCTCTATCCCTTCTACCTGTTTCCCCCCACACCTCTGATCCCTCCCTATCTGTCTCCCTCTATCCCTTCCCTATCTGTTCCCCCCATCCCTCATCCCCCACACCTTCTATCCCTCCTATCTGTCTCCCTCTTATCCCTGCCCTATCTGTCTCGCCTCCATCCCCCCCACCCCTCTACCCTCCCTATCTATCTCCCTCCATTCCCCGCCACACCTGTATCCCTCCTATCTGTCTCCCTCCATCCCTCCCTATCTGTTCTCCCTCCACCCACCACCCCTCACCCTCCGTATCTGGTCTCCCCCCCACAACCTCTTATCCTCCGGATCTGTCTCCCTCCATCCCCCCCACACCTCGTATCCCTCCTACTGTCTCCTCCACCCCTCTATGCCTCCTACCTGTTTCCCCCCCACAGCCCTCTATCCCTTCACTATCTGCTCCTCTATCCCTCCCTATCTGTCTCCCTCGCATCCCCCACACCTATCCCTCCTTAGTCTGTCCCTCTATCCCTCCCTATCTGTCTCCCTCCATACCCCCACACCTCTATCCCGTCCTATCTGTCTCCCTCTATCCCTCCCTATCTAGTCTCCCCCATCCCTCATCCCCCACACCTCTATCCCTCATATTCGTCTCCCTCTATCCCTCCCTATCTGTCTCCTCCCATCCCCACCCCTCTCATCCCTCATACTGTCTCCCTCCATCCCCCCCACCACCTCTATCGCCTCCTGATCCGTCTCCCGTCGATCCCTTCCCCTATACTGTCTCCCTCCATCCCCCCCACACCTCTATCCCTCATATCTGTCTCCCTCCATCCCCCCCACACCTCTATCCCTCCATCTGTTCCCTCTATCCCCTCCCTATCTGTCTCCCTCATCCCCCCAACCTCTATCCCCTCCTATCTGTCTCCCTCTATTCCCTCCTATGCTGTACTCCCTCACATCCCCCCCACACCTCTATCCCTCATATCTGTCTCCCTCCATCCCCCACCCCTCTATCCCTCCTATCTGTCATTCCTCCATCCCCCACCCCTCTATCCCTCCTATCTGTCTCCGCTCCACCCCCCCACACTTCTATCCCTACCTATCTGTCTCCCTCCATCCCCACACCGCTATTATCCCTCCTATCTGTCTCCCTCCATCCCCCCACCCCTCTATTCCCTCCCTATCTTCTCCCTCATCATGGCCACCCTCCATCCCCACTCTCTCTCTCTCTCTCTAAATCAAAACCAGACCCTCACAGCACATTCCAGAACCTGTTCATTGATTTCAAGTGTAGGGCTCTTTCTCTCTTCATCTCTCTCTTCCTCGCTCTCTGCCTCTCTCTCTCTCTCTGCCTCTCTCTCTCTCATTATCTGACTCTCACTCTCTCTCGCTCTCTTCCTCTCTCTCTCTTCAATTTAAGGGCTTTATTGGCATGGGAAACATATGTTAACATTGCCAAAGCAAGTGAACTAGATAATAAACAAAAGTGAAATAAGCAATAAAAAATAACAGTAAACATTACACTCACAAAAGTTTCAAAATGAATAAAGACATTATAAATGTCAAATTATGTGCAAATAGTTAACACAAAAGGCAAAATAAATAAACATGAATATATATATATGTACTTACAAATGGTGTTTGTTATTCACTGGTTGTAACGATACTCTAGTCTAAATCCTCCTCCTCCTCAGACGAGGAGAGGAGAGAGGGATCTGAAGACCAATGTGCAGCGAGGTATGATGACATGATTTATTTAAGACACGACAAAACAACGAAGACAGAAAACGAACTATACTTGAATAAACTACAAAACAAATAAACGATGAAAACAGACCTGGACACGAACTTACATATAACGTGAAGAACGCAGGAACAGGTACACGACTACAAACAAACGCTACAGTCCCGTGTGGCACGAACATACATACAGACACAGGAGACAACCACCCACAACGAACACTGTGAAACAACCTACCTAAATATGACTCTCAATTAGAGGAACGCCAAACACCTGCCTCTAATTGAGAGCCATACCAGGCAACCCTTAAACCAACATAGAAACAGACAACATAGAATGCCCACCCAAACTCACGTCCTGACCAACTAACACATACAACAAACTAACAGAAATAGGTCAGGAACGTGACACTGGTTGCCTTTTTCTTGTGACAACAGGTCACAACTCTTGCTGCTGTGATGGCACACTGTGGTATTTCACTCAATAGATATGGGAATTTATCAAAATTGTTTTTTTATTTTTTATTATTTGTGGATATGTGTAATTTGAGGGAAATATGTGTCTCTAATATGGTCATACATTTGGCAGGAGGTTAGGAAGTGCAGCTCAGTTTCCACCTCATTTTGTGGGCAGTGTGCACATAGCCTGTCTTTTCTTGAGAGCCTGGAATRCCTACGGCGGTCTTTCTCAATAGCAAGGCTATGCACACTGAGTCTGTACATAGTTAAAGTTTGGGTCAGTCACAGTGGTCAGGTATTCTGACGCTGTGTACTCTCTGTTTAGGGCCAAATAGCATTCTAGGTTGCTCTGTTTTTTTGTTAATTCTTTCCAATGTGTCAAGTAATTATATTTTTGTTTTCTCATGATTTGGTTGGGTATAATTGTGTTCCACTCTCTCCCTCTCTGCCTCTCTCTCTCTCCCTCTCTGCTTCTCTCTCTCTGCCTCTCTCTCACAGAAGAGACATGCTTCAAAAGAAGAGGAGCATAGAGATTTTGGAATAATGGTGTTTAGGGGTTTGCTAAGGGGCTAACATGTTTATTATCAGTGGAGGGTAGAACTTCCACTGTGCAGTAGATCGAATATCTGTATGACCCCATAAATGAATGATTTCTGCTATGCAGTATAGAACTATTTATCTATCTCTCKGAGGCAGAACAAGATGGTGCTGATAGACATGGTCTTCTGGTTTGCAATCTTTTTTCTCTGTGTTATTTCTCACATTATTAGCTTAGAACTTTTTTTGCATTATTACATACAGCCAGAAAGAACTTTTGGATATTAGAGCAGAGGTAACTCACCAGCTGTAACGGCTGTTTGAAGAAGAGGACCAAGGTGCAGCATGGTACGTGTTCATGATTTTTAATACAGCTGAACACTAGAACAAAAAATTACAAAGCGGAACAAACGAAACAGTTCTGTCTGGTGCAGACACACAAAACAGAAAATAACTACCCACAAAACCCATGTGGGCGAGAGCTACCTAAGTATGGTTCTCAATCAGAGACAACGATAGACAGCTGCCTCTGATTGAGAACCACACCCGGCCAAACAACAAAGAAATACAAAACATAGAACACAAAACATAGAATGCCCACCCCAACTCACGCCCTGACCAAACCAAAATAGAGACATAAAAAGGATCTCTAAGGTCAAGGTGTGCATTTCGACCAGAAAAACAACTTTCCTGTATAAACCATCCACCACTTCTGAGTATATTACCTGCTAATGTTCAGTCGCTGGACAATAAAGTATACAAGCTCAGGGCGCGGATCTCCGTACAGAGAGACATCAGGGACTGTAACATACTCTGTTTTACAGAATCATGGCTCTCTCCAGATATACTGTCCTTGTCAATACAGCCAGCTGGGTTCTCAGTACATCGCACAGACAGGAATAAAGAACTCTCCGGGGAAAAGAAAGGCGGAGATGTATGTTTCATGATTAACTACTCATGGTTTGATTGTAGTAATATACCAGACCTGGGTCTGAACCCCGCCCTGTGCAACTGGGTCCTGGACATCCTAACGTGCCGCCCCCAGGTAGTGAAAGTAGGAAACAACACCCTCAATTCGCTGATCCTCAACACTGGGACCCCACAAGGGTGCAAGCTCAGCACCCTCCTGTAGTCCCTGTTAACCCATGACTGCGTGGCCACGCACGCCTCCAACTCATTCATCAAGTTTGCAGACGACACAACAGTGGCAAGACAGCCTACAGGGAGGAGGTGAGGGCTCTGGGAC
Organism: Salvelinus sp. IW2-2015; assembly: GCF_002910315.2. NCBI lineage: Eukaryota > Metazoa > Chordata > Actinopteri > Salmoniformes > Salmonidae > Salvelinus > Salvelinus sp. IW2-2015. The sequence goes on along the minus strand of NC_036847.1, from coordinate 29,319,959 downwards.
TGTGGTGCCAGGAAAATAACCTCTCACTCAACGTCATCAAAACAAAGGAGGTGATCGTGGACAAGAAACAGAGGAGGGAGCACCCCCCTATCCACATCGACGGGACCACAGTGGATGAGGTGGAAAGCTTCAAGTTCCTCGGCATACACATCACTGACAAACTGAAATGGTCCACCCACATAGACAGTGTGGTGAAGAAGGCACAACAGCGCCTCTTCAACCTCAGGAGGCTGAAGAAATTTGGCTTGGCACCTAAAACCCTCACAGACTTTTACAGATGCTCAATTGAGAGCATCCTATCGGGCTGTATCACCACCTGGTACGCAACTGCATCGCCCGCAACCGCAGGGCTCTGCCCAATGCATCACTGGGGACAAACTACCTGCCCTCCAAGACACCTACAGCACCCGATGTCACAGGAAGGCCAAAAAGATATCAAGGACAGCAACCATCCGAGCCACTGCCTGTTCACCCCGGTATCATCCAGAAGGCAAGGTCAGTACAGGTGCATCAAAGCTGGGACTGAGAGACTGAAAAACAGCTTCTATCTCAAGGCCATCAGACTGTTAAACAGCCACCACTAGCACATTAGAGGCTGCTGCCTATATACATAGACTTTAAATCACTGGCCACTTTAATAATGGAACACTGGTGACTAATAATGTTTACATATGTTGCATTACTCATCTCATATGTATATACTGTATTCTATTCTATTCTACTGTATCTTAGTCTATGCCGCTCTGACATTGCATGTTCATATATTTAAATATTCTTAATTCCATTCCTTTACTTAGATTTGTGTGTATTGGGTATATGTTATGAAATTGTTAGATATTACTTGTTAGATATTACTGCACTGTCGGAGCTAGAAACACAAGCATTTCACTACACCAGCAATAACATCTGCTAAACACCTGTATGTGACCAATAAGATTTGATTTGAACTCAAGTCCTTTTGTTCACTGGACCTAGAATACCTCATAATCAAATGCTGACCGCATTACATCCAGAGAGAATTCTCTTCAGTCATCGTCACAGCAGTGTATATTACCCCTTAAACCGATACCAGGACAGCTCTCAAGGAACTACACTGGACTTTGTGCAAACTAAAACCGTATATCATGAGGCGACATTTATTGTAGCTGGGGACTTTAATAAAGCAAATCTGAGGAAAACGCTACCAAGGTTTTACTAACACATTGCCTGCGCTACTCACGCATCATCTCCGTTCTGCTCCTCCCTTCCTATAGGCAGAATCTCAAACAGGAAGTACCCGTGGTAAGGACTGTTCAACGCTGGTCTGACCAATCGGAATCCATGTTTCAAGATTGTTTTGATCATGTGGACTGGGATATGTTCCGGGTTGCCTCTGAGAATAACATTGACATATACACTGACACGGTGACTGAGTTCATCAGGAAGTCTACAGGTGATGTTGTTTCCACCATGACGATTAAAACCTATCCAAACCAAAAACCATGGATAGATGGCAGCATTCGCGCAAAACTGAAAGCGCGAACCACCGCATTTAACCACGGCAAGGTGACTGGGAATATGGTTGAGTACAAACAGTCCAGTTATGCAATAAAACAGGCAAAACGTCAGTACAGAGACAAAGTAGAGTTGCAATTCAACGGCTCAGACACGAGACGTATGTGGCAGGGACTCCAGACATTCACGTATTATAAAGGGAAAACCAGCCACGTCGCTGACATCAACATCTTGCTACCAGACAAGCTAAACACCTTCTTCGCCAGCTTCGAGGAAAACACAGTGCCGCCGATGCGAGCCACCGCCTCTATGGCGGTAAGCTACAGCCAGCTCTTGTTCTCCGTGGCCGATGTGAGACATTTAAGCAAGTTACCTGTCGCAAGGCTGCCGGCCCAGAAGGCATCCCTAGCCACGTCCTATGCGCAGCATGCGCAGACCAGCTGTCTGTAGTGTTTACAAACATATTCAATCTCTCCCTATCCCAGTCCCTGTCCCCACTTGCTTCAATAAGTCCACCATTGTTTCTGTACCTAAGAAAATTAAGGTAACTGAACTAAATTACTATCGCCCCGTAGCACTCATTTCTGTCATCATGAAGTGCTTTGAGAGGCTAGTTAAGGATCATATCACCTCCACCTTACCTGACACCCTAGACCCACTGCAATTTGCATACCACCCCAATAGATCAACAGATGACACAATCACCATCACACTGCCCTATCCTACCTGGACAAGAGGAATACCTATGTAAGAATGCTATTCATTGACTACAGGTCAGCCTTCAACACCATTGTACCCTCCAAGCTTGTCAGTAAGCTCAGGGCCCTGAGTCTGAACACCGCCCTGTGCAACTGGGTCCTGGACTTCTTGACAGGCCACCCCCAGGTAGTGAAGGTAGGCAACAACACCTCCACTACGCTGATCCTCAACACAGGGGCCCCACACGAGTGCATGCTCAGCCCCCTCCTGTACTCCCTGTTTGTCTCCAACTCAATCAACAGTGATAGGCCTGATTACCAATAACGGCGAGACAGCCTACAGGGAGGAGGTGAGGGCCCTGGCGGAGTGGTGCCTGGAAAATAACCTCTCCAGCAATGTTAACAAAACAAAGGAGCTGATTGTGGACTTCAGGAGAAAACATACGGATCTCTCCGTTAATCTTTCCCTCAATCCTGACTAGTCTCCCAGTCCCTGCCGCTGAAAAACATCCCCACAGCATGATGATGCCACCACCATGCTTCACCATAGAGATGGTGCCAGGTTTCCTCCAGACGTGACGCTTGGCATTCAGGCCAAAGAGTTCAATCTTGATTTCATCAGACCAGAGAATCTTGTTTCTCATGGTCTGAGAGTCCTTTAGGTGCCTTTTGGTAAACTCCAAGCAGGCTGTCATGTGCCTTTTACTGAGGAGTGGCTTCCGTCTGGCCACTTAAGGCCTGATTGKTGGAGTGCTGCAGAGATGGTTGTCCTTCTGGAAGGTTCTCCCATCTCCACAGAGTAACTCTGGAGCTCTGTCAGAGTGACCATCGGGTTCTTGGTCACTTCCCTGACCAAGGCCCTTCTCCTCCGATTGCTCAGTTTGGGCATGCGGCCAGCTCTAGGAAGAGTCTTGGTGGTTCCAAACTTCTTCCATTTAAGAATGATGGAGGAAACCATGTTCTTGGGGACCTTTAATGCTGTAGACAGTTTTTGGTACCCTTCCCCAGATCTGCCCCTCGACACAATCCTGTCTCGGAAGTCGATGGTCAATTGCTTCGACCTCATGGCTTGGTTTTTGCTCTGACATGTACTGTCAACTATGAGACCTTATATAGACAGGTGTGTGCCTTTCCAAATCATTCTGATTGGCTGGGCCTGGCTTCCCAATGGGAGCCAGACTTRGGAGCCTGGCTCCCAAGTCGGTGGACATATGCCCTCCCAGGCCCACCCATGGCTGCACCCCCTACCCCCTGCCCAGTCAAGTGAAATCCATAGATTACGACCCAATTAATTGATTTCAATTAATCAAAATCAGTCAAAACTGTTCCATCATGCCAAGGAACGGTTGCAATTGTCCCCTAACTAGAACACAGCCTTAAGAGAGACAGCGCAAATGTTTACTAAGTGAGCACACTAAAATGCTAGAAACACTTCCACATGTTCTATCACTGAGCTCACCAAAGTGGAATAGCAGCATCTTAAACTTCCTATTCCCCAGTGGGTCGTTTCCCGGGCCTGGCGATAGTGATTGGATTCTATTACACAGTATTACAAGATAAGAGTCCAAATGGGAATCTGAAATGAACGGAATAAAATCAATGAGTCAGAGTACTCTGCGTTCTTGGAGTGTGTGTGTGTGTGTGTGTGTGTGTGTGTGTGTGTGTGTGTGTGTGTGTGTGTGTGTGTGTGTGTGTGTGTGTGTGTGCTACCCAACCCTCGGTCCCAACCTATTCAATGGAGGCTCTGTGCAGTGCCCATCCAACAGGAACGGCCACTTAGCTTTGTGCTAAAGAAGCTGAGAAACCTCTGGCCATGCAGTATCTGACTGCAGCTATCTAGCTAGCAGAATTAACCAGTTTACTGCCCCCAGACAATATCCATGGGTCATTCAAGCTCATTCTAATGCCTAACAGCAGTCATTTTTCAAAGTAGTTGAACATGCATACAAACAACAGCTGGGGGGGAGAGAGAGGGAGGGAGGGAGAGGGAGAAAAATAGATAGAGATAGGGAAATTGATAGACATACAGACAGGAGCCTATAGCGATTACGAGTTGCTGTCAACTCACTCTCTCCAGCAGCCCCTGCATTCGTAACACAGCACAGCAGGCTACACTTCACTACACTGCCTTCCACAGGGAAAAAGCCAACCAAGATTCAGCTGTTATGAAAACAGAACATGGGAGCCACAAAATGAACCAACGCTAGACCACATAAATGGAACTGAGGCATTCATTCATTGCAGCTCTACAAAAGCCATAAACAAAAGCCTCGCTGCATGGCTTACTTATTCCTTCTGAAACCAAAACAGCAAACAAAGACTGTGGGAGGAATTATACAGCTATATAGTCAATGTTTTATAAAAACACTACCGTTCAAAAGTTTGGGGTCACTTAGAAATGTCCTTGTTTTTGAAAGAAAAGCACATTTTTTGTCCATTAAAATAACATCAAATTAATCAGAAATACAGTTAGACATTGATAATGTTGTAAATGACTATTGCAGTTGGTAACGGGCTGATTTTTTATGGATATCTTCTCCTGGATGGTTGCTAAATTTTTAATTTTATGCAACCATCACTCCTGTGTTACAATGGCACGTTGTGTTAGCTAATTAGCTAATAGTTTCAGAAGAAGCTCTTTTTTCTGGACATTTTGGCCTGTAATTGAACACACAAATGCTGACGCTCCAGATACTCAACTAGTCTAAAGAATTGCTTCTTTAATCAGAACAACAGTTTTCAGCTGTGCTAACATAATTGCAAAAGGGTTTTCTATATCAATTAGCCTTTTAAAATGATAAACTTGGATTAGCTAACACAACGTGCCATTGGAACACAGGAGTGATGGTTGCTGATAATGGGCCCCTGTACGCCTATGTAGATATTCCATAAAAAATCAGCCGTTTCCAGCTACAATAGTAATTTACAACATTAACAATGTCTACACTCTATTTCTGATCAATTTGATGTTATTTTAATGGACAGAAAATTTGCTTTTCTTTCAAAAACAAGGACATTTCTATGTGGCTCCAAACTTTTGAACGGTAGTGTATGTTTAAAAAAACAAGAGAACTTATTTCAGTTCAAAGGATTCTCTTTGTATTCAAGGTTTATATGGTTTAATGTGTAGGGATCTCTGCTAGCCCAAACCACTCAGAATCACATCAAAGTGGTGGAGGTTGAGAGGAGTGTGTGTGTCTGGCTCAATAATCGCCAGGAATGAATGATAAACAATGTATAAATGGGCTGCAACCTACATTTAAATGGATATTCTTCTTTCCCTTGGTTAAATACAAAGACTTGCATTGTAAGGATGAAAAAGTGATCAAGTTGTCACTGACAAAGTTGTCTGACAAAGTGTAGCTGTACATGCATGCTGTCACGATCGTTATAATGAGTGGACCAAAGCGCAGCGTGATCTKGGTTCCACATCTTTATTAGGTGAAACTCACAGCAAAACAAAAACAATAAATCTCAAAACGAAACGTGAAGCTAACAATAGTGCTAACAGGCAACTATACATAGTCAAGATCCCATAAAGCACAATGGGGAAATGGTTGCCTAAATATGATCCCCAATCAGAGACAACGATAAATAGCTGCCTCTGATTGGGAACCATACCAGGCCAACATAGATCAATATTCACCTAGATAACCCACCCTAGTCACTGTCACGCCCCAACCAACATAGGGAATAAGCAGCTCTCTATGGTCAGGGCGTGACACATGCCCAGTCAAGGATATCGAAACAAAAAGCTTTTAAAAGTCAGGAATCACCTCTGTGAAGTCTACATGGCCCACCACCTCCTCATCAAAGATCTCAGTACCGTGATAGTGATACATTTTTATCCTAATGTGTGCCACATGCATAGCCAGCCAAGCCTCTTATCACAGAGTGGTTAAGTCTCAAGTGGAACCATATTCCCCATAGGGCTCTGGTCAGGGTCAAACGTAGTGCATTAGATAGGGGATGGGGGGCCATTTCGGACGCATCATGAATCTGAGTTCAACAGCTGTGACTAACAGAAGCAGACAGGTTTGACACATGGCAGCAGTCACATCAGCTACCTCTCTCCTCATCTGGCCAGGTGTGAAAGCAGGCAGCAGAGTGGAGGAACTTGGGGCCTCCTGTTCAATTGATTCTCCAATCGAGCGCAAACACACACACACACACACACACACACCCAGCGTTGGAACAGCCTAGGTGTTTCTGGAGGTGGAACTAAGACTGCAAAACTGGAAGACTGTAAGAGTGCTCAGAGTAACGTCACCAGAGACCAACGTGGTCCAGCGGCCTGTCTGCCTCACCGAGCCCCCCGGGCCAGCTCCAGCACCAGCTCCAGCACTAGGTGCAAAGTTCTCCATCAGAGATAGTAAAACTACAAGATGATGTTCAGTCACAAAGCCAGGATTCACACCTTTGTGTCGGATGTCAGGCAAACGTTACGACCAGTTATGCTTACTCCTTGTATAAAATGCATGGAAAAGACAGATAAGCATTTAATTTATCCGAATTAGGAAGCATTGGGATGTATACTTGTTTACATGTCTAGCTCTAGCGTTTTTTTCCGGGAACTCAAATCAAGTATGCGTCAATTTAAAAAGAACTGGCTGAGAATGTTGCTATTTTTGGTTTAGGCAGCGATGAAGCATACCACAACTGACAACCAAAACAGTGAGGCAGAAAGAAAAAGAGAGACAAAGCCTAGTTTCTATAACCTAAAGAGAAATCCAAGACATCTTCTATCCTTCCCTTCCACATCAACACCCACACAGTCGTTACCCCCATTCTGTTCAATAAACCGATCTGCTCCCTTCCGGGTCTTATAGGAGCTAAATAGAGTAAACAGTTGTGTAGCTGCTACCAGAAAACACCAATTAGAACACACCCCTTCTACTCACCATCAACAAACACTCATCTGTGAGCCTCAAGCTTTCGTACGGGGAGATAGTAGTGCATTATGGTAGTGCCACTTGGGAAGCACCCTGCCTCTAGCCTCCAGTCTCAGCTCAGGCTGAATCTACAATGCAATACAGGAAGGGATGCTATACAGGAAGGGATTTTATAAATTATTGTCAAGGCTGTCTCCGCATTATTATTTCACTAATAGTTCTGTTAATGTTCAAGCTGCATTGTCTCCTGAAAGGAGGTATTAGTTAACACCCACCGCCATAAGCTCTTTATTACAAGCTATTCAAAGGCTAAACTGCTACTTTGTGAAAACATGGAGACCTGTTTGCATGTTAATTCCAAAAGGCACAGCTCCACTTCCATACACTTCACATACGGTACTTAAGTTGGCATTATACATCACTTTTTCTCAAATCTCATTATAGAGAAAATTATTGCAGAGAATTTGGTGTGCCACCTGAGAGAGTGCAAAAGCTGACTAACTAAACGCTTCAGTTGGCAGCTGCTGCAGGCCAGCCAGTATCACAATCAATGGCCATTCCTATGTGACTATCAATGCACATGTCCCTCCCACCTGTGGATCTGTTTTCTTTCAGACATCTATTTCCTGTGTTTGATGGGTGCAAAATCGACTTGTCACTTAAATCTCGCTGGATTKATTGCTTTCATTTTACACTTGTGACTCTTTCATACTCTTGCTTGTGTCTTCTGGTTTTTCCCTTTAACGTTACCACCAAGGAAATGTTTGTAATGACCTGTCAGACACCCCTTTAATGGCTGAAATGGGCTCAGTGGAATACATTGTCTTTCCGTTGCATCTATAAGACCGCTAAAGCGTCATCGGGAATTTAACGCATCACAAGAAAGAGAAGAAAGATAACTTTAGTTTGATGGGTGTATTGATGCAAATGAGGCACATATAATTGTCTTTCTTTTAACACAAAATATTATGTAAATACTTGATATCATTACAAAATGATATCGCAATTCAATGGCTCAAACACGAGACGTATGTGGCAAGGTCTACAGACAATCACGGATTACAAAAAGCCAACCAGCCCCGTCGCGGACATCGACGTCTTGCTTCCAGACAAATGAAACAATTTCTTTGCGTGCATTGAGGACAATACAGTGTCACCGACGCGGCCCGTTACCAAAGACTGTGGGCTCTTCTTCTCTGTGACCAACGTGAGTAAAACATTTAAACATGTTAAGCCTCGCAAGGCTGCCGGCCCAGATGGCATCCCTAGCCGCAGACCAATTGACTGGTGTGTTTACGGACATATTCAATCAATCCCTATCCCAGTCTGTTGCCCCCACATGATTCAAGATGGCCACCATTGTTCCTGTTCCCAAAAAAGCTAARGTAACTCAAATCAAATCAAATCAAATTTATTTATATAGCCCTTCTTACATCAGCTGATATCTCAAAGTGCTGTACGGAAACCCAGCCTAAAACCCCAAACAGCAAGCAATGCAGGTGTAGAAGCACGGTGGCTAGGAAAAACTCTCTAGAAAGGCCAAAACCTAGGAAGAAACCTAGAGAGGAACCAGGCAATGAGGGGTGGCCAGTCCTCTTCTGGCTGTGCCGGGTGGAGATTATAACAGAACATGGCCAAGATATTCAAATGTTCATAAATGACCAGCATGGTCAAATAATAATAATCACAGTAGTTGTCGAGGGTGCACCTCAGGAGTAAACTGAACAAAAATGACTATCGCCCCGTAGCATTCACTTCTGTCATCATGAAGTGCATTGAGAGACTAGTCAAGGATCATATCACCTCCCCCTTACCTGTCACCCTAGACACACTCAAACTTGCTTACCGCCCCAATAGGTCCACAGACGATGCAATCGCCATCACACTGCACACTGCCCTATCCCATCTGGACAAGAGGAATACCTATGTAAGAATGCTGTTAGTTCACTACAGCTCAGCATTCAACACCATGGTACCCTCCAAAACTCATCATTAAGCTTGAAACCCTGGGTCTCAACCCCGCCCTGTGAAACTGGGTCCTGGACTTCCTGACGGGCCGCCCCCAGGTGGTGAAGGTAGGAAATCATCAAGTTTGCAGACAACACTACAGTGGTAGACTTGATTACCAACAACGACGAGACAGCCTACAGGAAGGAGTGTGGTGTCAGCCTACAGGTCGGAATGTGGTGTCAGGAAAATAACCTCTCACTCAATGTCAGCAAAACAAAAGAGATGATCATGGACTTCAGGAAACAGCAAAGGGAGCACCCCCCTATCCACATCGACGGGACCGCAGKGGAGAAGGTGGAAAGTTTTAAGTTCCTCGGTGTACATATCACCGACGAACTGAAATTGTCCACGCACACAGACGTGGTGAAGAAGGCGCAACAGCGAGGCTGAAAAAATGTGGCTTGTCCCCAAAAACCCTCACAAACTTTTACAGGTGCACAATTGAGAGCATCCTGTCGTGCTGTATCACCGCCTGGTACAGCAAATGCACCGTCCACAAATGCAGGTCTCTCCAGAGGGTGGTGCGGCCTGTACAACGCATCACCGGGGGCAAACTACCTGCCCTCCAGGACACCTACAACACCCGATGTCACAGGAAGGCAAAAAATATAATCAAGGACAATAACCACCCGAGCCACTGCCTGTTCACCCCGCTATCATCCAGAAGGCGAGGTCAGTACAGGTGCATCAGAGCTGGGACAGAGAGATTGAAAAACAGCTTCTATCTCAAGGCCATCAGATTGTTAAACAGCCACCACTAGCAGAGAGAAGCGGCTGCCTAACTACAGACTTGATATCATATGCCACTTTAATAAATGGAACACCAGTCACTTTAATAATGTTTACATATCTCACGTTACTCATCTCATATGTATATAATGTATCCTTCACTATCTATTCTTTACTATCTATTGCATCTTAGCCGCTCTGTCACTGCTCATCCATATATTTTATACTTGTCACGTTCCTGACCTGTTTTTCCTTTTTCTTGTATGTATTTAGTTGGTCAGGGCGTGAGTTGGGGTGGGTTGTCTATGTGTTATTTTTCTATGTCGGGTTGTTTGTGTTCGGCCGGGTATGATTCTCAATCAGAGGCAGCTGTAAATCGTTGTCCCTGATTGAGAATCATACTTAGGCAGCCGGGGTTCACGTGTGTGTTTGTGGGTGGTTGTATCTCGTGTTAGTGTTCGTGCCACACGGGACTGTTTTCGGTTTTGTCACGTTTGTTGTTTTTGTATTTGTAAGTGTTCTGGATTGTTTCGTTATAATAAATCATCATGAACGCAAATCACTCCGCATATTGGTCTGATCCTTCTCGCCTCTCCTCGTCCGAGGAGGAGGAAGACGACAGCCGTTACAATACTTATATATTCTCATCCCATTCCTTTACTAGATTGTGTGTATTAGGTTTTGTTGTGGAATTTGTTAGATATTAGGTTTTGTTGTGGAATTGTTAGATATTACCTGTTAGATACTGCTGCACTGTCGGATCTAGAAGCATAAACATTTAGCTAAACTCGCAATAACATATGCTAACCATGTGTATGTGACCAATACAATTTGATTTGATTTGAAATGTATATGAGTGCATTCTAATATATATATACATATATATACACTTTTTTTACAATAAATTGAATACCTGAATYCCCCCCCAAAAAACTAAATTCCATTCATTATTTGTCAAAATAAAATAAAATGTTATTTTGTCACATAGACCTTACAGTGAAATGCTTACTTACAAGCCCTTAACCAATAACGCAGTTTGAAGAAGAAGAAAAAATAAGTGTTAAGTACAAAATAGTAAAAAGTAAAAAAATACAAAAAATAAAAGTAACAAATAATTAAAGAGCAGCAGTAAAATAACAATAGCGAGGCGATATAAAGGGGGTACCGGTACAGACTCAATGTGTGCGGGCACCGGTTAGTCGAGGTAATTGAGGTAATATGTACATGTAGGTAGAGTTAAAGTGACTATGCAAAGATAATAAACAGAGAGTAGCAGCAGCGTAAAAGAGAGGGGGAGGGCAATGCAAACAGTCTGGGTAGACATTTGATTAGCTGTTCGGGAATCATATGGCTTGGGGGTATAAGCTGTTAAGAAGTATTTTGGACCTAGACTTGGTGCTCCGGTACCGCTTGCCATGCGGTAGCAGAGAGAACAGTCTATGACTAGGGTGGTTGGAGTCTTTGACAATTTTTAGAGCCTTCCTCTGACCCCGCCTGGAATAGAGGTCCTGGATGGCAGGAAGCTTGTCCCCAGTGATGTACTGGGACGTACACACTACCCTCTGCAGTGCCTTGCGGTCGGAGGCCATACAGTTGCCGGTCCAGGCAGTGATGCAACCAGTTAGGATGCTCTCCATGGTGCAGCTGTAGAACCTTTTGAGGATCTGAGGACCCATGCCAAATCTTTTCAGTCTCCTGAGGGGGAATACGCRATGTCGTGCCCTCTTCACAACTGTCTTGGTGTGTTTGAACCATGATAGTTTGTTTGTGAAGTGGGACACCAAGGAACTTGAAGCTCTCAACCTGCTCCACTACAGCCCCGTCGATGAGAATGGGGGCGTGCTTTGTCCTCCTTTTCCTGTAGTCTCCTAAGTCTTGATCACGTTGAGGGAGAGGTTGTTGTCCTGGCACCACAGGTCTCTGACCTCCTCCCTTATAGGCTGTCTCATCGTTGTCGGTGAACAGGTCTACCACTGTTGTGTCATCGGCAAACTTAATGACGGTGATGGAGTCGTGCCTGGCMATGCAGTCATGGGTGAACAGGGAGGACAGGAAGGGACTGAGCATGCACCCCTGAGGGGCCCCCGTGTTGAGGATCAGCATGGCGGATGTGTTGTTACCTACCCTTACCACCTGGGGGTAGCCCGTCAGGAAGTCCAGGATCCAGTTGCAGAGGGAGGTGTTTAGTCCCAGGATCCTTAGCTTAGTGATGAGCTTTGAGGGCACTATGGTGTTGAACGCTGAGCTGTAGTCAATGAATAGCATTCTCACATAGCATTCCTTTTATCCATGTAGGAAAGGGCGGTGTGGAGTGCAATAGAGATTGCATCATCTGTGGATCTGTTGGGGCGGTATGCAAATTGGATTGGGTCTTGGGTTTCTGGGATAATGGTGTTGATGTGAGCCATGGACAGCCTTTCAAAGCACTTCATGGCTACAGACATGAGTGCTACAGGTCGGTAGTCATTTAGGCAGGTTACCTTAGTGTTATTGGGCACAGGGACTATGGTGGTCTGCTTGAAACATGTTGGTATTACAGACTCAGTCAGGGAGAGGTTGTCAGTGGGTCAGCACATGCTTGGAGTACACGTCCTGGTAATCAGCCTTGTGAATGTTGATCTTTTTTAAGGTCTTACTCACGTCGGCTACGGAGAGCGTGATCACACCGTCATCCAGAACAGCTGATGCTCTCATGCATGTTTCAGTGTTACTTGCCTCAAAGCGAGCATAGAAGTTATTTCGCTCGTCTGGTAAGCTCGTATCACTGGACAGCTCGCATGTCAGGATTTGGCCAGGATATTTCCGGTTTTGGCCACTAGATGCCCCCATTGTGCTTTTTTGACCCTTTTGTTTTCCCTTGTTTCCAGTTATTATTTGCTGTGCCTCATTTCCCTTGAATGTATTTAAACCCTTAGTTTTCCTCAGTTCTTTGCTCTGTGTTTGTATGTTAGCACCCAGCCCCAGCGATGCTGTGAACATTTGTTACTCCTGTTGGATTCTCTTGAGGTACTCTGTTTTTGTTCTTGTTTATTTATTTTTGATTATTCTTTTGAGGTTTTTTCCCCGCGGTATCTACCACCTTGTGGATTTACCTTTTGTCTTAGAGGATTACCTTTTTTCTCTTGGAATTACTTTTGACGTTGTGGATTTATATTTTTGCCTGAAGTACTTTCCTTTTTACTTTATTAAAACACCGTCTCAAGTACTGCTGTGTCTGCCTCATATTCTGGGTTCTGCCGACTGTTAGTGGCTCAGTTTGCTAAGTGTCTGTTTCTCACACCGGAGACCCGAGTTCGTAACCGGGTCCTGACATCGCAGCTGTGCTTCCCTTTGTAGTCTGTAATACTTTGCAAGCCGTGCCACATCTGAAGAGCGTCGGAGCCGGTGTAGTACGATTCAATCTTAATCCTGTATTGACACTTTGCCTGTCTGATGGTTCCTCGGAGGGCATAGCAGGATTTCTTATTGGATTCTGGGTTAGAGTCCCGCTCCTTGAAAGCGGCAGCTCTACCCTTTAGCTCAGTGCGCATGTTGCCTATAATCCATGGCTTCTGGTTGGGGAATGTACGTACAGTCACTGTGGGGGCAACATCATTGATGCACTTATTGATGAAGCCAGTGACTGATGTGGTGTACTCCTCAATACCATCGGAAGAATCCCAGAACATATTCCAGCCCATGCCAGTAAAATGTTTTATGTGCTAAAATTCTGTCAATATCTGGCTTAAAAAAACTGAAAACGTTTGGATAATCTTCATCAATTGTCCAACTTGCATTGATTAGAATTATTTTTTATTAGAAAAACGTTTTAACAATTTTGATGACCATTGCTAGTGACAGGTTAGCCATGGTAGAGATAACCTGGACCCAGATGTCTTTGTGATCTTGCCAACTCCATTGCTGTCATTGTCCAGTCAAACATGACAATTCCATAAGGAGAGGGTAAGAGAGTAGAAACAAAATGGCATCCAGGCTAAGATAGAGTCTAAAGAGAGTAATGTCAAATCTGTGACCTGTTGAATGTGTGTGGAGGATGCAGAATGTTCTAGAATGTTCCTGGTAGATGTTTCCAGTGCTGGTTATGAATGTTCTGAGGAGGCCATGAAACAGGGCCCATTATAGGGTCAGGAAAACAGAGTCTAGGCACCTCTGGAATTCACCCTCTCTCTTCACCTCCTGACCCACAGAAAACATCAAAAGAAAATGACCCCGGATGATCATAGGTCATAGAAAAGATCGTAGGACCTTTTCTTCTTATCTTTTATACTACAAAACATAGACAATCAAAGTGTAGAGAAAATCGCAGGTTTTAAAAGTGTAGAGAAAATCTCATCTCCACTATTATGGTGCTGGAGATAAGCAATATGATGTAAAAAACTGGTGAAGTGTCCCTTTAAAGGCTTTGTTAGACAGACTTCTCTGGAATTTACCCTCACTCTTCACCTTGTGAACCAAGTCTCCACAGCTGACCAATAGTTGGCCGAGCTKAGCCTTAACCTTTGTTTACATTTACATTTACATTTATGTGGTTGTGGTTGTGGTCATGTAAGTCTGCGCAATGTCAAAGGGACATAGAAATACTGTACAACCTACACATAATGGGTTGATCTGTAGGAGGCATCCCATCTGTATCTTTTTCTGTAAGATATGAGTCATACAGTACGAGGACTGCTATGTGTTTTTAGTGGTGGTGAAATGAACTAGAAACCCACAGAGAATAACACTACACATAGGCTACCGTATATCCTCTCCCTTAATTAAATACTGGATCAAATGTAACATGATACAATTGCTATTTGCTAAAACCTTTAGCCACAATTACAACATTAACATGTGATCATCAAGTGTCCGATGTTTCTGGATTTGCATCTTTGATATCTAAACAGAGTTGTTTGACTGTGCAGCTAAAGATAGATACACCATCTCCAGCTAGCCAGGATAGTCCTGGAACAGAAAAAMCAAAGATAAACTATCTCCAGCTAGCCAGGATAGTCCTGGAACAGAAAAACCAAAGATAAACTATCTCCAGCTAGCCAGGATAGTCCTGGAACAGAAMAACCAAAGATACACCATCTCCAGCTAGCCAGGATAGTCCTGGAACAGAAAAACCAAAGATAAACTATCTCCAGCTAGCCAGGATAGTCCTGGAACAGAAAAACCAAAGATACACCATCTCCAGCTAGCCAGGATAGTCCTGGAACAGAACAACCAAAGATACACCATCTCCAGCTAGCCAGGACAATCCTGGAACAGAACAACCAAAGATAAACCATCTCCAGCTAGCCAGGACAATCCTTAAACAGAACAACCAAAGATAAACCATCTCCAGCTAGCAAGGACAATCCTGGAACGGAACAACCAAAGATAAACCATCTTCAGAAGAGAACAGTGGTTGGCCCTAAACTCTTGACCTCTGACCTTGGCTTCCACAATCTCCTCTTTTCCTAAATCCCTAATTCCCGCTGCGTCCAGCCAGCCGAGCCCAGTGGGGATCCGGATTGTGTTTCAGCTTAAGTGCCTGACCCTGGCCTCTAGCATAGCAGCATCACTCTCTCACTCACACACTCATCCTATTCCTCCTGTCTCCTTTGGACTCTAGCATAGCATCCACTCACTTACTTACTCACTTACTCACTCACTCATTCCCCCTCCCTCCCTTCTCTCTGCCCTGGACTCTGGCATAGCATCCACTCACTTACTCACCCCCCTTCCCTCCCTTCTCTCTCCCCTGGACTCTAGCATAGCATCCACTCACTCACCCCCCCCCCCCCCCCCCCCCCCCCCCCCCCCCCCCCTCCTCCCCCCCCCCCCCCCCCCCCCCCCCCCCCCCCCCCCCCTCCTCCAGTGCCTCTGACTTTGCATCTGGACATCTGTGCCATTGGTCATCATCATGCTGCTTGCAACATGAGATCAGATTCTGTCCCCAACATTTCCCATCATTGCTCTGGTCGTACATACTGTTACCCAAACATCAACGGAGATTGATTCCTGCTGCTAATGTTTGTTTAGTTTTTCTAAGATCAGATGCTGTACTGTCCTGTGATTGTCCAGTGTCTCCCAACATTTCGCCATCACTGGTCTGGCCGTACATAATGTTACCTGAACGTCATGTGGAGACTCACAAGGGTCTCCAGACGGATTGATTCCTGCTGGTCAGTGGTGTAAAGTACTTAAGAAAAAAGTACTTTAAAGTACTACTTAAGTAGTTTTTGGGGTATTTGTACTTTACTTTACTATTTACATTTTTGGACACTTTTACATTTACTTCACTACATTCCGAAATAAAATAATGTACTTTTTACTCCATACATTTTCCGTGGCAGCCAAAAGTACTGGTTACATTTTGACAGGAAAATTGTCCAATTCACACACTTATTAAGAGAACATCCCTGGTCATCCCTACTGCATCTGATTTGGCGGACTCACTAAACACAAACGCTTTGTCTATAAATTGTCTGAGTGTTGGAGTGTGCCCCTGGCAATAAAAAAAAACATAAAACTGGTGCAGTCTGGTTTGCTTAAATATAAGGAATTTTAAATGATTTACACTTCATCTTTTACTTTTGATACTTAAGTATATTTAAAACCAAATACTTTTAGACTTTTACTCAAGTAGTATTTTACTGGGTGACTTTCACTTTTACTTTAGTCATTTTCTATTAACGTATCTTTACTTTTACTCAAGTATGACAATTGAGTACTTTTTCTACCACTGCTGCTGGTAAAGTGTGCATTTGCCCATCAGTGGCGAGTGCTAGCAACAAGATCAGCTGCTGTACTGTTTAGTACTGTCCAATGTTTCCCAACATTCCCCAAATTATGAGCCTGCACTGATTGACTGAAGTATTGTCTCTTTCTTTAATGTTCATACAAGAGCATCATTGTTAGCTTCTACTATGGAGTAGTCTACATTTTAACAATATGGATTATATGGAGGATTATGAAGGTGAATAGAAGGAAACCTACTGCTATCTCAGTATCCCTAGTTTCAAGAACTAAATGAGCGGATGTAGGCCAACTGTATTATTCAAATCAGTTGGGAGGGACCTTTATAAACATGCCTTCAATGCCTTGAAAACCCAATGCATTATTTATGCGCATCACTAAAAATAATTTGGTGTATTTTTGCAATAGTGGGTTGTTTAGTAAGAGTGTATTTTGTAACGCACGTTGTGCTGCCTCAGTACTGCACTATTGAGTGACATTAGGTTTTAAACATCAAAACAAGTCAAGTCCATCTCTCTATCATAACAAAATGTTCATGAGAAAAACTATTCAGTCCAATATCTGGTTGTGGTTTTAGATATGCATAGCCAATGTGGTATGAGTTAACTATAATACAAGAGCAGCCTATTCATTCCCTTTAAGTCAAATAAACTATGCCAGTGACACTATATGACAAATGCTGGTCTATTTGACACCGTATAGCAACAATGTTGCCAGACGTTCCAAATCATTGTCTACAATGTTACAATGTTCTCGCTCTGAAAGTGCATGGCCATAATGTCGCACGAGATAGTATAATTGTTGCAAGAATGCACTTTAGAATGTAGCTGATCATTATAGTCAATTACTCGAAAATTACTTGATTATTTAATTCAGTTCTCTATAGGCTATCTGACTGTCATCAAGTGAGTAGGTCTATGATGTTGTGATGAATGTATAGTTTCCAAGAATTTCTAAMATTAGCTGCTCGTCCGGACAAGTCACGACAATAGCCTATATGTATAAAGATTACAACTGACCAACCGCAACATAGTTGTTTTTACATTCTAAGCGCATGCAGCTCAAAACAAACATGAAAACGGATATTTCAATAGGATTTGGTTCGAAGTGAACCCGCGAAGGTGTAACCTGATCACTGCAAAAAAAATCCTTAGCCTGCAGCCATATAGATTCTGACCCATAAATGATTCACACGCATAAATACGCCATAGGCATATTGATCCGGTCCGTATTAGCCTACTGATCGATCCAAGGAAAAGTGTACTGCCGTGTCTGTCTAGCCTACCTACAACTGGGGACACGCAGGCCTTTCCCTTTCACGGATGTGCTGTGATATATGTATCGTCTACCTGCTGAATAACCTTACAAGACAACATTGAACGAGCATGTCAACAACAGCAGAAGAACAAAGGGCATACAGTATTTTGAATCATTCGTGGGGCTACATCTCATCTGGGAATGGGAATCAAACCGAGTAGCTGGCAGCACAACACTGTCCGTGTAGCCATGCATGGCTTTGAATCCCCTTTGATTTAAGAAAAAATGAACCCATATGAAGCTCAACACATCTGTAGGTTAGTTGACGACAGTTGTTTTATGTCAATAACACCCTAAATTAATCATATATGCCAGGCTACAGACAGGTGGTTATGAAATGATCATTTGACAAAAGATGAGCAAGCAAGATAGCCTATATCCTATGAAGTCTGTCTCACAAACATGGCACCTATATGATTAGCCCTATTGTTCATATCGATCACTAGCAGACTGGTTGAGTCTAAAGCCTATAGGTGTTATGGAGACATTTGTCCTGGGCCAATAGTGGGCTATGTGGTGAAAAGCCTAAATTCCATGTTAGACCTATATTGCTAAAGAGTGGGCATGCAGTTTCACAAAGCAATAGGCTACAACACTAGACTGTCACTTACCATCAATAGATGCTGTAGGAGATAGGAGCTCCAAACTGAGCAGAAATCCCACGAAGAACAACCTCATTGCCCACACCTTTGCAATGTCAGATGTCATTGCTTTTTTAATATATATAAAATACTGGATATAAGGTTGGCTTGAATTCTAAGATCAAAGAATATATTCAAACACCTCATCCGAACACCTCGAATGGTCCGGTGCGATTGTCCGTTCTCTTTGCGCCCTGCAACCACGCACTGAGAATAGCTAAGGTAGCTTCACTGRCAGCAGTAGGCAATGGATACAAATGTAGAAACATTGAAAGGCTTGCTACAACCTAGTGAGCCTACGAGTTGTTCTCATGCAGTCATGTATATGTAGTATACAGTATCAGCATGCGTGATCCATATAAGCCGACACACTATTTTTCAAATTAAAATATATTGTGAACACAATGTGGCGTCACCATTCATTTAGAAATGTCCCACTAGTTCACAATCTCCTCGGATTTCCGTCACTGCGGCAGTGTTGAAAATAACCCATGCCATAAAATAAAAAATAAAAGCGCCTTTTTCTTTGGGAGCTCCACCGCCTCTGTTACTGGTGGTTACAACACGTTGAGTGGATGGCGGTGAGTCTGAAKCGCCAACACACACAGCACTCTGGAACCAGTGGATGACGTCACCAATTCAATTCTTAAAGGAAATCGAAAAACTACGCGGCAAGCTCCCTTTACGCAAGCGCGGAGACGCTTTTCAGCGCATTAAACTGTAGGCCAATGTAGGCCAATGTGTAGGCCAACTGCAGAAAACAACTGTCCTTGTGCCAATATGGTTGGTGTATGTAGGGGCGCCCCTACACCAACCATATTGGCACAAGGACAGTTGTTTTCTGCAGTTTCAATTTGATTGACAAGTGTACACCCTCAAATCTGTCTGTCATTAGAGTTGAACAGGTCCAAAATATTATAACACATTGGCCTACTGTATATAACACAGAACTTATTTAACGTCCTTATTTTAAAACATTTTGTTTTGAATATAGCACATCCTTCCTCTCTGGAACCCTGGCTGGGACACGTCTCATGATGTCATCTGTCATCATAGTAACATCGATTGCTGATGCTATGTTTGTGCCATTGAGAAGTTTTGAAGCCACCAGTCGGTCATATTGGCAGTGGCACTCCCCTGTAGGAGCAGTACTCCATAGGAATGAATGGAATTCTATAGTATTTCAATTAAATGTAGTACAACCCACTACAACAACAAAAAATACTTAAATACATGTCATTTTGTCCTTTAATTGAAATAAAATAGAATTCCATTAATTCCTATGGAGGACTCTGCATACTCTCAACTGCCAATATATAGCATCAGTAATCCAGGGTTTATATACATAATTGAACCCAGTCCACTACATTTCTCAGGAGAGAACCTCCTCTTGTGGTAAATGAAGGACATGGCATTTAACTCAACAGTAGTCGCACAGAGTTTTCCTAGTAGGCACATCGCAATAGTCTAACATGGCAACATCTCATAATAACTGTAGAGGATATGGGCTGGGGGGAAATGAATGCAAAAAAATAAATACAGCTTTTTAGGCAAATGTACTGAACAATAACTTTAAGCAATGCAATTCATATGCATAGAATAGCCTATGAGTTAGGCTATAAAATAGCTTACACATTTCATTGACTATAGACAAAGTCAATGAAAGACCCAGCCATAGCCAAACTGCACATAAAAAATGGACTCTGGACTCTGACATAAAACCTGACTTCATGATCAAATCATCTGTGACATATGGATTCTCATCCTATGAATGTCAGTTCAGTTCACAATGCTGCATGGTAAAAAGCTCTGTTTTCTACCCAAAGCAGTGGAGTTGTATTATGGCTTTGTTTCCAAAGTGAGTCCCAAATGGCACCCTATTTCCTATAGTGCACTGCTTTTGACCAGTTCCCTGTCACAGGGATTCCTATCATAAGGATATCTTAGGGCCCTGGTCAAATGTAGTGCAATACTGTACATAGGGAATAGGGTGCCAGTTGGGAAGCAGACAAGGCTTGGGGTAGTAGAGGAAGATGTTTTCCATCTGGAGCAGTAAGACAATGAAACTGTCTGTGACCCCTCAGAGAGAGACAGAGATTTGAGGCTGGCTTAAATCTCTCTTAAATCTCCCCTCTCTCTTAAATCTCTCTCTCTTTCCTCCCTCTCTCTCGCTCTCTCTCCGTACTCCCTCCCTCCCCCTCCCTCCCTCAGTCTAGTGTGAAGACTGATACTTAAGAAGAATGTGAGTGACATAGTCGGGGGGAGGGTCCTCTAGCTTTCTCATCCAATGGGTTTTGAGAAGGAGACGAGGAGCGAGGACGCGAGGAGTATGCAATTAAGATTCTCCCTATGAGTCTAAAACACATAGACGGTTTGTCAAAACATATATCGATCTAACAAACTTTGGCCCGTTCATAATCCATTATCATGGACTTAGAAAACATAGAGAGGGATTTGATGTGGTTTCAAAGGCCTGAGGCGAGAGGGGAAGTCCGAGTACAAACAAAGATCCTATCTAGATCCCCCTCTGAGAGAATTTATATCCCAAAGGGCACCCTATTCCCTATATAGTGCTCTGGTCAAAGGTAGTGAACTATGTAGGGAATAAGGAGCCATTTGGGAAGCAGACAATATAAGGCTGATTCCTACTGTTGTAAGTAATAAGCAACTATTACAAATATGGAGTAGGGGGATTTGGATACTTAGAGCACAGTACATTCAACCCAGAGAGGCATACAAAGGACAGATCATCCACAACACACATCTTTTGTATGCCTTCAGTGATGTGCACAGGGATTGACCTGGCTTGTTGCTATAGTCAAACTACAATATGAAACTTCAAAAGTACATGACTCAAAAAAGTACTTCTATCGCGACCTTACATGATATCATGCCTTCTGTTGGGGTTTTAGATAGACAGCTTATAGTAGTTGATTTTAGAATGATCTAACCCTTCCAGACCTGTAGAGGGCACTGAACACTGAACATGGTGTAAATGGAATGCCTGTTGTAGTATAGAGTTAGACTTTCATGGTACTCTATATCAAGTATCGACCATCAAGATAAACTCAGCAAAAAAAGAAACGTCCCTTTGTCAGGACACTGTCTTTCAAAGATAATTCGTAAAAATCCAAATAACTTCACAGATCATCATTGTAAAGGGTTTAAACACTGTTTCCCATGCTTGTTCAATGAGCCATGAACAATTAATGAACATGCACCTGTGGAACGGTCGTTAAGACACTAACAGCTTACAGACGGAAGGCAATTAAGGTCACAGTTATGAAAACGTAGGACACTAAAGAGGCCTTTCTGCTGACTGAAAAACACCAAAAGAAAGATGCCCAGGGTCCCTGCTCATCTGTGTGAACGTGCCTTAGGCATGCTGCAAGGAGGCATGAGGACAGCAGATGTGGCCAGGGCAATACATTTAAATATCCGTMCTGTGAGAYGCCTAAGACAGCGCTACAGGGAGACAGGACGGACAGCTGATCGTCCTCACAGTGGCAGACCACGTGTAACAACACCTGCACAGGATCAGTACATCCRAACATCACACCTGCGGGACAGGTACAGGATGGCAACAACAACTGCCYGACTTACACCAGGAACGCACAATCCCTCCATCAGTGCTCAGACTGTCCGCAACAGGCTGAGAGAGGCTGGACTGAGGGCTTGTAGGCCTGTTGCAAGGCAGGTCCTCACCAGACATCACCGGCAAAAATGTGGATTATGGGCACAAATCCAATGTCGCTGGACCAGACAGGATTGGCAAAAAGTGCTCTTCACTGACGAGTCGCAGTTTGGTCTCACCAGGGGTGATTGTCGGACTCGCGTTTATCGTTGAAGGAATGAGCGTTACACCGAGGCCTGTACTCTGGAGCGGGATCGATTTGGAGGTGGAGGGTCCGTCATGGTCTGGGGCAGTGTGTCACAGCATCATCGGACTCAGCTTGTTGTCATTGCAGGCAATCTCAACGATGTACGTTACAGGGGAGACATCCTCCCCTCTCATGTGGTACCCTTCCTGCAGGCTCATCCTGACATGACCCTCCAGCATGACAATGCCACCAGCCATACTGCTCATTCTGTGCGTGATTTCCTGCAAGACAGGAATGTCAGTGTTCTGTCATGGCCAGCGAAGGGCCCGGATCTCAATCCCATTGAGCACGTCTGGGACCTGTTGGATCTGAGGGTGAGGGCTAGGGCCAAATGTCCAGACACTTGCAGGTGTCTTGGTGGAAGAGTGGGGTAGCATCTCATAGTAAGAACTGGCAAATCTGGTGCAGTCCATGAGGAGGAGATGCACTGCAGTACTTAATGCAGCTGGTGGCCACACCAGATACTGACTGTTACTTTTGATTTTGACCCTCCTTTGTTCAGGAACACATTATACAATTTCTGTTAGTCACATGTATGTGGAACTTGTTCAGTTTATGTCTCAGTTGTTGAATCTTGTTATGTTCATACAAATATTTACACATGTTAAGTTTGCTGAAAATAAACGCAGTTGACAGTGAGAGGACGTTTCTTTTTTTGCTGAGTGTATATAGGATAAATGATTATCGATGACAAATGACTATTAACTCATATTTAGACATCTTATGTTTACTGGTGTTATTTCATTTAAAGCACAATAACCATTTAATCATTGTAATAATAGCAGAGATTAATTTTAAAAGATTGAATAGAAGTAATTGCTGCAGCTTTCAAATGTTACATTTGAGCTTACTCTCACCACCAAAATCTGCAGGCTACGGATGTTAGTTTTCAGTGTTTGGTGCAGAAAACACCCCAGCCTGCAGAAGTCTTCCAACATACACTCTTAGAAAAACCGAGCTATCTAGAACATAAAAAGGGTTATTTCGCTGTCCCCATAGGATAACCCTTTGAATAACCCTTTATGGTTCCAGGTCGAACACTTTTGGTTCCAGGTAGAACCCTTTTGGGTTTCATCTTGATCCTTTCCACAGAGGGTTCTACCTGGAAACAAAAAGGGTTCTCCTAAGGGTACAGCCGAAGAACCCATTTGGAACACTTTYTTCTGAGAATGTAGATGTTTGTTAAGAGACAGAAGCACAGAATGGTAGAATGTAACGTTGTGGAGAATCTGTGAAAAACAGCGTCTGGGTATCCCTAGACCCCAGCAGAATGTCTAGACAATCACTCCTCAGCTCTTACCTGAGAATAAACACGGTTGGGTAAATTGAAGTGAATGAACCTCATTACAAAGCAATAAATCTGACTGGCTTTTATGTTCAGTTTTGTATATGGTTGAATTACTTTTAGAGACATAGAATCTTAAGTATGAATTTGTTCTGTCAATACAATTACTCATCAATTATACTTGGTAACAACTCAACCTGATAATCTCAACCTGAAATTCTCATCCTGATAATCCCCCTAGAGGAAGTAGGCAGGGTGTTCAGCCATTGCTAGCACTGTGATTCTGGCATGGACACAGCATGGTGTGTGGGAGACAGTCTGAAAGGGTGCCAGGGTAAACAGTCCCTGACCACATGTTATCCCAGGCAGGGCAACCTGGCCTCTCTCCAGACTGTACATCTGCAGCAGCACACAGTCAATCCCCCTGCTTTACTGACCCAGCCAAGGAGAGGGGACAGGGGAGGGCATGAGAGGAGAGAGGGAGGGAATCTAGGGGGGATGGTCTAGGCATGGAGGGAGTTGGCATGGTGCTTACAACACCAGGAGAGTGCGTTTGACTCCCTGGACCAWCCATATGTAAAAAGAATGTATGCACGCAGAACTGTAAATCGCCTTGGATAAAAACGTCTGTGCCTTCAGAAGTTATTCATACCCCTTGACTCATTCCACATTATGTTGTGTTACCGTCTGAATTCAAAATGAATAACTTTTTTTTTAAATCGCATCCATCTACACACCGCACCCCATAATGACAAAGTGAAAACATGTTTCTAGATTTTTTAGCAAATTTTGTGAAAACGAAATACAAAAACACCTCTACTCGCGTTGGCTAGCCACTTTAATAAATGGAACACTAGTCACTTTAATAAATGGAACACTAGTCACTTTAATAAATGGAACACTAGTCACTTTAATAAATGGAACACTAGTCACTTTAATAAAAATGGACACTAGTCCACTTAATAAATGGAACACTAGTCACTTTAATAAATGGAACACTAGCCACTTTAATAAATGGAACACTAGCCACATATTAATTTAAATGGAACACTAGTCACTTTAATAAATGGAACACTAGCCACTTTAATAAATGGAACACTAGTCACTTTAATAAATGGAACACTAGCCACTTTAATAAATGGAACACTAGCCACTTTAATAAATGGAACACTAGTCACTTTAATAATGGAACACTAGCCACTTTAATAAATGGAACACTAGTCACTTTAATAAATGGAACACTAGCCACTTTAATAAATGGAACACTAGCCACTTTAATAAATGGAACACTAGCCACTTTAATAAATGGGAACACTAGTCACTTTTAATAAATGGAACACTAGCCACTTTAATAAATGGAACACTAGCCACTTTAAATAAATGGAACACTAGCCATTTAATAAATGGAACACTAGTCACTTTTAATAATGGAACACTAGTCACTTTAATAAATGGAACACTAGCCACTTTAATAAATGGAACACTAGTCACTTTAATAAATGGAAACACTAGTCACTTTAATAAATGGAACACTAGTCACTTTAATAAATGGAACACTAGTCACTTTAATAAATGGAACAACTAGTCACTTAATAATTGGAACACTAGTCACTTTAATAAATGGAACACTAGTCACTTTAATAAATGGAACACTAGTCACTTTAATAAATTGAAAACACTAGTCACTTTAATAAATGGAACACTAGTCACTTTAATAAATGGAACACTAGTCACTTTAATTAAAATGGAACACTAGTCACTTTAATAAATGGAACACTAGTCACTTTAATAAATGGAACACTAGTCACCTTTAATAAATGGAACACTAGTCACTTTAATAAATGGAACACTAGTCACTTTAATAAATGGAACACTAGTCACTTTAATAAATGGAACACTAGTCACTTTAAAAATGGAACACTAGTCACTTTAATAAATGGAACACTAGTCACTTTAATAAATGGAACACTAGTCACTTTAATAAATGGAACACTAGTCACTTAATAAATGGAACACTAGTCACTTTATAAATGGAACCACTAGTCACTTTAATAAATGGAACACTAGTCACTTTAATAAATGGAACACTAGTCACTTTAATAAATGGAACACTAGTCACTTTAATAATGTTTACATATTTTGCATTACTCATCTCATATGTATATTCTGTATTCTATTCTATTCTACTGTATCTTAGTCTATGCCGCTCTGACATTGCTCGTTCATATATTTATATATTCTTAATTCCATTCCTTTTCTTAGACTTGTGTCACGATCGTCGTAGTGAGGAGAAGAAGTGGACCAAGGCGCAGCGTGTGAGAAATACATCTTCCTTTTATTTTGACGAAGACGTAACACGAAAAGAAACACTCTTACAAAAAAACTTTATGTTCAGTTTTGTATATGGTTGAATTACTTTTAGAGACATAGAATCTTAAGTATGAATTTGTTCTGTCAATACAATTACTCATCAATTATACTTGGTAACAACTCAACCTGATAATCTCAACCTGAAATTCTCATCCTGATAATCCCCCTAGAGGAAGTAGGCAGGGTGTTCAGCCATTGCTAGCACTGTGAATCTGGCATGGACACAGCATGGTGTGTGGGAGACAGTCTGAAAGGGTGCCAGGGAAACAGTCCCTGACCACATGTTATCCCAGGCAGGGCAACCTGGCCTCTCTCCAGACTGTACATCTGCGCAGCAGCACAAGTCAATCCCCCTGCTTTACTGACCCAGCCAAGGAGAGGGGGACAGGGGAGGGCATGAGAGGAGAGAGGGAGGGAATTAGGGGGATGGTCTAGGCATGGAGGGAGTTGGCATGGTGCTTACAACACCAGGAGAGTGCGTTTTGACTCCCTGGACCATCCATATGAAAAAGAATGTATGCACGCAGAACTGAAATCGCCTTGGATAAAAACGTCTGTGCCTTCAGAAGTTATTCATACCCCTTGACTCATTCCACATTATGTTGTGTTACCGTCTGAATTCAAAATGAATAACTTTTTTTTTAAATCGCATCCATCTACACACCGCACCCCATAATGACAAAGTGAAAACATGTTTCTAGATTTTAGCAAATTTGTGTGAAAACGAAATACAAAAACACCTCTACTCGCGTTGGCTAGCCACTTTAATAAATGGACACTAGTCACTTTAAAAATGGAACACTAGTCACTTTAATAAATGGAACACTAGTCACTTTAATAAATGGAACACTAGTCACTTTAATAAATGGAACACTAGTCACTTTAATAAATGGAACACTAGCACTTAATAAATGGAACACTAGTCACTTTAATAAATGGAACACTAGTCACTTTAATAAATGGAACACTAGTCACTTTAATAAATGGAACACTAGTCACTTTAATAAATGGAACACTAGTCACTTTAATAAATGGAACACTAGTCACTTTAATAATGTTTACATATTTTGCATTACTCATCTCATATGGATATTCTGTATTCTATTCTATTCTACTGTATCTTAGGCTATGCCGCTCTGACATTGCTCGTTCATATATTTATATATTCTTAATTCCATTCCTTTTCTTAGACTTTGTTCACGATCGTCGTAGTGAGGAGAAGAAGTGGACCAAGGCGCAGCGTGTGAGAAATACATCTTCCTTTTTATTTTGACGAAGACGTAACACGAAAAGAAACACTCTTACAAAAAAACAAACAAAACAAACAAACGACCGTGAAGCTATAAACGTTAGTGCACACACACGCTACAAACGTATAACATAGACAAATAGTGCTGACACAAACACTACACATAGACAATTACCCACAAACGCATTGATGCCTATGGCTGCCTTAAATATGGCTCCCAATCAGAGACAAATGAAAGACATCTGTGTCTGATTGAGAACCACTCAGGCAACCATAGACATACCTAGAAACATTCACTCAACACAAACCCATACACTAAACCCAACACCCCCTTTACCATATAACCACCCAAAACGAGACAAAACACAAACATTCCCCATGTCACACCCTGACCTAACTAAAATAATAAGAAAACAAAGAATACTAAGGCCAGGGCGTGACAGTACCCCCCCCAAAAGGTGCGGACTCCGGCCGCAAAACCTGACACAGAAAGGGAGGGTCCGGGGTGGGCCTTAATGTGGCGGCGGCTCGGGTGCGGGACGTGCCCCCACTCCACCATTGTCAATATCCGCTTCGGTGTCTCTTGTAGATCCTGGCTGACTGGCGGATTCAGCAGATCCTGGTTGACTGGCGGCTCTGGCTGCTCATGGCTGCGCGGCGACTCTGGCTGCTCATGGCTGGCGGGCGCTCTGGCTGCTCATGGCTGGCGGGCGGCTCTGGCTGCTCATGGCTGGCGGGCGGCTCTGGCTGCTCATGGCTGGCGGGCGGCTCTGGCTGCTCATGGCTGGCGGCGGCTCTGGCTGCCGGGCGGCTCTGGCTGCTCATGGCTGGCGGGCGGCTCGGGCTGATCCTGTCTGGCGGGCGGCTCGGGCTGATCCTGTCTGGCGGACGGCTCGGGCTGATCCTGTCTGGCGGACGGCTCGGGCTGATCCTGTCTGGCGGACGGCTCTGGCGGCTCGGGACAGACGGGCAGCTCAGACGGTGCTTGGCAGACGGGCAGCTCAGACGGTGCTTGCAGACGGGCAGCTCAGACGGTGCTTGGCAGACGGGCAGCTCTGACGGTGCTTGGCAGACGGGCAGCTCTGACGGTGCTTGGCAGACGGGCAGCTCTGACGGTGCTTGGCAGCGCGGCAGCTCTGGCCGGCTGAGGCACACTGTATCCCTGGTGCGTGGTGCCGGAACTGGAGGTACCGTGCTAAGGACACGCACCTTCAGGCTAGTGCGGGGAGCAGGAACAGGGCATACTGGACCCTGGAGACGCACATTAGGCCTAGTGCGTGGTGCCCGGCACTGGTGGTACCGGGCTGGGGACACGCACTCAGGGCTAGTGCGGGGAGAAGGAACAGGGCATACTGGACCCTGGAGACGCACATTAGGCCTAGTGCGTGGTGCCGGTACTGGTGGTACCGGGCTGGGACACGCATCTCAGGGCTAGTGCGGGGAGCAGCAACAGGACGCACAGGACTCTGGGGACACACAGGAGGCTTGGTGCGTGGTGTAGGCACTGGTGGTAATGGGCTGGAGACACGCACCATAGGGCTAGTGTGTGGAGGAGGAACAGGGCTCTGGAGACGCACAGGAAGCCTGGTGCGTGGTGTGGGCACTGGTGGTACTGGGCTGGGACGGGGAGGTGGCGCCGGAAATACCGGACCGTGCAGGCTACTGGCTCCTTGAGCACTGAGCCTGCCCAACCTTACCTGGTTGTATGCTCCCCGTCGCCCGACCAGTGCGGGGAGGTGGAATAACCCGCACCGGATTATGTAGGCGAACCGGGGACACCATGCGTAAGGCTGGTGCCATGTAAGCCGGCCCGAGGAGACGCACTGGTGACCAGATGCGTTGGGCCGGCTTCATGACATCCAGCTCAATCCTCAATCTAGCCCTGCCAGTGCGGGGAGTGGAATAACCCGCACCGGGCTATGAACACTGTACAGGAGACACCATGTGCTCTACTGCGTAACACGGTGT
>NC_036847.1:29254239-29289542 GCF_002910315.2 Salvelinus sp. IW2-2015 | reverse complement strand
CTGCCCGTACTCTCGCTCTCCACGGTAAGTACAGGGAGTAGGCGCAGGTCTCCTACCTGACTTCGCCACACTCCCTTTTAGCCCCCCTCCCCAAAGAATTTGGGGCTGACTCACAGGCTTCCTACCGCGTCTTCGTGCTGCCTCCATTCGCCGGTATCCCTCCTCGCACTGCGCCAGAGAATCCCAGGCGGGCTCCGGCACTCGCCCTGGGTCGATCGCCCACCTGTCGATCTCCTCCCACGTAGTGTAGCCCAGATCCTGCTCCCATTGCCATAAATCCTGTGTGTATCGCTCCTGTTGCCGCTTGACACGCTGCTTGGTCCCGCGTTGGTGGGTAATTCTGTCACGATCGTCGTAGTGAGGAGAAGAAGCGGACCAAGGCGCAGCGTGTGAGAAATACATCTTCCTTTTATTTTTGACGAAGACGTAACACGAAAAGAAACACTCTTACAAAAAAACTAACAAAACAAACAAACGACCGTGAAGCTATAAACGTTAGTGCACACACAAGCTACAAACGTATAACATAGACAAATAGTGCTGACACAAACACTACACATAGACAATTACCCACAAACGCATGATGCCTATGGCTGCCTTAAATATGGCTCCCAATCAGAGACAAATGAAAGACATCTGTGTCTGATTGAGAACCACTCAGGCAACCATAGACATACCTAGAAACATTCACTCAACACAAACCCATACACTAAACCCAACACCCCCTTTACCATATAACCACCCAAAACGAGACAAAACACAAACATTCCCCATGTCACACCCTGACCTAACTAAAATAATAAAGAAAACAAAGAATACTAAGGCCAGGGCGTGACAACTTGTGTGTATTGTGTATATGTTGTGTAATTGTTAGATATTACTTGTTACATATTACTGCACTGTTGGAGCTAGAAACACAAGCATTTCGCTACACCTGCAATAACATCTGCTAAACATGTGTATGTGACCAATAAAGTTTGATTTGATTTGATTCCTACTTCTATCCACATTATTCTTTTTAAAATTCTGGGGTGGCAGCGTAGCCTAGTGGTTAGAGCGTTGGACTAATAACCGAAAGGTTGCAAGATTAAATCACCGAGCTGACAAGGTACAAATCTGTCGTTCTGCCCTTGAACAAGGCAGTTCAAGGGCAGAACATTGTTCCTAGGCCATCATTGAAAATAAGAATTTGTTCTTAACTGACTTGCCTAGTAAAATAAAATTATTTTTTAAATTCTTCATGCTCTGTTGGTTGTTGATCATTGCTAGACAGCCATGTTCAAGTCTTGCCATAGATTTTCAAGCCGATTTAAGTAAAACTGTAACTAGGCCACTCAGGAACATTCAGTGTTGTCTCTTGGTAAGCAACTCTACTGTATATTTGGCCTTGTGTTTTAGGTTATTGTCCTGCTGAAATATTAATTTGTCTCTCCCAGTGTCTGTTGGAAAGCAGGTTTTCCTCTAGGATTTTGCCTGTGCTTAGCTTAATTCCGTTTCTTTTTATCCTAAAAAACTCCCTAGTCCTTGCCGATGACAAGCATACCCATAACATGATGCAGCCACCACCATGCTTGAAAATATGAGCGGTACTCAATAATGTGTTGTGTTGGATTTGCCCCAAACAATGCTTTGTATTCAGGACATTTCATTGCCATATTTTTAGCAGTTTAACTTTARTGCCTTATTGCAAACAGGATGCATGTTTTGGAATATTTTTTATTCTGTACAGGCTTCCTTCTTTTCACGGTCATTTAGGTTTGTATTGTGGAGTAACTACAATGTTGTTGATCCATCTTCAGTTTTCTCCTATCACTGCCATTAAACTCTGTTTTAAAGTCAACTTTGGTGTCATGGTGAAATCCCTGAGCGGTTTCCTTCCTCCCCAGCAACTGAGTAAGAGGTAGTGGCAGTGGCGACCCATCTGTAACGGGCTTCCTCCTTCTCCTCATCCGAAGAGGAGTAGCAGGGATTTGACCAAAATGCAGCGGGTTGTGAATACATATTGATTTAATAGACAAAACGGAAAAACACGACAAACACTTGAATAATTACAAARCAAATAAACGAATGTAGACAGACCTGGACACGAACTTACATACAACGTGAAGAACGCATGAACCAGGAAAACAGACTACATAAAACGAACGAACTAACAAAAAMCGGAACAGTCCCGTGTGGCGTAACATACAGACACTGACACAGGAGACAATCACCCACAAACAAACAGTGAGAACAACCTACCTTAATATGACTCTCAATTAGAGGAAAACGCAAAACACCTGCCTCTAATTAAGAGCCATACCAGGCAACCCAAAACCAACATAGAAACAGCAAACATAGACTGCCCACCCAAAACTCACGCCCTGACCATCACACACATACAAAACAACAGAAAACAGGTCAGGAACGTGACACCATCATTCAGGGTTTTTGGGTCTGTTTTGCATGTTATTTTGGCATTAATACATGTCACATATAAGTTTGCAAACGATGTTAAAACAAATCATTGAGTTAATAAAGCCGCATACAAACATTGTGCTTTTTGCTTTCTTGGGCAAGGCAGCTCCAAAAGACAGGTGTTTCAGCCTAGCTCAGTGCTATCTGTGGTGGTGGGGCAGCCAGTGCAAAATACAACGTGTAGGGGTTGGTAACGTTCTCTAGTTGCGCGGTGATTGGCTCAGTGTTCTGTCACTCATGGGGACACTACGTCGCTGAAAAATCTACAGGGAGTGTAAGAAAATTGAAGTCCCTTGGGTGCTGCTGTAACCGATGTGAAATGGCTATCTAGTTAGCGGTGGTGCGCACTAATAGCCTTTCAATCGGTGACGTCACTCGCTTTGAGACCTTGAAGTAGTGGTTCCCCTTGCTCTGCAAGGGCCGGGGCTTTTGTGGAGCGATGGGTAACGATGCTTCGTGGGTGACTGTTGTTGATGTCTGCAGAGGGTCCCTGGTTCGAGCCCGGGTATGGGCGAGGGGACGGACATAAAGTTAAACTGTTACACTGCCATAGATTTATATTAGAAGTGCCTATCCAAGAAGGCTCAAGGTCATTGGCCACAGATAAAATTACTTACAATCGTGTAATATCTACCGTTGCTTTGATTGGAATGATGTCAACATCATACTTTCAAAATCTTAGCTAGCAAGCTAGACAAGCAGTATTCATGATGAATCAAGTCGACAATCTACTGGCAAATCCTTTTCAATCCTTGTCATATGAAGATAAATTATAGATAGAACGTATCGGTGCTCATCAGCCATTGAACATAAACATTACATAACAAGTTGGAAATCACAAATTCAACAATGAGTGGTTTGGAAGGAACAGTGGCACACTGCAAGTGTTGCAAAGCAAGCCTGCTATTCAGTGGAGAGGGTGTGTGGTCCAAGTCTGGGTTTAAGGGTCTCTTTTCCAAGCTTAAAAGGATAAACATTCACATGTGGTAGCAGTTGATGTTATTCTTTAATAGCACAGACCCCAAAGCAAATCAGGAGGAGGAAAGTAGGTTTATTCAAATAGGGTAAATCATAGATGTTATGCTGAGAGGTAGATGGCAGATGTTCATGCTCCCCTGTCCTCAGTGATTCTCTCTCAGTGATTCTCCCCTGTCCTCAGTGATTCTCCCCACAGAACAAATGAACAGGCTGTAGTTTATAACCCAGCCCTAGCCTGTGGTTGACCAATTAGAATTCTTTGCAATAAAACTGTGCCAATGGCCAAATAACAAGCATCCTATTTCAGACTCAATATATAGACAAATTCCTCCCATGTCTCTGCATTAATTCCCTATTACAGAAAAAAACACTATTTCCAT
Source organism: Salvelinus sp. IW2-2015 (assembly GCF_002910315.2). NCBI lineage: Eukaryota > Metazoa > Chordata > Actinopteri > Salmoniformes > Salmonidae > Salvelinus > Salvelinus sp. IW2-2015. The sequence goes on along the minus strand of NC_036847.1, from coordinate 29,285,727 downwards.
TGATGGTTAGTACTCCATTGATTTTTTGTCTTCTGTCTCTGCGTTGTGTATTTATCTTCAAAATATTCTTATACTCCCCCTAGACCATTTAAAAAATAAATATACTTAAAATATATTTTAAGAAAACAATTGAAAACATGAAAAAATAGACAGTCTAAAAAACATTAGCAGTAAGCATAAAATAATTCTATAAAACACAAAGGGCATATTCTACTTGCTTTTACAATAAGAAATATTTTTCAAACAAAGTTATAGAAAATAAGTATYAGCAGGTGTAATGATGATGTCTCTTACGGTTCCTACCACATCCTGTATCAGGAGGAAGCTCACAAATAAATAAAAGTGACCAGCTCCTCCAAATCGGTATCAGTCCCATATAGATAACTATTAGAAATGATGTTCTGACAGTGTGCCAGTAGTGAGGAATTCTTCCGTTCCACTGGTTGCACTTCACCAGTGATGTTGTATCGTTTCAGGTACAGTCCTTGAATCGAAGGATATTGCTTCAGCTTCAGACTGTAGATTCTCATAACCTGTAACGAAGGAAACTAAAAAGTGAACGCAACATGTTCTGGTTTCAAGAGAAATTKATATTTCATATAGATTTCCCTAAGTTAGCATGTCCCAATTTTCAGGAAAAAGTTGGACATTTCACCTAGATATCCCTAATATGATGACTGCAATGTACAACATAGAAGCTTATCAGGTTCTGATCATCTTACTATGCTTCTTCACCCGAGATTGGCCCCCGATTGCTAATCAATCAGTTCTTTATTCTCCAGGATCCGCTTTGCCATCAAAATGGACAACCTTGCAATGAGTGACATATATCCATCGTGATTTTCCCTGGACTTTTACTGCTGACCTCGTTATGAGAAAATCTTGATAAGGACCTTCCTATTTTGGCCCTAATGTGTCTGTTACATATTTTTTACCATCACCCACTGTCCTGGTACTACGTCATGTCCCCCCTCGGGACTTATTTCCCTGGCCTCTTTTACTTGTCTGTCTGCTTCCCCTACTGCATTAGTGAGTTGAATGCAATAGTTAAGCATTGTGTCACTCATAAAGTAAACGTGTGCTTTTCTCAAGTCTAACGTATCTGGTAGTGGCATGGGTCGACCTGTGACAATCTCATACGGACTCAATCCTGTGGTTGTATTATGTGTTGCCCGTATAATACATAATATGGTAGGCAATGCATCTGGCCATGCCATCCCTTCTTGATGCATCTTTGAAAGTCTCTCTTTCATAACTAAATTGGTGCGTTCTACCTGTCCACTAGATTGAGGATGATAAGGGCAGTGTAGTTGCCAGTCTATGTTCAGAAGGTGAGCTACATCCTGACACACTTTTCCTGTGAAATGTGTGCCTTGGTCCGGAAATCCCCATCGGGGAAGCATTTCTCGAATCAGAATTTTAGCTGTGTGTTGTGCAGTTCCTTTCTTAGTAGGGTAGGCTTCAACCCATCGTGAGAAACTATTAACAACGACCAGCACATCTTCATGTCTTTTACATTTGGGCAGCATGATGTAATCAAGCTGTAGATGTCTGAAGGGTCCTGGTGGGGCGAGCGCTCGTCGTGTCTGTACTTTCACTAGTCCGTTGGTGTTGTTTTCCATACAAATGTTGCAATTCACCTCAACAGCCTTAGCCTCTTTCCACACACCTGGGTTCCACAATTTGCACACAAAACGATAAACTATCTTGTCCACAACATTGTGTCCCAAAGAGTGGATCTGTGTTGCCAAGTAGGGTAAGAGTGCATTTGGTGCTACACATCTCAGGTTGTATTTCCACACACCTTCTTGACTGAGTTTACATCCTACAGCCATCCATTCCCACACTTCATCTTTTGGTGCACTGCTTTGCATATCTCTAATGTGTTGCAATGTATCCACTAATCAGTTTAGGTGACAGTGTTCTCTTGGCATCCGCCTTGGCAGCTCTGTCAGCCAAATCATTACCTTTAGTCTCGTCTGTAAAGATTCTTCCATGTGCTTTCATTTTCAAAATTGCAACTTKTAGAGGTAACTGGAGAGCATTCAGTAGAGCCATCACCTCTGGTCCATTCTTCGCAGGAGCTCCCAGTGATGTCATGAATCCTTTGTTTTTCCATATAACACCAAAAGCAGACCTCGAGTCTGTGTAGATATTAGCTGTTTTCCTTCAGCTTGTTTACATGCTTCTGTCAAAGCCACCAATTCCGCAAACCTGTGCTGATGTTCCTGCAGGTAACGTGCCTGTCACTATCACATTGTCCATTGTAGTAACTGCCCAGCCTGCCATCCTCACACCCCTCTCCAAAATGCTTGAASCATCTGTGTATAAGATAAACTCAGGGTTTACCAATGGATGACTCTTAATAAACCCATCAGAGAGCTGATCCAAAACCAACTCACAACAGTCGTGTTCAAGTAATGTGGTATCTGTAGGAAGCATCAGAGTAGCTGGATTACATGGTGTGCCACGTTGTATGATGTTAGGAGCCTCCACTACTTTAGTAGCAGCTATAGCTTTCTTTGCTAGCACACTGGTTCCATATCCAAAGTTCCACACTCATTTTTCTTTGTAGTCCAAATAACATCAAAGCCTAAAATAAGTTGTTCAAATGAGCCTATCCACACCCCTGCACCAATCTTCATTGGACCAATAGAAATTGATAATGGTTTGGTTGGTTTCATATCCCCCCCCCCCCCCCCCACCACTCCTGTTGCTCTCATCTTCTTGCCGTGTACTGAGGACATATATGTTTTGCATATGATATGGGCAATACAGTAACTTCAGCACCCGTATCTACTAAATAATATACTGCAAAGTTGTTAACCATCATGTTCACATACATTTGATCCAATTTCATATTTACACCAGCTGAGATGGGACGTAAGAGGGGGTCTACTAGTTTCCCTCCACAGAATCCAGCAAACTGGATGCTGAGCCGCAGAGAGCTTCTTAAATTTCTGCATCAACATTGTGTCATTGGGGCTGTTGTCTTGATTCTATTTTCCCTTAGACGGACCTTGCTTCTCCTGGCCATTCCTCATAAGGACACGTTTTCTTTTCCGACATTCTCGTTGGCAGTGACCAGAAATCCCACAATAATGACAAACACCAGGTTTCTCTTCTGCTGAACGAATAATGTTGTTGGTTTCACTTGGAACCTGCACAACTCTGAAACAGACGGTTTATTATGTTGATTGATGTCTCTGTCCAGTAGTGACAACCTGTCGATGATGTCACCGTAGTTTTGTCTCTCCCAGTCATTAGTTGTGGGAAAAAAAGTTTTTCGCAAATCATCATGTATGGATTGCATCAGCTGATGAGTGATTGCCCCCTTTTTGGAGGAATTGAGTGTATCTTCATCTTTCATGTCAGGTAACCCACTGTGTCTAACCATCTCTGCTCTAAACCTTTCTTCAAATTCAACAAACGGTTTGTTTGGTTTTTCTCTCACCAATTGGTCGTTGCATTGGTCGGACCCTTAAGGAAAACATGTATGGCTCTCCATCCATCGGCCACATCTTGCTCTTCACCACCCACAGCTCTATAAACCTTTTCTTCAAGTACACCATGTTCACGGTTGTTCAAAACAAAGGTTAATAACTGTAACCCATCATAAGGATGTAGATTGTAGAGTTTCTTATAACGCTTCAAATGGTCTCACGTTTTCATACCCACGTCTCTGGGATGTTTCAACGTTTTCGACCGTTCATCCAACTGTTTTGGAGATGCTGATTTATGTGTGATTACTGTCACCGGTGGGTTTGTTTTTACCACATTTTACAGCCAGTGTTCTGGTTGGCCTAAGACATCGTTCGTCACCGCTGTCAGTATCTGTTGACTCAAAGCCAGGAAGTGCTGACCAGATGCTTGAAACCCGATCATCCTTGTGCAACTCAGCCTGAGGGTGGATTGAAGAAACAAAGGGTCCTCCACGTGTTGGAGACAAGTCTGTTTTTATGAACCTTGCCTGTAATTGTTGAATTTCTTCTTTCAAGGTTTTGATCTGTCCACCAAGATTTTCCAAAATGTCTTTATCTCTCTGCAATGTCCCGATCATGATTCTCCAGAAATAATTTCGCATCCCGTTTTCTACTTCGGCTAATACAGTTAACCTCTAACGAGCCTCTACCCCGGATCCGGGAGCACCCCCCACCCCCCCACACTGATTAGCATCGTTAGCATAGCGTCACAATTAAATAGTAGATCTAAATATCATTAAATCACAAGTCCACAACCTAATGAAAGATCAAATCTTGTGAATAAAGCCACCATTTCAGATTTTTAAAATGTTTACAGGAGAACACAATATGTAAATCTATTAGCTAACCACGTTAGCAAAATACACCACTATTCTAACTCCATCAGTTTCTTACTCCTTCAGGTGCTATCACCAATTCGGCTCAATAAAGATATTGATAGCCAATAACCTATAAAAAAACATCAGATGACAGTCTGATAACATATTCATGGTATAGGATAGTTTTTGTTAAAAAAGTGCATATTTCAGGTAGAAATCACAGTTTACAATTGCACCGACCATCACAAATTGACTAGAATTACTAGATAGAGCAACGTGTATGACCAATTTACTCATCATAAAACATTTCATAAGAATAGACAAAGCATAGCAATGGAAAGACCCAGTTCTTGTGATTTCAGACCATATTTCAGATTTCTTAAGCGTTTTACAGCGAAAAACACAATAAATCGATAAGTAGCATACCACATGTGAAAACGTTACCAGAGCATCGATTCCAGCAAAGAGCGCTATAACGTAATCACCGCCAAAATATATTAATTTTTCACTAACCTCTCAGAATTCTTCCGATGACACTCCTGTAACATCATTTTACATATACATATACAGTTTGTTCGAAAAGGTGCATATTTAGCCATACAAAACCGTGGTACACCAATAAAATACTAGAAATCAAGCCTCAATATGTCTGACGTCATCTATCAGAGTGATCTAGTTTAATGAAAGCTAATCATATACTTGACTAAAAAATACAGGTTGACAGCAATCGAAAGACAAATTAGTTCTTAATGCAACCGCTGATTTACATTTTTAAAATTATCCTTACTTTTCAATACAGGGGTGGCCAAGTGAAGCTATACCAAACAAAATGGCAAATATGCGTTTAAAATATTTCGACAGAAACACGATTATCATATTAAATATTGCTTACTTTGAGCTGTCTTCCATCAGAATCTTGGGCAAAGTATCCTTTCTATGTTATAAACGTCTTTTGGTCGATAGATGTCCTCTGTCCTCGAAATGTCCACCACCAACGACCGACACCTAAAACGTGTCCAAACTTTCAGAGAGCACAACAAAGAAATTTCCAAAATCGCACTAAACGGATATAAATTGCTATAAAACGGTTCAAATTAAATACATATTTGATGTTTTTAACAACTATAACGACTGAAAACATGACCGGAGAAATATTGCTGGTTAGAAAACTATTGGAACGAGCGCGTCGCATGGCCTACGCTTCAGGCGCACAATGAAGAAGGGGTTCTCTGTACATTTTCGTCTTTATAATGGCTGTGAACGTCCCATCGATTCCATTGAAAACGTGATGACGTACAGACACCCAGAGGAAGACGTAGCAGTGTCGGTTTCTTCATAGCATTCACTGTCGCCTTAAAAACAGACCCCAGATCAGAGGTAAAAATTTCTGAAATCTGAACCCTGTCATGAAAAGTGCTGTAGAAATTGTTCTGTACCACTCAGAGACAAAAATCCAACTTCTATAGAAACTAGAAGGTTTTTCTATCCAATAATAACATATATAGCATATTGTACGATCAAGAATTTAGCACGAGCAGTTTAATTTGGAGACACAATATGCTAATGCGGAACAGCACCCCTATAGTTGCAAGAAGTTAAAGACCATTTGTCTTTGTCAAGAATTAGACATTCTTCTGCACTTTTCCCCAAGCTTTCTATATCAGATAGATTCCATATTCCATCTTTGTCAACAATGACAGATAATGTTTTTTATTATCTCTTGCCTACACTCCCCTACATTGAAATGGTTCTTCATAGACTAGACAATGAATTTAAAATATTTTCATGCTCACATCGGAGGAGCTGTTCCGCCCTTTCCAGAGTGGTTTTCTCACTCAACAATGGCATTATATTAACTTCAAAAGTTGTATGAAGTCCTGACATTTAATCCTAGTAAAAATTCCCTGTCGTAGGTCAGTTAGGATCACCACTTTATTTTAAATGTGAAATGTCAGAATAATAGTAGAGAGTATTCTTTATTTCAGCTTTTATTTCTTTCATCACATTCCCAGTGGTCAGAAGTTTACATACACTCAATTAGTATTTGGTAGCATTGCCTTTAATTGTTTAACTTGGGTCAAACATTTCGGGTAGCTTTCCACAGCTTTCCACAATAAGTTGGGTGAATTTTGGCCCATTCATCCTGACAGAGCTGTGTAACTGAATCAGGTTTGTAGGCCTCCTTGCTCGCACATGCTTTTTCAGTTCTGCCCACAAATGTTCTATAAGATTGAGGTCAGGGCTTTTGATGGCCACTCCAATACCTTGACTTTGTTGTCCTTAAGCCATTTTGCCACAACTTTGGAAGTTTGCTTGGGGTCGTTGTCCATTTGGAAGACCCATTTGCGACCAAGCTTTAACTTCCTGACTGATGTCTTGAGATGTTGCTTCAATATAGCCACATCATTTTCCTCCCTCATGATGCAATCTATTTTGTGAAGTGCACCAGTCCCTCCTGCGGCAAAGCACCACAACATGATGCTGCCACCCCAAGTTTCACGGTTGGGATGGTGTTCTTCGGCTTGCAAGCGCCCCCTTTTCCTCCAAACATAACGATGTCATTATGGCCAAACAGTTCTATTTTGTTTCATCAGACCAGAGGCCATTTCTCCAAAATACGATCTTTGTCCCCATGTGCAGTTGCAAACCGTAGTTCTGGCTTTTTAATGTGTGGTTTGGAGCAGTGGCTTCTTCCTTTCTGAGCGGCCTTTCAAGTTATGTCGATATAGGACTCGTTTTACTGTTAATAGATACTTTGTACCGGTTTCCTCCAGCATCTTTACAAGGTCCTTTGCTGTTGTTCTGGGATTGATTTACACTTTGCACCAAAGTACGTTCATCTCTAGAGAACAGAACGCGTCTCATTCCTGAGCGGTATGACGGCTGCCTGGTTCCATGGTGTTTATACTTGCGTCTATTGTTTGTACAGATGAACGTGGCACCTTCAGGCGGTTGGATTTTTTTTTTCTGAAGTCTTGGCTGATTCTTTTTGATTTTCCCATGATGTCAAACAAAGAGCACTGTTTGAAGGTAGGCCTTGAAATACATCCACAGGTACACCTCCAATTAGCTCAAATTATGTCAATTCGCCTATAAGAAGCTTCTAAAGCCATTACATCGTTTTCTGGAATTTTCTAAGCTGTTTAAAGGCACAGTCAACTTAGTGTATGTTAACTTCAGACCCACTGGAATTGTGATACAGTGAATTATATAAGAAATAATCTGTCTAAACAATTGTTGAAAAATTACTTGACAGCACAAAGTAGATGTCCTAACCGACTTGCCAAAACTATAGTTAGTTAACAAGAAATGTGTGAGTGGTTGAAAAACGAGTTTTAATGATTCCAACCTAAGTGTATGTGAACTTCCGACTTCAACTGTAATACTACTGCTCCAAAAAATAAGGAACACTTAAACAACACAATGAACTCCAAGTCAATCACACTTCGTGAAATCAAACTGTCACTTAGGAAGCAACACTGATTGACAATAAAATGTCACACTGCTGTTGTGCAAATGGAATAGACAAAAGGTGAAATTATAGGCAATTAGCAAGACACCCCCAATAAAGGAATGATTCTGCAGGTGGTGAACACAGACCACTTCTCAGTTCCTATGCTTCCTGGTGATGTTTTGGTCACTTTTGAAATTGGCGGTGCTCTCACTCTAGGTAGCATGAGACGGAGTCTACAACCCACACAAGGGCTCAGGTAGTGCAGCTCATCCAGGATGGCACATCAATGCGAGCTATGGCAAGAAGGTTTGCTGTGTCTGTCAGCGTAGTGTCCAAAGCATGGAGGCGCTACCAGGAGACAGGCCAGTACATCAGGAGAGTGGAGGAGCCGTACGAGGCAACAACCCAGCAGCAGGACCGCTACCTCCGCCTTTGTGCAAGAAGGAGCAGGAGGAGCACTGCCAGAGCCCTGCAAAATGACCTCCAGCAGGCCACAAATGTGTCCGACCAGCCACCCGGACAGCTGATGAACCTGAGGAGTATTTCTGTCTGTAATACATCCCCTTTGTAATACATCACCTTCTCTCCCCCTACACAGGTATCCCTCCACCTCCTCTCCCCCTACACTGGCATCCCTCCACCTCCTCTCCCCCTACACTGGTACCCCTCCACCTCCTCTCCCCCTACACTGGTATCCCTCCACCTTCTTTTCACTACACTAGTATCCATCCACCTCCTATCCCTCTACACTGGTATCCCTCCACTTCCTTTTTACTATACTGTTATCCCTCCACCTCCTCTCATCCTACACTGGTATCCCTCCAGCTCCTCATCCCCTACACTGGTATCCCTCCACCTCCATTTCAATACACTGGTATCCCTCCACCTCCTCTCCTGCTACACTGATATCCCTCTACCTCCTTTTCACTACACTGGTATCCCTCCATCTCCTTTTCACTACACTGGTATCCCTCCACCTCCTTTTCACTACACTGGTATCCCTCTACCTCCTTTCACTACACTGGTATCCCTCCACCTCTTTTTCACTACACTGGTATCCCTCTACCTCCTTTTCACTACACTGGTATCCCTCCACCTCTTTTTCACTACACTGGTATCCCTCCACCTCCTTTTCACTACACTGGTATCCCTCCACCTCCTTTTCACTACACTGGTATCCCTCCACCTCCTTTTCACTACACTGGTATCCCTCCACCTCCTTTCACTACACTCAACCTTTTTTCCCTCCCTACACTCACCCCCTCACTTCCTCCCTGCTACACTCGCCCCCCTTTCCCTACCTCTCTCAACCCCTCCTCGACATCGCACTCTGTTCGCTTTCACAGAATTCATAGATTACCTGTAAAATACACAAAACTTGTTGGTACATGTATTGACATTACTTTGGTACAAGGCTGAATGGAATGTGTTTGGGGCAAAGACAAAATTGTATATCGAGGGGTGAATGTAAAAAGTACATCATTGCACAACACAACAGAGTTTTGCCCAAAGACTGAAAAACATTTTTTATGAATAAGTCTGCGTCTGGAATTTGTGTCCTAACCTTTACCCTCCATCCTTACCTCAGTCACTGTAGCTAGGCCCCTTTCTTGAATACTTTCCCGTTACTGGTGATGAGGACACTTCTGCTGAAGTCACAGGCTGCGTCCCAAATGGTACCCAGAGCTTTGTAGACCCTGTAGGCTCTGGTCAAAAGTAGTGCACTATATAGAGAATAGGGTGCCTTTTGGAACCATACCCAGTGTGGGCTGTGTGCTGGCTCTGACACAAACTGACTGAGTCACTCTACAAATTGTTCTTGGGAAGAAGGAAACACACCCTGTCTGGCCAGGACTGAACATTGACACTGCTGGTCCACTTTTGTCTGACTTTACAACAAGTGTCCAAACCTACAGTTCTGGCCCCTCTTTAGCTCACAACAGGTGTCAAAAACCTGTGTATTTACATGGTTGCTGGTAGTTACAATGTAACAACCAGAGATATAGAACATTGTTATATTGTCTGTGGTAATAACAATGTAGGTACATACATTATAGCCTGCTTACAATTGTTATTGCCTACATGTCCCCCCATGAAAATAAAACAATATCCTCTAAAATATGCTCAATGTTTCTGTGTTAATTCAAGTCCAAACTATAACTCAGATCAAACTGCAATGCTCCTGCACCCATCCGGTAATAACATTCCCTTGATTTGGTATAAGTCACTTTAGTCACACTGTCCTGGCTCGTAACAGACGGAACACAATTGTTATACATTCCGCTGTGCTTCTACTCTGACTAGACACTATGATGAAATCTGGGTGAAATCCCACTTTTCCTAATATGTCAATGAGATAAATGGGAGCCTATTTCTGTGTTCTGCCTAGTCCAAACTGGCCTAAACTGGCCTTTAAAGGAGTTTTGAACTGTCATTTGTGGCGGTGTATTTYAGTATCTGAAAGAACATTTGTAGTTGAATCTGTCATGTGAATGAATTCATTGTGCTGTTATGTGTTTATTATCTAATCCGAATGCCACAACCGAAGTTCTCTCTGGAAATAATCAAGTTTTTCTATGTTATTCTGTTCTATGCACATTCATACTACTATGTAGATGAGAGTGAACACTTGCATACACATGTTGTGCACCCTTGAGGGCTAATCAGGGTAGATACACAAGGAGCCAAGGCAGAGAGAGGGTTGAGGGACTGACTGTGTTGCCAAGCGACTTGCAGTTGATTATAAAAACAATATCATTACATAATTAGAAGAGCCATCCAAAGACATCAGTGTCCTGAACATGACATAAGGTTTAGAGATCATTCATGACCCACTGCCATACTTTATAGTGATGGTGATGGTGTAATGCCATGCACCTTTGGTAAAATATAAATTGGGCCATGGTCAATATTACTAACCTATAGGCCTATTAGACTTTTAGTCCAAATGTTAGATATGATTAATGATATGTATTTATAATGTATAATCTTTTTGAGGACTATAAAAGCCTTTATACAATACCAATGAAAGTTAAATGTATGTACAGACATTTACACTTAATAGGAACATTAAAAAGTCATTATGTTTAAAGCCTACATGTTATCTGTCTGGTGGTATCCAGGTTTACTAAATAGCCATACATGGAAAAAGGAACACAGAAAAGCGCGCTCTTCAACGCACATATACAGTACATAGGCTGCCGCTACACCAATGGCTGAGAGCTGGGAGAGCGCCACTCAAATCACAACCCCAGTCAGTTTCCAATCTGAATTTCCTTGGCTGACGTCAGCTGAGGACTGCCTGCTTGGCTGTGCTCTCTGCTCCGGACATAGTGCTGTAAAAATGCTGCTCTCTGTGCCGCCAAGGACAGGATTCAACCCATACAACGGCTATACCAGCAGACTTAGTAAAAAGGTAAAGCGATACTGTATTCTATTTACTCCATCTGAATGTTATGCCAATGGTAGTGTATAGTATATGCCGCTATCWTTCCTGGATCGGCTTTGGCAGTTAGGTTGCTCGGCTATAAACTGCAGTGTCCTTGAAAGTGGACCATATAGAAATCAACTGTAGGCTATTTTGTAGATTTAACATTGTTTTGAACTGTTTTCTATCCTCCAAATAAGATTGGGAATAGATAATAGAATATAATACCGGTATAATGAATTAATTATAGGCTATGCGTCGGGGGCGACCCGAACGTTAGTGTTCTTCCTCTCTTTATCCATAGGCACAGAGAAAGTCAATGCATGGATTAMATTTGCGCTGCGAATATCCTAGAGATAATTTTGCGCTCATTCTCGGGTTTAAACCAATGGCTAATTGTAAACCCAACGACCAATTGTTGGATGTGTCAAATCAGTTTTACATATTGATGAGAATAAGGTCTCTCTTTAAATAGATCGCAACGTAAGTTAACCAAATATAATAGCTTTCTTTACGCGYAAAGATTTGCCCCACCCCTTGAAATGGCTGGGAACGTTGGCTTTGTTTTCCTAATATAAAACAGTTACTCTTACAGATATAGAAATGCTGAATATATACCAAACAAAAATATAAACGCAACATTCAACMATTTCAATGATTTTACTGAGTTACAGTTCATATAAGGAAATCAGCCAATTGAAATACATTCATTAGGCCATAATCTATGGATTTCACATGACTGGGTAGGGGTGCAGTTTCATCAGCTGTCCTGGTGGCTGGTCTCAGATGATCCCACAGGTGAAAAAGCCGGATGTGGAGGTCTTGGGCYGGCGTGTTTACAAGGGGTCTGCGGTTGTGAGGCCGGTTGTATGTAATGCCAAATTCTCTTAAACTACATTGGAGGTGGCTTATGGTAGAGAAATTAACATACTATTCTYTGGCAACAGCTCTGGTGGAAATTCCTGCAATCAATGGTGGGCATTCCTGCAATCAGCATGCCAATTGCACGCTCCCTCAAAACTTGAGACATCTGTGGCATTGKGCTGTGTGACAAAACTGCACATTTTARAGTGGCCTTTTATTGTCTCCAGCACAAGGTRCAACTGTGTAATGTTCATGCTGTTTAATCAGCTTCTTGATATGCCACACCTGTCAGGTGGATGGATTATATTGGCAAAGGAAAAATGCTCACTAACAGGGAAGTAAACAAATTTGTGCACAAAATTTGAGAGAAATAAGCTTTTTGTGTGTATGGAACATTTCTGGGGTCTTTTATTTCAGTTAATGAAACATGAAACCAACACTTTACATGTTGTGTTTATATTTTTGTTCAATATACACTACTGGTCAAAAGTTTTAGAACACCTACTCATTCAAGGGTTTTTCTTTATTTGTACTATGTTCTACATTGTAGAATAATAGTGAAGACATCAAAACTATGAAATAACACATATGGAATCATGTAGTAACCAAAAAAGTTTTAAACARATSAAAATATATTTTAGATTTGAGATAATTCAAATAGCCACCCTTTGCCTTGATGACAGCTTTGCACACTCTTGACATTCTCTCAACCAGCTTCATCTGGAATGCTTTTCCAACAGTCTTGAAGGAGTTCCCACATAATGCTGAGCACTTGTTGGCTGCTTTTCCTTCATTCTGCGGTCCGACTCATCCCAAACCATCTCAATTTGGTTGAGGTCGGCGGATTGTGGAGGCATGGTCATCTGACTCATCACTCTCCTTCTTGGTAAAATAGCCCTTACACAGCCTGGAGGTGTGTTGGTTCATTGTCCCGTTGAAAAACAAATGATAGTCCCACTAAGCCCAAACCAGATGGGATGGCGTATCGCTGCAGAATGCTGTGGTAGCCATGTTGGTTAAGTGTGCCTTGAATTCTAAATAAATCACAGACAGTGTCACCAGCAAAGCACCCCCACACYATAACACCTCCTCCTCCATGTTTTACGGTGGGAAATACACATGCAGAGATCATCCGTTCACCCACACCGCGTCTCACAAAGACACRGCGGTTGGAACCAAAAATCTCCAGTTTGKACTCCAGACCAAAGGACAAATTTCCACCGGTCTAATGTCCATTGCTCGTGTTTCTTGGCCCAAGCAAGTCTCTTCTTCTTATTGGTGTCCTTCAGTAGTCRTTTCTTTGCAGCAATTTGACCATGAAGGCCTGATTCACACAGTCTCCTCTGAACAGTTGATGTTGAGATGTGTCTGTTACTTGAACTCTTGAAGCATTTATTTGGGCTTATTTCTGAGGCTTTCTWTTTCTGAGGCTGGTAACTCTAATTAACTTATCCTTGGGAGCAGAGGTAACTCTGGGTCTTCCATTCCTGTGGCGGTCCTCATGAGAGCCAGTTTCATCATGGCTCTTGATGGTTTTTGCAACTGCACTTGAAGAAACTTTCAAAGTTCTTGACATTTTCCATATTGACTGACCTTCATGTCTTAAAGTAATGATGGACTGTCGTTTCTCTTTGCTTATTTGAGCTGTTCTTGCCATAATATGGACTTGGTCTTTTACCAAATAGGGCTATCTTCTGAATACTAACCCTACCTTGTCACAACACAATTGATTGGCTCAAATGCATTCAGAAGGAAAGAAATTCCACAAATTAACCTTTAACAAGGCACACCTGTTAATTGAAATTTATTCCAGGTGACTACCTCATGAAGCTGGTTGAGAGAATACCAAGAGTGTGCAAAGCTGTCATCAAGGCAAAGRGTGGCTATTTGAAGAATTTCAAATATAAAATATATTTTGATTTGTTTACMCTTGTTTGGTTACTACATGATTCCATATGTGTTATTTCATAGTTTTGATGTCTTCACTACTTTTCTACAATGTAGAAAATAATAAAAAKAAAGAAAAACCCTTGAATGAGTAGGTGTTCTAAAACTTTTGACCGGTAGTGTATATAGGTCTACTATTGGCATTATTAACCAATAATTATCTAATGTTGCATCCACATTAGAGTTGTCTGAATGTAAAATGCTAGTGCACAGCTGAAAATACTGTAGCCTACTGTAAATACTGTAGCCTACTGTAAATACTGTAGCCTACTGTAAATACTGTAGCCTACTGTAAATAGTTAAATTGAATATGCTGATTGATTATTATGTAACATATTTGCAACAGCTGAAGCAGTTTGTAATGATAATGATATTGATTGATAGTTGATAAGATGTATTTTGTTTTAAAATGAACCATTTAAAAGTGCAATCTGCAGGTGCTACATCCAATTCTTGACTTATAAATTAATTATATGTCCCCATTGATTCTTGAAGTATAAATGCCTCATGAGCTTAATTCAACTGTCATACCCCATCAGAACACAAAATGTAAGCTTGTTTTACTCCAATGTTTGTAAACAAAGTAAATGTAAACAAACACTGTATAGCCTCAAAACATGGTTTAAACTATCATTTTGATATCATGGATGGTCAGTCCTTGCATCCATAGCTCTCCCTGCCTATGAATTTGAGGGTGGTTACATTTCTCCAGCCTCATCGGCCATCTTTTTACAGAAACAGTGGTGGGGAAGACACTTTGTTATTGTTTCATCTGCTGATTGCCACTTTAAAGATGTACTCTGATGATTTGCTATGGAACATCCAAAGAACAGAATATAATGCTGAAGTTGACTATGGTGTTAGACGGTGAGATATTAAGGGAATTTAAATGAAGAAACTATAAAGCGTATATTTTTCCACAGGTAATTGTACAATTCAAAATTAGAATTCACTTTTTTGTGATCCTAGTTTTCATCCTGATGCTTTCACATGTGTCTTGTTTCTGAACATTGCTGAAACAGGCCTAGGTAGTGTTTAACTTTCTTGAAACATAACACTAGCTCCCCCCTCCCGGGCTGTGTTATTCCTTTCCCTGCCTCGTGGTTGGCAGGAATTCAGATTGCTCAGATTAATGACCTGGAATTCATGGAATTCTGTTTGCGTCCCAAATGGCACCCTATTCCCTATAGTGCATTACTTTTGACCAGAGTGCTATGGGCCTTGGTCAAAAGCAGTGCACTACATAGGAAGTAGGGTGCCATTTGGGATGCCACTTCTGGTTTCAAACAATGTGCTCATTTCAGGATAGAAGGGGTGTCTGTTACTCTGCATTTGCAAACTCAAGCCTTTTTTTGCCAGGAAAACGTTTAGTCTCATTGTGAGAGCTCAAAAGTTACTGAGGGAAAACTTGTAAAACCAACGTCAAGTGGTAAACTCTGCTCTGTGTCTTTTTACTACGAGAAAAAAAGGTCTAGCAAAGAGAAGAATTTACAGATTTTTTCTCTTTCTTTCTCCTGCTTTTGATTACACACCAATCCCTTCCCCTTCTCTCTTCTCCTCCTCTCCCATTTTCTTCTTTTTTTCACACTCTGTTTTACATACCTTGACTTCTTTGGCTGTCAGTGGTTCTGTTCCCATGGACCAGGGAGCCAGCAAATATTTCCTTTCTCTGTACAGACTGACGTTAACCCCTTTTCTCAAATCCTGTGTGTTCCTCTTTCTTCGGTGTCTTTCAATGTCTTTCTTCAATGTCTTTTTTGCACATCTAAAACAACAGTTTGCTGGTTTAGGCTTTTTGCACTTTTGAATGTAGAACTAGATTGACTCAGAGAGGGAGAGAAGAATGAAGACTCACCAGATGTCTCTAAATTGTTGGTGAGGTTGCAGTCGACGTATCACAAAACTGCCATCGCTAGTTTTCCACCATCTTTTGTTTTTCCCAAAACCTTTTCTGCACACTGTAACAGAATACAGTACCAGGCAGCAAATAGAGAGAGCTTGTGTATTTTCATAAACATTATATTCTGTACARTGCCTCTGAAAATCACTTGTGCCAAGCAGGTAGCCCTTTGCTTTTTCAGATAGAAGTCTAAGATAAAACAATGGAATACTTTTTGCAGAAATTGAGTGATGTGCAATGTTTGATGTGTTTGTGCCAAATGTGCAATGTTGACAGATTTAGAAAGTGTGTTTTATTGAGAACTGAGTATAAATGACACTAGGATCGTTTCACTCCTTGGATTT
Source organism: Salvelinus sp. IW2-2015 (assembly GCF_002910315.2). Classification (NCBI taxonomy): domain Eukaryota; kingdom Metazoa; phylum Chordata; class Actinopteri; order Salmoniformes; family Salmonidae; genus Salvelinus; species Salvelinus sp. IW2-2015. Next base: position 29,269,491 of record NC_036847.1, on the reverse strand, counting down.
TCTTCTCAAAGGCTTTCCTTGCTTCCCTGTGAAGCTTTGAGAAGGAGGCAAGGAGAGTGGATTCGAGGAATCGAGAAAACTACTTTTGAGATTCACCTCATGTGTGAGTTGTGTGAGCAAAACTCCATCATGTGCAGCCGTACAGTTACATACTGTACATTGTGGACAAAGACACATGCCAGGTCAGGATTTTTTTCATCTCTTTTTCATGGGAACCCTGCTGTTCTGTGTGTCAGAAGATAACACCTGTAGCTGGTAGGCAGGCAGCAGGCAGGCAGGCAGCAGGCAGGCAGGCAGGCAGCAGGCAGGCAGGCAGGCAGCAGGCAGGCAGGCAGCAGGCAGGTGGGAGCCTAGTGCAAAAAAAAGTGCAAAAAAGGCTCCCATCTGATTCTCTGGTTCTCTGCCATTTTCCTTTTCTCAGAATGAACAGAGCATAGCAGAGTAGCCTTAATGAGTCAGTACCTTCTGACCGGAGAGCGCATGAGAGGGATTAGCGCCTTCCGCTAACCAGCTCACAACCCCAATTAGACAGGCCTCAATGGCCCACGCCCATCCATCCAGCCCCATCCATCCATGCAGACAGGCTTCCTCCAGCAACACATAGATCCAGACAGGCCTCAANCCCATCCATCCATGCAGACAGGCTTCCTCCAGCAACACATAGATCCAGACAGGCCTCAATGGCCCACGCCCATCCAGACCCATCCAGACAGGCTTCCTCCAGCAACACATAGATCCAGACAGGCCTCAATGGCCCACGCCAATCCATCCAGACCCATCCAGACAGGCCTCATCCAGCAGCACACAGCTCTAATCAGCACCAAGCCCAGGCTCCATCCTCTGTCATCCATCACACAAATCCTATAGGCAGGCCCAGGCCCATCTATCCAGCCCCATCATCCAACCAACAGACAGATCCAGACAGGTCTCATCTAGGCCTAGGCTCCTTCCAGCATACATATTCTATAACTATTAAGCATACAATTCCTGTCCACCACCAGGCTCCATACACCTCCATCCAGTATCATACAGATTCTATAGCCATCCCCAGTCCCAGCTCTATCCATTCACCAGCCATGTACAGATCCTATCTACCCAGTACCCAGGCAGCTGCATCCCTCCTGATAGGGTCTCCAGACAGGAAGAGGTTGTGATTGTAGGAAAACAAACAATGCACTGCTTACTATTGATGCTGAAGAGATGCAGATTAGAGGTGTAGAATGGGCATGATGAAAGAAGGGGCTCTGTGAGAGTAACAACAGTGATAAATGAAGGGGTGGTAAAACTCCTCTGATTCATGGAGGGGTTCAAGGCTCGGTGCTCCTGGATGTTGTGAAGGCCATGTTGAATACAAAACTGAGCGAAGACAGAAAGGTAGAGTAGAAAGACAGTCAGAAAGGTAGAGGAGTAGAAAGACAAAAGTAGAGGAGTAGAAAGACAGTCAGAAAGGTAGAGTAGAAAGACAGTCAGAAAGGTAGAGGAGTAGAAAGACAAAGGTAGAGGAGTAGAAAGACAAAGGTAGAGGAGTAGAAAGACAAAAGTAGAGGAGTAGAAAGACAGTCAGAAAGGTAGAGTAGAAAGACAGTCAGAAAGGTAGAGGAGTAGAAAGACAAAAGTAGAGGAGTAGAAAGACAGTCAGAAAGGTAGAGGAGTAGAAAGACAGAAAGGTAGAGGAGTAGAAAGACAGCAGAAAGTAGAGAGTAAAGACAGTAGAAGACATGTTCTGTTATAATCTCCACCCGGCACAGCCAGAAGAGGACTGGCCCCCCCTCAGAGCCGGTTCCTCTCTAGGTTTCTTCTTAGGTTCTGGCCTTTCTAGGGAGTTTTTCCTAGCCACCGTGTTTCTACATCTGCATTGCTTGCTGTTTAGGTTTTAAGCTGGGTTTCTGTTCAGCACTTTGTGACATCGGCTGATGTAAAAAGGGCTTTATAAATAAATGTGATTGAGTCAGAAAGGGTAGAGCAATAGAAAGACAGAAAGGGAGAGAGCAGAAAGGGAGAGGAAGAGTAAACTATCAAGGCGAGGGCACAAGGCGAGACCCAGATACAGACACAGAGGCAGATGGTTGGAGTCTTAGATGTTTATTGATCCAAAAAGGTGTAAGGAAAGAGAATGGCCGTGGACAGGCAAAAGGTCAAAACCAGTTCAGAGTCCAGGAGGTACAGAGTGGCAGGCAGGCTCGAGGTCAAGGCAGGCAGAATGGTCAGGCAGGCGGGTACAGAGCCCAGAAACAGGCATCGGTCAAAAATCGGGAGGACTAGCAAAACGAGAATAGAAAAGGCATGCACACAGGAAAACCACACTGGTTGACATGGACATACAAGACAAACTGGCACAGAGAAACAGGAAACAGGGATAAATACACTGGCACAGAGAGACAGGAAACACAGGGATAAATACACTGGCGCAGAGAGACAGGAAACACAGGGATAAATACACTGGGGAAAACAAGTGACACCTGGAGGGGGTGGAGACAATCATTTACGTCATTTAGCAGACGCTCTTATCCAGAGCGACTTACAAATTGGAAAGTTCATACATATTCATCCTGGTCCCCCCGTGGGAATTGAACCCACAACCCTGGCGTTGCAAGCGCCATGCTCTACCAACTGAGCCACACGGGACCAATCACAAGGACAGGTGAAACAGATCAGGGTGTGACAACAACTGTGGTTTGGGGAAGGATGTAAGTTGTTAGAGAGAGAGGAGGAGGGGAAAGAGGAGGAACCGTTTCATTAGAGCAGGTCACCAATCACGCGCAAAGGAAACAATGGTCCCAGCTAGTTGGACACCACAAGGTCAGTACTGGAGCAGAGTGGAGCAGGGGGTTATTAACAGAGTGGGAGGTGACCACAGAGGGCTGGAATGAAGCTCATTAGGCTAACTGAGATTCATCAATTTTGAGACACACTGCTTGCTTTCACCTTCTACTGTATCTAATATGCGCAATCTCCTTTTCCACCAAACTGACAGCATGGATTCACAGGGGCCTGTCATTGGTTTGAACAGTAACTGATCTCCACTCCAAAGCGCGGTTAGCTCAGTATTGATATAAATGTACTTGTTGCTGTAGCAGCCGTGTAAAGTGCTGACTCAACTGAAATGTGATTCATGTGAAATGTGATTAATGTGAAGAGTTCTCTGTCTAGAAGTGTATCCATGGTCTGGTGATTATAGGTCAAGATGGTAATGTTTATGTTAATATTTCCCTATTAGCAGATCAGGGTATTCCTATACTGAAAGCCTATCTAGTAGACAGTTAAGTACACTGAAAGCCTATCTAGCAGGCAGTGTGGTTAGATTACAAAAACTGTTTTATTGTCACATACACCAGATAGGTGCAGTGGAATGTGTTGTTTTACAGGGTCAGCCATAGTAGAACAGTACCCCTGGAGCAAATTAGGGTTAAGTGCCTTACTCAAGAGCACATCGACATATGTTTCACCTTGTCAGCTCAGGTATTCGAACTAATGATCATTTGATTAGTGGCCCAACACTCTTAACTGCTAGGCTACCTGCCACCCTAAGCAAATTGCTATTGATTTGTCAGCCCTGACCCCAGATCTGTAGGGTACCATATTGAAATGTTGCCTTTTTGCTAATTGTTTTCTTCATTGATTTGTGTAAATTAGGCTACACTCAGTGGGGCCATGAGAAGCCTGGGGCCTCATTCATCAATCATGTGTAGACACAAATCTATGTGTAAACCATGCGTGGGATCATTTCCACGCAAAGTGTGAGATTTATCCATATGAACGTTTGCTTGAGAGTGTGGTAAATTTACACACARCCATGACTATGCGTACACACAGTGTCAAGTGGTGAAATAAGGGAACTGCAAGAGTAGAATGGGGAAAATACTGTATATGTTGAAAATGTGTGAAATTGTGAGCGCAATAATAAATCAAAATGTTTCAGTTCATTGTATTTCCATTGTGAATTCATGCAACATATTGACATGCTATATAATCTGACCAAATCAGTTCATTTGTTACGATAATAATCCATATAATGTACAGTATTTTGTTAAATTAAAGGGACGTGTGAAAGTGAAACCATTGTTGAAATACTATAAAAGTCTGAGATAATGAGAAATCGAATGAGATGTCTGATCTTGCTCTGTTGTTAGATTTGGCACATGCTGCATTTCGCAGAGAACACATTTTTAGAGACAGGTGGGACTTTTTTTTKCAGAAAGTACAGATTGGCTCATCAGATATCGTTTCCCAAAACCAATCTTATAGGATTTTGTCGGGTCGCCCACAAAGTTAACAATTGCAGCTTTAAGACCTACTTTAAAAAGGTGAACACATGCCATTCCGGTGCACATCCAAGTCCTATCCACCCTCTGGTTTTTGGCAACTGGCACTTTTCAGGGGGAGCTTGTCCATCGGCATCTCACAGCCCTCGATGAGCCAATGTTTTGGATGCAATCATCAGCTCCAGAGTGGTGCAGCGTTCTAAGGCACTACATCTCAGTGCAAGAGGCATCACTACAGTACCTGGTTCGAATCCAGGCTGTATCACATCCGTCCGTGATTGGGAGTCCCATAGGGCAGCGCACAATTGGCCGTCATTGTAAATAAGAATATGTCCTTAACTGACTTGCCTAGTTAAAATAAAACATTTAATCAGCAAAACGAACCGTAGCACATACAATTTCCATACACCATTGAACAACAGGTTGAAGTCAAGAGGGGTTTCATTACCATGATGCCATCAATGGGTTCCCAAATACAAATGGCCCCCACATTGCCATAAAATCACCATTCCAAAATGATTTCAACTATGTGAACAGAAAAGGCTTCTAGTCTTAATGTGCAGGTTATGTGATGTGCAGAAGACACTGCTGAATGTGGTGGCCAAGTGGAATGCACAACTCAAACCTTCTGCAGAACAGCAATGTTGGCCTATACTCCTACAGGAGGGAGCTGTTGAGGATGGATGAGTGTTGCCTACTCGTTTTAAGTATATTTTGCCATTGCTAAAGCATCTTTAGTTGTCCTAATGGTCATATCTTTGTAGCTATGTTTTTATTTTTACTGGTCAAGCCACAACTGAGTGAGCCAAATAAAACCTTTTGGTTGTACTCAATCTCTGACACTAGCACGTCTATTTCAGTCTCTGAAACTTTTTTTCTTAGCGCCATTGTATTTCATGACACAGCATTGTATATTCCAGCCACGTCACCTGTCAGTATTCAACGTCCATCCATGTCTAAGGATGTCGGGAGATGACGTGGAAACCGGCCACTAGAAGCAATAGTGAGCGCTGTTACCTTCAAGTTAGTTTCAGTTTTGCGGACGGGGATGGGCGTAAGCATCTGCCCCTGATTCCAAAGGTTGGAAGTTCAATTCCTGCAATAGAAAGTTGTTTTTGATATTTTTCTTATAAGCCTATTCCAAACCTTAACACTTATCTTAACCATTTAGAGTTAATGCCTAACCTTAAGAATTTGGAGTTAAAGCCTGAACTTAACCTTAACAATTCTGAGTTAATGCCTAAACTTAACCTTAAACTCTGCCAATTTTAACGTTTAGGATAACTTCGACATTTGAGATACATGGATGAACATCTGATTCTGATGTAGACTGTGAGAGCCGGTAGTCATATTCCCCACAGGTTTTAAAGAGATGATTTTGACCATACAGTATATGGATAGTTAGGGGTGTTTCGAAATGCAAACAGCCATGGTCGTGCACAAGAACTGAGGCTGAGAACAATTGGTATTTATCAATGATTATCTCCTACCGGTATGTGTATGACGCTCGTAGGATTGTTTGATAAATTACACTTTCTATGTGTACGACCATTCTAAATTCCGTTCATAAGTAGTAATTTTAAATAGTTTCTATGCAATATTGACAAATGAGGCCCCTGGAGAGTTGACTGATAACAGCACTGATTTTATCTGATGGTTGGGCCTTTTCAGGATGGTGGACTGTAGAGGATTGTAGGATTGCACTGTGACAATTTSGCATTTAAATCTGTGTCTCCTGCACATCTTAGCCTTCTGAGCTAAAGCCTATAGGCATAGAATCTAAACTCAAGCAAGGTTAGCCTACTCTACACGCAAATTTGTTTCACCAGACCCCCCCTGTTACATTACCACCAGATGTCTAATCTCACCCAGAACCAAATCTCCCGTAACATGCTGGCCAGCTACTACCCAATGTCATCATATCATGTTGCTGATGTCATATCCTGTCTCTGTCTTGCCCCAGCCGACGTATGTGTCCTCCAGCCACCAGATGGCTCCACCCAGCCCCAACCACACCACCAGCAGCAGCAGTAGCGGCAGCCTCAGTGGAGAACAGCTGAGCAAAACKAACCTCTACATCCGCGGCCTCCACCCGGGAACCACAGATCAGGACCTGGCCAAACTGTGTCAGCCGTGAGTAGCTCATCAACAAACTACTCTTCCAACACACAACACCTCACAATAAATCTATGGATCTGTGTGATATAAATGAACTAAGCTAGAAGASGATAGTGATTGAGGAAATTGTGTTAATGGGGGCCTGAAATAATGCTTAAGCTGAAAAGAGCAAGAAGTATTGTCCAAGGGCCTTACATGTTCTGTTTAGAGGCCAATTGTCTCTGGAAGCCAAAACAGACAAATACTCCATCTAAACATGAATCAATTCTCAATTACGGCACGGATCTACAAACATAAACCCCTCTAGTTTCATTTCAAATCAAAATAATTTCACAAATGCAAAATATACACTTACTGTAGACTGTTTTAACCGGTTTTAACACAGTTGCAGCCGACAGTATTTTTCAGTGACAACATGTTTGTGGCGTGCATCCGTCTTCCGTTTACACACAGGTGTTTTGTTTTTTGGAAATAATTTCTTGCTGATATGAAAGATACTGTTCAGATTATGTTTCCAAAACCATACCGCAAGTGATGTGTTTTAAAGTWCAGAAAGTGCGACGAGGCTCTTAACAAAACATCCCCCGGCCAGAAGATACTATCGTCAATAGGCGCTAAAGGTAGTTAGCATCTATGAATGGCTTGAATTGAGGGGAGACTTTCCAACAGCTAGCTTACGAAGCATATTTTGTCTCTCTCCCTGTAGTTAGCAGATTGTAATGGCCTAATGTGCTGCAGGTCTATTAACTGTTACAGGATAGGTACTGTTTGGCGTAGCCCAGACAATKAATTAATTTGATGATACAATCTTCATTCTCGATTCGGCCAAACATGTATTTTCTAAAATGTCTKTGTTCAGTTGCAGGAGGTTYGTTTGAATTTAGAAAATGCTCCGTTATTAAAATAAATACATGTTGTGCTCCATGAAGTAATCCAATGATGTGTATGCCGCCGTGATGAAATAGACAAGATAGCGACGTACACATCTTTGGATTCCTTCATGGAGCAAAACATGTATTTATTTAATAACGGAGCATTTTCTAAATGAAAAGGAACCACCTGCAACTGGACACAGACATCTGCTAGCTGTTCTCCCTGGTGCTTCCTCTCTGTATGATGGTCTTGCCATCACCAGGGAATGGGCTCACTAAGCTTCCAGTGGTTGGAGTGGTTGGTATCTCTGAATAATAAAACCCACATGATTGCAGTCACAAACATGTGCTTTACCTTGATATATCAATATGCATTATACACACAACAGTGATAACAAGAACGGAATGCCAGAGTCACTTGGTCTGTGTTTGTTAGATATTCAGTGAAACAGAGGAAAGAGACAGTCGGGTGAAGATGAATGAGCTTCTGAAAACTGGAGCCTGGTGAGAAACAAAATGGTGGAAAGAGAGAGAGAAAACATTCTAGATGAGAAGGAGAAATAGGAAGGAAAGGGGGGAAAATAAAAAGAAGAGATAGGGAAAGAAAAAAAAAATTGAATGGAAAAGTGAGAATTTTAATCACATAACTATGTTGATATATATATATATATATATGAGGATTGGGAGGCGGGAGAGAATGAAGAAGAGCGAGAATCAGAGAGGGGGGAGGTGAGAGTGGGGGAGTGTGAGAGAAATGAAGAAGAGCGAGAAAGGGTGGGAAGGAGAGAGAGCGAGACAGACAGAGAGGGAGAGTGAGAGAGAGGGGGAGGTGAGAGTGGGGGAGGTGAGAGAGAGGAGGGGGGGAAGCAAGAGAGAGAGAGGTAATAGAGAGGGGGAGGTGCGAGAGAGTGACAAGAGGGGAGGTGAGAGAGAGCGGGGGGGAGGCAGGGGAGGCGAGAGAGAGAGAGAGATAGAGAGGGGGGTGAGAGTGAATGAAGGAGAACAAGAAAGGGTGGGGAAGAGAGAGGAGAGAGAGAGAGAGAGAGAGAGAGAGGAGAGAGAGAGAAAGAGAGAAAGAGAGAGAGAGAAGAGAGAGAGACGAAGAATCTTCAAAGAGACCCGAGAGAGGAGAGAATGATGGACTGGGAAGAGCGGAGGCGAGTAGAGAGATCGAGCGGAGAGGGAGATAGGAGAGAGACAGAGAGAGAGACGAGAACCGAACGAGAGAGAGACCCCAAGAGAAGAGAGAGAAGAAGACTGAAAAGGAAGAGATCGATTAAAAGGGTGGGAAGTAGAGATGATGGTACGGGAATAATCAGAGCCAGAGCAGAGAGAGTTGGGGCAGGAGAGAAGGAAAGGGAGTGAGGCCTGCTATTTTACAGCTGTCTGGAAGATATGGCTCACATGAGGCTGCCCAACCCTACAGGAAACCCCGAGCCCAGGGGAAAAGGAAAGACAAACAAGACCAATGGCATGAAGAGGGGGAAGGAGGGAGGGATAGAGAGGGGGGTGGACGGAGAGAGGGCGGGATAATCAGACAGAGGAATATAGGCGGGATAATCAGACAGAGGAATATAGGGAGCTAAGGTTTTCTGTATCAGACTGGTGGTATGTGGGTAGTTAGGTTTCTACTGTGGTTTTTACAGAGTAGATCAAATCACTCATGAAATTTGTTTTTGAGTAGAGGAGGGTTTTAAAAAAGGCGTACAGTTTTGTGTACCATTACTGAGATGAAAATATGCTATTTTAAAAAAAGGCAATAAAACAGTAATGCATGTTGATAAGCAAAGTCTACTATATATACACTACATGGCTACAAAAAGTATGTGGACATTCAAATTAGCGGATTCGACTATTTCAGTCACACCCGTTGCTGACAGGTGTATAAAATTGAGCACACAGCCATGCAATCTCCATAGACAAACAGTGGCAGTGGAATGGCCTGTACTGAAGAGCTCAGTGACTTTCAACTTGGCACCGTCATAGGATGCCACCTTTCCAACRAGTCAGTTTGTCAAATTTTGGCCCTGCTAGAGCTGCTCTGGTCAACTGTAAGTGCTGTTATTGTGAAGTGGAAATGTCTAGGAGCAACAACGGCTCAGCCGCGAAGTGGTAGGCCACACAATCTCACAGAATGGGACTGCCGAGTGCTGAAGCACGTAGCGCGTAAAAATCATCTGTCCTCGGTTGCAACACTCACTACCGAGTTCCAAACGGCCTCTGGAAGCAACATCAGCACAAGAACTGTTTGTCAGGAGCTTCATGAAATGGGTTTCAATGGCTGAGCAGCCACACACAAGCCTAAGATCACCATGCAATGCCAAGCATCGGCTGGAGTGGTGTAAAGCTYGCCGCCATTGGACCATCTGGAGTGATGAATCACACTTCACCATCAGGCAGTCCGACGGACGAATATGGGTTTGGTGTATACCAGGATAACGCTAACTGCCCGAATGCATTGTGCCAACTGTAAAGTTTGGTGGAGGAGGAATAATGGTCTGGGGCAGTTTTTCATGTTTTTCTTAGTTCCAGTGGAGGGAAATATATAGTAACATTGTAGAATAATTGTCAATACATACAAACTATGAAATAACAAATATGGAATCATGCAGTAACCAAAAAAGTGTTAAACAAATCTAAATATATTTTATATTTGAGATTCTTCAAAGTAGCCACCTTTTGCCTTGATTACGGTTTTGAACACTCTTGGCATTCTCTCAACCAAGTTAACCTGAAATGCTTTTCCAGTCTTGAAGGAGTTCCCACATATGATGAGCACTTGTTGGCTGCTTTTCCTTTACTCTGCGGTCCAACTCATCCCAAACCATCTCAATTGGGTTGAGGTCGGGTGATTGTGGAGGCCAGGTCATCTGATGCAGCACTCCATCACTCTCCTTCTTGGTCAAATAATATTGACTGACCTTCATGTCTTAAAGTAATGATGGACTGTCGTTTCTCTTTGCTTATTTGAGCTGTTCTTGCCATGATATGGACTTGGTCTTTACCAATGGGGCTATCTTCTGTATACACCTTACTCTTGTTCACAACACCAACTGATTGGCTCAAATGCATTCAGAAGGAAAGAAATTCCACAAATGAACCTATAACCAAGGCCACCTGTTAACTTCTTCTCTGGGATATGTGGGACGCTACCGTCACACTTGGCCAATAAGCAGTAAAAATGCAGAGCGCCAAATTCATATATATACTATAAAATTCAAATCTTTCAATGAAATCAACCACATGAAAGACACCAAATTAAAGCTACAACATGTTTGTGAATCCAGCCAACATGTCTGATTTCAAAAAGGATGTACGGCGAAAGGCACATAAACGATAAATGTTAGGCTCCAGTTACAGATAGCCATCAGAAAACACAGCCATTTTTTCGCAGCCAAAGAGAGGAGTAACAAAAAGCAGAAAATAGAGATCAAATTAATCACTAACCTTTGATGATGCTCATCAGATGACATCATAGGACTTCATGTTACACCAATACATGTATGTTTTGTTCGGTAAAGTTCATATTTATATCCAAAAATCTTGAGTTTAGGCGGGACGCTACTGTCTCACTTGGCAAAAAGCCAGAGAAAATGGCAGAGCCGTACAAATTTCAAATTATTCACTATGAAAATTACTAATAACAAAATCAAACTTTCATTAAATCACCATGCAAAGTTACCAAATTAAATTACACCTGGTTGTGAATCCAGCCAATGTGTCAGCATTCCAAATAGGCTTTTTTGGCGAAGGCAAACGATGCTATTATCTGAGTTAGCACATTGTAAACCAAAGAGAGATAAGCATATTTCAACCTGCAGGCGCGACACAAAACGCAGAAATAAAACATATAATGAATGCCTTACCTTTTGACGAGCTCTATTGTTGGACTCCAATATGTCCCATAACATAACAAATGGTCCTTTTGTTCGATTAATTCCGTCGATATATATCCAAAATGTCAATTTATTTGGCGCGTGATCCAGAATAACACCGCTTCCAAATTGCTTCAAACGTGACTACACAATATCTCAAAGGTTAACCTGTAAACTTTGCCAAAAAATTCAAACTACTTTTGTTTATACAACTTTAGGTATTTTTTAATGTTAATATTCGACTAAAATTTGAAGACGGGATGATCTGTGGATCTGTTGTTCAATACAGGATTAAACCAACTATAGCCGCTTTCCTTGGTTACGCGCTTCTATCTAAAGGAACTTATTGTGATCTCTCTCAAGATTGGCCGTACTTCTTCATTACACAAAGGAATAACTCAACAATTTCTCTAGAACTGTTGACATCCAGTGGAAGCGGTAGAACTGCAAGCAAGTCACTTAGAAATCTGAGTGTTCCCAATTAAATCTCATTTGAAAAGAGCAGTGACCCTAAAAATAAAACTCTGAATGTGTTTGTCCTTGAGGATGGGTCGCTGCTAATCTAAGTTCTGTTTATACTCAAGACATATTCAAACACAGTTTTAGAAACCTTCAGCAGTTTCTATCCAAATCTACTAAACAATATCGCCATATCTTATCTTCTGGGGATGAGTAGCTGGGCAGTGGAATTTCGGTATGCTTTTTTCAATTCCAAAACGTGATAATGCTGCCACCCTATCCTAGAGAAGCTTAATTGAAATTCATTAGGTGACTAACTCATGAAGCTTGGTTGAGAGGAATAACAAGAGTGTGCAAAGCTGTCATCAAGGCAAAGGGTGGCTATTTGAAGAATTCAAATAAACAATATATTTTGATTTGTTTAAACACTTTTTTGTTTATTACATGTCCCATGTGTTATTTCATAGTTTTGATATCTTCATATTATTTTACAATGTTAAAATAGTAAAAATAAAGAAAAACCCTTGAATGAGTTTGGTGTTTCTAGAAACTTTTGACTGGTACTATTGTTATATGGAGAGCAGTAAGGTCCTACTGTATCATATGTTACTATGGAGAGCAGTAAGGTCTACTGTATATATGTTAATATAGAGGAGCAGTAAGGTCTACTGTTATATGTTATTATAAAGAGACAGTAAGGTCTACTGAATAATATGTTATTAATAGAGCAGTAAAGGTCTACACTGAATATATGTTTATTCTAGAGGCAGTAAGGTCTACTTGTATATATGTTATCTATAGAGAGCAGTAAGGTCTATGTATATATGTTACTATGGAGAAGCAGTAGGATCACTGTGTATATGGTTACTATGGCGAAGCAGTAAGGTCTAGGCTGTATATCTGTGTATTTATGGAGAGCTAGTAAGGTCTACTGTATAATATGTTACTATAGGAAGAGCAGTAAGGTCTACTGTATATATGTTATTATAGAGAGCAGTAAGGTCTACTGTATTTATGTTACTATGGAGAGCAGTAAGGTCTACTGTATATAATGGTTACTATGGAGAGCAAGTAAGGTCTACCTGTAATATATGTTACTATTGTGAGAGCAGTACAGGTCTGCTGTATATATGTTCTATAGAGGCAGTAAAGGTCTAACTGTTATATATGTTATTATAGAGCGCAGTAAGGTCTACTGTATATATGTTATTATAGAGCGACAGTAAGGTCTACTGTATATATTGTTATTTAAGAGAGCAGTAAGTCTACTGTATATATGTTATTATAGAGAGCAGTAAGGTCTACTGTTATTGTTATTTATAGAGAGGCAGTAAGGTCTACTGTAATATATGTTATTATAGTAGAGCAGTAAGGTCTACTGTATATATGTATTATAGGAGCAGTAAGGTCTACTGTATAATATGTTACTATGGAGAGCGATAAGGTCTACTGTGTATATGTTACTTATGGAGAGCAGTAGGTCTAACTGTATATATGTTGTACTATGGAGAGCATGTAAAGGGTCTACTGTTAATATTAATGGTTTTTATGGAGGAAGCAGTAAGGTCTACTGTATTAAGTTATTATGGAGAGCAGTAAGGTCTACTGTATATATTTACTATGGATGAGAGTAAGGTCTACTGTATATTATGTTATTATAGAGAGGCAGTTAGGTCTACTGTATATTATGTTACTTAATGGAGAGCAGTTAAGGTCTACTGTAATATATGTTACTAATGGAGAGCAGTAAGGTCTACTGTTATATGTTTACTATGGGAGAGCAGTAGGTCTAACTGTAATATATGTCTATAAGTAGAGCAGTAAGGTCTACTGTATATATGTTATTATAGAAGCGAGTAAGGTCTACTGGTATATATGTTATTATAGAGTGCAGTAAGGTCTACTGTAATATATGTTAGTTATAGAGAGCAAGTAAGGTCTTACTGTATATATGTTATTATAGACGAGGCAGTACGGTTACTGTAATATATGTTATTATATAGAGAGCAGTAGGTCTACTGTATATTATGTTATTTCGAGCGCCAGTAAGGTCTAATGTTAAATATTGTTATTATAGAGAGCAGTAAGGTCTACTGTATATATGTTACTACATGGAGAGCAGTAAGGTCTCTGTATATATGTTATTATAGAGAGCAGTAAGTCGTCCTGTATATATGTTCTATAGAGAGGCAGTAAGGTCTACTGTATATATGTTATTATAGAGCAGCTAGTAAGGTCCTACTGTATATATGTTACTATGGAGAAGCAGTAAGGTCTACTGAGTATTATGTTGATATAGAGAGCAGTAAGGGGTTCTACTGTATAATATGTTCCTATGGAGAGAGTAAGGGTCTATGTATATATGTTATTATGGGCGGGCAGTAGGTCTACGTTAATGTTTACATGTGAGAGCAGTAAAGGTTCTACTGTAATATATGTTATTATAGAGAGCAGTAAGGTCTACTGTTATTAGTGTTATATGGAGAGCAGTTAAAGGTCTACTGGTAATTAGTTACTATGGAGAGCAGTAAGGTCTACTGTATAATATGTTTATTATAGAGAGGCGTAAGGTCTACTGTATATATGGTACTATGGAGAGCAGTTAAGGTCTACTGTATATTGTTCTATGGAGAGCAGTAAAGGTTAACTGTATATATGTTACTATGGAGAGCAGTAGGTCCTACTGTATATATGTTCTAATGAGAGGGCAGTAAGGTCTTACTGTCATATATGTTATTATATAGAGCGCAGTAAGGTCTACTGTATATATGTTATTATAGAGCGCAGTAAGGTCTACTGTATATGTTTATTATGGAGAGCAGTAAGGTCTACGTATATATTTACTATGGAGAGCAGTAAGGTCTACTGTATATATGTTATTATAGAGAGCAGTAAGGTCTACTGTATATATGTTACTATGGAAGCAGTAAGGTCTACTGTATATATGTACTTGGAGAGCAGTAAGGTCTACTGTATATATGTTACTATGGAGAGCAGTAAGGTCTACTGTATACTATGTTCTATAGAAAGCAGTAAGGTCTACTGTATTATATGTTATAATAGACGCGCAGTAAGGTCTACTGTTATATGTTATGTATAGAGCGCAGTAAGGTTACTGTAATATGTTATTATAGAGAGCAGTAAGGGTCTACTGTATTAATGTTATTATAGAGAGGCAGTAAGGTCCCTACTGTAATAATATGTTATTATAGAGACAGTAAGGTCTACTGTACTATATGTATTAATAGAAGCGCAGTAAGGTCTACTGTATATATGTTATTTATAGAGAGCAGTAAGGTCTACTGTATATATGTTACTATGGGAGAGCAGTAACGGTCTACTGTATATATGTTATTATAGAGAGCAGTAAGGTCTATGTCAATATATGTTCTATAGAGAGACAGTAAGGGTCTACTGTATATATGTATTATAGAGAGCAGTAAGGTCTACTGTATATATGTTACTATGGAGAGCAGTAAGGTCTTACTGTATAATATGTTATTAATAGAGAGCAGTAAGGTCTACTGTATATATGTTACTATGGGAGAGCAGTAAGGTCTACTGTATATATGTTATTATGGGAAGCAGTAAGGTCTACTGTATATATGTTACTTATGGAGAGCAGTAAAGGTCTACTGTATATATGTTATTAGAGAGAGTAGGTCT
>NC_036847.1:29253009-29254139 GCF_002910315.2 Salvelinus sp. IW2-2015 | reverse complement strand
GAGCAGTAAGGTCTACTGGTATATATGTTATATAGAGAGCAGTAAGGTCTACTGTATATATGTTATTATAGAGAGCAGTAAGGTCTACTGTGTATATGTTATTATAGAGAGCAGTAAGGTCTACTGTATATATGTTATTATAGAGAGCAGTAAGGTCTACTGTATATATGTTATTATAGAGATCAGTAAGGTCTACTGTGTATATGTTATTATAGAGCGCAGTAAGGTCTACTGTATATATGTTCTATAGAGAGCAGTAAGGTCTACTGTATATATGTTCTATAGAGAGCAGTAAGGTCTACTGTGTATATGTTCTATAGAGAGCTTGGTGATACAGGGAAGAACCTGAATAAAAGTCATGAAATTGATGAAGTGAAAACCACAGCCCTCTCCCCCAATGTGTAGCTGACATAACTCACCAACTGCCAGTTGCTCCATGCGAGGTAAAGCGCTCTGAGCTCTGATGGGGTAATCCTTAGTCGCACAATGGAGAGATGCCTGTCTACTATTGCATTCAGCGGGGAGGTCTGACTCCGTAGCTATATAATGTGGAGAGAGGGAGGTTGGAGGGGCAGGAGACTCAGCCATGTGTGAGAGAGCTGAGTACAGTGTCAAGCGTAGCACAGTGCCCATGGTCAGCTGGAGCCAGGCCAGAGCCAGRCCAGAGCCAGGCCAGAGCCAGTCAGCCACCAAAAGAAGCGCTCTGCAAGGGCTAGGAGGCAGAACCCCCAAAGCTGGGTTCAAACAGTATTTGTTTTCATCCAAATAATTTGAATGCGTGATTGCACATGCCAATTGTGTGCCAGATGGGCACTTGTGAGACTCTTCCATTGGTTCCAATGCACCAGGCCAGCCTAATCAAGAACAGAAAAAGTATTTAAAAGATTGGGTTCTGGGTTCTCTCCTCACACATGGCTGAGTAGACCTTACCATGAAATGCTTACTTACAAGCCCTTAACCAACAATCAGTTTTAAGAAGAAAAAAAGTGTTAACTAAAATTTACTAAAATAGACTGAGGTTAAAAAAAAWATATATATATATTTATATATATATTAAGTAGCAAGAATAAAATAACAGTAACGAGGCTATATACAGGGGGTAGAGGTACAGAGTCAATGTACGGGGGCAC
>NC_036847.1:29238256-29245970 GCF_002910315.2 Salvelinus sp. IW2-2015 | reverse complement strand
GACTGAGCATGCACCCCTGAGGGGCCCCCGTGTTGAGGATCAGCGTGGCAGATGTGTTGTTACCTACCCGTACCACCTGGGGGTGGCACGTCAGAAAGTCCAGGATCCAGTTGCAGAGGGAGGTGTTTAGTCCCAGGGTCCTTAGCTTATTGATGAGCTTTGTGGGCACTATGGTGTTGAACGCTGAGTTGTAGTCAATGAACAGGAGTCTCACGTAGGTGTTCCTTTTGTCCAGGTGGGAATGGGCAGTGTGGAGTGTAATAGAGATTGCATCATCTGTGGATCTGTTGGTGTGGTATGCAAAATGGAGTGGGTCTAGGGTTTCTGGGGTAATGGTGTTGATGTGAGCCATGACCAACCTTTAACTTGCCCCAATGCAGTTTTCAAAGTATTTTTTTTCATGTGCACACAGAGCAATACTATCAATTGTTTTTTAAATGTTCTTATTTAACCTTTATTTAAATAGGCAAGTCACTTACRAACAAATTGTTATTTACAATGACGGCCTACCAAGAGGCAAAAGGCTTCCTTTATGGACAGGGGCTGGAATTAAAAATGTATGTTTATCCATAAATAACTAATGAACGTATTGTTCATGTTACTAGAAAATAATGGATATGTTATGCCAAAGAATAATGTAACTGATGGCATCCTGCATAGATCAGGAAATGTAATGTGAAATAGTAATGTTACATTTGAGGTCAAATGCTTTGCAGGTCAAATGTGCTATAAAGCACATTTACAGTATGGTGGAGAATGTCCTTTAGCCAATTCTCTAGAGTTGTTTGGAATTGTAGACACTGGGTTCATTCAATCAAACCACCATTGTAGTATATGCAGAATAGGATATTTTAGTAACATATATATATATATACACACACACACACCAAATACCTGTATACAGTTGGAGGAAAGTCTACATAAAAAAACAAGGGGGGGCTCTACTTCCTGTTCTGTCTGGCTCTGTTAGCACAGTGCAGGTTGAGGAACAATGAGAGGTTTGTTTCACAAGGATATCAACACCTGGGTTATCACACTCTCTCAAACACTCTCAGCGAACATATCAACAACCTGGTTATCACACATCCCAAACACTCCCAGCGACTATATACAACCACCCTGAGTTATCCCACACTCACGTCAACCACTCTCAGACATAACAATCAAACACCTGGTTATCCCACAACTCTCTCCAAAACACTCTCAGCGACTTACTCACCATCTACTCACCAACCTGCTTCCTATTCTTCATATATCACTGCTACAATCAATAACACAAATAGTCATCACAGACGATATTATTTTCAAACACCTGCTCACATAAACACAAGTAGCAGCTTAATATTACTCAGTAGATAAAAATCGGTCGCTGAGAGAAGCAAGGCAGCCTTACTCCTTTACGAAATGATTGTTGACCTATAACCCGCAATACACTCGAACTAGCTATAGATAGAAGGCGGCAAGAGACCCCAGAGACGAGGCTCTGTTCTGGCTGTTGTGCCAGAGAGTTGTGTGTATGTCAGCCAGCCAGGGTTGCTTCTACAGCACATAACAGACACAGCCAAGGCAAGGAGAGAGAGATATCAGGTACCAGTACAGCACAGCCAAGGCAAGGAGAGAGAGATCAAGTTCAGAACAGCACAGCCAAGGCAAGGAGAGAGAGATCAGGTACCGAACAGCACAGCCAAGGCAAGAGAGAGAGATCAAGTTTCAGAACAGCACAGCCAAGGCAAGGAGAGAGAGATCAGTACCAAACAGCACAGCCAAGGCAAGGAGAGAGAGATCAAGTTTCAGAACAGCACAGCCAAGGCAAGGAGAGAGAGATCAACGTTTCAGAACAGCACAGCCAAGCAAGGAGAGAGATCACGTTTCAGAACAGCACAGCCAAGGCAAGGAGAGAGAGATCAAGTTTCAGAACAGCACAGCCAAGGCAAGAGAGAGAGAGATCACGTTTCAGAACAGCACAGCCAAGGCAAGGAAGAGAGATCACGTTTCAGAACAGCACAGCAAAGCAAGGAGAGAGATCACGTTCTAAACAGACACAGCCAAGGCAAGAGAGAGAGATCACGTTTCAGAACAGCACAGCCAAGGCAAGGAGAGAGAGATCACGTTTCAGAACAGCACAGCCAAGGCAAGGAGAGAAGAGATCACGTTTCAGAACAGCACAGCCAAAGGCAAGAGAGAGAAGATCACGTTTCAAACGCACAGCCAAGGCAAGAGAAAGATCACGTTCAAACAGCAACACCAACGCAAGGCAGAGAGAGATCACGTTTCAGAACAGCACAGCCAAGGCAAGGAGAGAGAGATCACGTTTCAGAACAGCACAGCCAAGGCAAGGAGAGAGAGAGATTTCAGAACATGCACATGTCTAGAGAGATGAGAGCTGATAGCACCCTGCTGCAGTGTTGGCTCAGAAACAGGGGAGATGGTATAGCTAGGTCTACAGTACCAAGAGTTACTAGACAGCAATCCAACTACAACAAACTAATGATCAATCATGCATTTTTTATAAGCTAGGTCTACAATATTCATTACTAGACAGCAATAGCTTTCGGCCCTATGTTCCTCTGTATAGCTACTGTAGGTCTGCAACGTTACTAAACAGCAATGTACAGACCCTATATGTTCCTCCTGAAATGTAGATGGTTAAGTAAACATTTCTGTGGATTATTGTTAAAAGTAGTCTTTGTGCATAGAGTTCTATAGTTTGTTAAACTTTGAAATCAATGTTTTTTGTTTGGTATACTTTTTAAAGTGAAAAATCTGAGTTGCAGCGTACTTCCATTATCATGGAATTGCCAATGAGTTAGTTATACAGCCATGTCTGGTTGCTCAGCAACAGAGGGAAATCGTATGGGTTTATTTATATTCACAACTAAACAGGGTGTCATTGCTCATCTACAAATTCCATTTGTGATTCTGTCTGAATCACAGGACTGCATGTCTGTTCATTTTTAATACAACAACACTCCAATTCACTGTGTCCTCCATCTTGACATGACAGGTTTATRATGCACCTCATAGACATTGATGGAGTGATGTTGGATTTTATACAACGGGTGGGTCTAATCCTGAATGCTGATTGGTTAAAACCGCATTCCAGTAGGATGTGGGATTCCTTAAGAGAATTAGTCCCTGGTTCTACTCTCTACCACGTTCCACCTCTCAAAACATTTATCTCCACAGATCGATTTGTTCAATTCACATACCATAATCACTTTGAACTAGATTAAACCCCAAAGCCATTATAATACTTCAATCCTGTCAACGTTGCTATGATGATAGTAATGAAAAAATTGGTCTGTAGAGTAGAAGCATTGTTTGGTCCCTAGAAACCCTGACATCCATCCACCTTTGTGTTTTACAGGTATGGGAAAATTGTGTCCACAAAAGCCATCCTGGACAAGACCACTAACACATGCAAAGGTGAGGAGAGGTGTTTTGTGACAAACACCCACACTGCACCTACATGTCCATGTATGTCACACAAAGCTCGAACATCCCAGAGAGCGCCTGTCTGTTTATTCTCAGCATGTGTGTCATGATGTAACCATAACACCACTGTGGACAGCGGGAGCATTGGTTACATAACTCCACATCTGACCACGGCAGAGTTTTTCTGTTCTTCAACATGATCCCAAACCTGCCTGCTGTTTTACCTCCATTCAAAGCGTACTGTACATTACCTGGGTACATCACAGTAGTGCTTCCAGAAGTTGATGTCAGGCATAAGATAAGATAGTACTTTAAAGGGCCAGGAGATTTTCATTATCGTGACCCTTTACCTGTCCAGGAACAACTCTGGGCCCTAGCTACAGTTTAACTCCTGCCCCTAGGCCTGTTGCCACATTGTGTATTTCTCAGTGTCACAAATCAAAGTATGTCTGTCTGTGTCTGCAGGCTATGGCTTTGTAGACTTTGACAGTCCGTCAGCGGCACAGAAAGCAGTGACAGCACTGAAGGCTGGTGGAGTCCAGGCTCAGATGGCTAAGGTAAGACGTCTCGTCCTCCCTAACACGTCTCCTGCCTATGAGTGTGTGTGGGGGGACTTTCGTATGTATGTGTGTGCACCGAGTGGTGTGTGTCTTAGAGAGGTGCTCGGGGAGTGTGTCCAGGCAGGCAGCTACTGCTTCCTCAGCACCCTGTACAAAGGGCTAGCCTGTTCTCCTTGGTGGTGAGGCAGGAGGCTGCGTCACTGTCTGAGCAGCTTTCTCCCCCAGCCTTCCCAGCCCAGTCACCAGGGCCCAGCCATGAGCCTCGGCCCACCGGCCAGCCCCTCGGCACAATCTCAAACCACACATTTGGCAACCATAAACTCTCACACACAGCTCCAACCTCAGCCTCAGTGCCACATCATCAACAACACACACCAAACACACACTTTAAAACCACACACATACTGATCCAACCATCACCGTCACACGCCAAACACCACAGAGAAGCTGATCTCACCTTGGGCTGGATCACTGACATTCACAAAAGGGTTCTCACTAGCGTTGCAAAATTGCGGGAACTTCAATACATTCACTGATTTTCCAGAAATCCTGATTGGCGGATACCGGATGTCCTCCTTGTTCCGGCATTCCTTTTTTTGCAACTTTAGTTCTCGCATACGGAATAACTCACATGTATTATTTCAGTCTGTTTGTCTGGCATTCATTAGGAGGTTTACAACCTCATTGTTCATTAGGAGGTTTACAACCTCATTGTTCATTAGGAGTTTTACAACCTCATTGTTCATTAGGAGGTTTACAACCTCATTGTTCATTGGGAGGTTTACAGCCTCATTGTTCATTGGGAGGTTTACAACCTCATTGTTCATTGGGAGGTTTACAACCTCATTGTTCATTGGGATGTTTACAACCTCATTGTTCATTAGGAGTTTTACAACCTAGTGAGTCATTTTTTAAA
Source organism: Salvelinus sp. IW2-2015 (assembly GCF_002910315.2). Lineage (NCBI taxonomy): Eukaryota > Metazoa > Chordata > Actinopteri > Salmoniformes > Salmonidae > Salvelinus > Salvelinus sp. IW2-2015. The sequence goes on along the minus strand of NC_036847.1, from coordinate 29,241,059 downwards.
ATTGACTTTTTACCCTTTTTTCTCCCCAATTTCGTGATATCCAATTGGCAGTTAATCTTGTCCCATCGCTGCAACTCCCGTATGTACATGAGAGAGGCGAAGGTCAAGAGCCATGCGTCCTCCAAAACACGTCCCCGCCAAGCCACCCTGCTTCTTGACACACTGCTCGCTTAACCCGGAAGCCAGCCGCACCAATGTGTTGGAGGAAACACCGTACACCTGGCGGCCGTGTCAGCGTGCATGCAAACCCTCCCCTAACCCGGACGACGCTGGGCCAAATGTGCGCCGCCTCATGGTTCTCCCAATCGCGGCCGGCTGCGACACGCTGGGATTGAATCCTGGGTCTGTAGTGATGCCTCTAGCACTGCGATGCAGTGCCTTAGACCACTGCGCTACTGGGGAGGCCCTCGTGAGTCATTTCTGGTGAACGACAGAGCACAAGAAACACGCCAGAGCGATTTAAGGGCCGTACCCTTGCTCAAGCATGGCGGCCTGTGTACAGCTAGTGCACGCAAACCCTCCCCTAACTATTCGGCACGACGTCTTGGGGTCAATAGGTGCTGCTGCGTATGATACTGACCCAACAATCTATCATAGGTTCTCTCATTCAAATTTTAACGCTGGTACCGAGTTTCTTTATGTCAGTACACGCTGGGATTGAACTGGTCCATCTGTAGATTATTACTGTGCATATTAGCACTGGCTTAGAAGCTTAAGCTGCTCAAGATGCGCTCCGTCGCACCTACTTCGAGGCTATTTTCTTCCTGGGTTGTTTCTGGCCCTTCGTTCTTGAAGTCATTTCTCTCGGGTTGAAGGGAATGTCTCCTCTGTTTGTTCTTGATCTGTGTGTGTGTGTTTGTGTTGTGTGTGTGGTGTTGTGTGTGTTGCATGGTTGTGTGTGGATGCTGGCTGGGGTGTGGTGGGTCGTGGTTGGTGTGTTGTTGTTTGGTGTTTGTCTGGGGTGGTTGTGTTGTGTTTGGTGTTTGTGTGTGTGGTGTGTTGTGTGTCGGTGTGTAGTGTGTTTAGGGTTCGCTTGTGTTGCGTTGTTTGTGTGGGTTGGGTGTGCTGTGTTGTTTGTCCGATATCCCAGCGTGGCGGGCTGGTGTGGTGTTGCTGCCTTTATGTCCGGGCCTGGGTTGTTGTGGGTGTCTTCGCGGGGTCTTATTTAAGGTTGCGGAATCTTTCGTTGTGCCTGTTTAGGGTTCTTCGGTGGGTAGTTGGTCTCTGTCGGATGTGTGCGTGTGTCTGCCTCGTTTTTTGCGTTATTTTTTTGTGTGAGGTTGTGTGTCTTGTCCGTTTGTATCACGTGCCGAGCCTTGGTGTGCTCGTCGTGCTGTGCGTGGTGGTTCTTTGTGGTTCTCCTCCTAGTTGCGGGCTTGGTGGTGGTGGTCTCGCTCTTCGTGGGCTGGTGGGGTTCTCGTGTGTGTGTGTGTTCCTCGTGGGCCTGTGGTGTGTGTTCCTCGTGGGCTGTGTTGTTCCTCGTGGGCGTGTGTGTGTGTTTTCTCGCGTGGGCCGTGTGTGTTCCTCGTGGCTGTGTGTGTGCTGTCGTTCCTCGTGGGCGTGTGTGTGTGCTGTTTCCCGTGGGCGTGTGGTGTTCCTCGTGGCTGTGTGTGTGTGTGTTTCTCGCGGGCTGTGTGTGTGGAGTGGTTCCCTCTGTGTTCCGTCGTAGACGAGGAATCACCTTCAATACAGGTCACAGTGACATTAAACTATGCATAATTCATCGATATAGATTAATCTGAAATGCATTTTATATGTGTTTTAATCACATCGACAACACTAATGAATATGCAAAACCGTTCTCGGTTGAGATTCAGATACGCTATATCATACAGCTATCTTAACTTTGCTGTTATTCAAATTCTGTTTGTTTTTGGGCAGGCAGGTAGAAGTAGTGAATAATTAACTTGAATTAATCAAAAGCATAATTCCGGTATTTCAAGAAAACTCAACGTTTTTCCGAGGACTTCTTGACTCGTGAGTTTCAGTGGCATTTGTCATAGCTGAAGAGCGTTGGGCCAGTACCATCATTTTACTGTATATGCAAGCCAGTAGAGCATATGATCTCAAGGTCAGGATGCATTATTGCATGTGACTGACAACATTTTGTCAGCCAACTGGTCAGATCCCCATTGGGAATCATGATGGCGTGTGTGGAGCCATCTGAACATGAATTCAGAATGATTTCCAAAAGTCGCTGTAGATCTCTGTCCAAAGATCACGACAATACATGCTTAGAGAATTATCGTGTTGGAGCACTCAGACGCCATTGCATAGCAATTATACTGCGATATGATATTACCTGACTGACAGCATGAACCTCTGTCCTGTTAACACAGCGTAGTCAAAAACAATGGACCCTGTTTTCTCTCTCCTCAGTGACTGGCTGTACAATCCACGCTGTTGGGAGGATAGGGAGAGGGGGGGGGGGGGGCATGAGGAGAGCGAGGCCCTGCAGAGCGAAAGAAGGGGTTAGAGAGAGTGAGGGGCAGAGGAGAAGAGTGAGGCTGAGTAGAGGGGGTAAGCAGAGCAAGAAGGGGTTAGAGGGAGTGCGGCAGGGGAGGGAGAGGGGAAGTTGGAGGCGAGAGAGGGGGAGTGAGGCAGAGGAGGGGGAGTGAGGCAGGAGAGAGGGGAAGTGAGGCCAGAGAGAGGGGGAGTGATGGCAGAGAGAGTGGGAGTGAGGCAGGAGAGAGTGGAGTGAGGCAGAGAGAGTGGGATGGCGGCAGAGAGGGGGGAGTGAGGCAGAGGAGGGGAGTGAGACAGAGAGAGGGGGAGTGAGACACGAGTGAGAGGTGGTAGAGCG
>NC_036847.1:29234337-29238231 GCF_002910315.2 Salvelinus sp. IW2-2015 | reverse complement strand
CACCTCTCTCCTTGCTTGTTGTTCTGATGCCTGTGTGTGCTGTGTGTGTTGTGGTGTGTGTGGTGTGTGTGTGTGATGTGTGTGGTGTGTGTGTGTGTGTGTGTGTGTGTGTGTGTGTCGTGTGTGTCGTGTGTGTCGTGTGCGTGTGGTGGTGGTGTGGCTCAGTTGTGTGTGTGTGTGTGTGTCGCTGTGTGTGTGTGTGTGATGTGTTCCGTGGCTGTGTGTGTTCTCGTGGGCTGTGTGGTCGATGCTCCTCTGTCGGCGCTGTGTCGTGTGCTGCCCTTCAGTGCTGTGTCCTCTCCAGGCTGTGTGTGCTCCTCGTGGGCTGTGGGTGTGTGTCTTTCCTCATCGGTTGGGCTGGTGTTGTGTGTACCTCGTAGGGCTGTGTTTGTGTGTTTGTTTTCCTCTGTCTCGGGGTGCTGTCGTGAGCTGTATCGTAGTTGCCTCAGCACTTGATCTAATCGCATATTCCTGTGGCGGCGCACTGAGAGTAGTCTGATCGACTAGTACTGTGTGCGCATAAGAAGCGGTAGATGGGCTGTGTCCTACACCCCGCCATCGAGGCCCCGCTCGTGCGGCGTAGAGTTTCTGGTGTCGGAGTAGCACGGCACGGCGCTGAGCTATTTGCTGGCCGGCCAGCGTGACGCATCGGATCTCGCAGCGAGCCAGGACGCGGGGAAGGCTTGGCCTGATGTCGGATCGCTTTAGCATCCGGAATGTTCGTTCCCTGTCTATAGAGCCGCGTCGAGAAGCGATGGGGCAGGCCATATAGTGCGCATGGATCGGCTGATAACGTATGTTTCAAAGAGATGTGGGCACAGTCGACCGTGTAGTCGACCGGCGTGTGTGTTCCTCGGGGGTGTGCGGTTCCTGTGTATCGTTCAGCCTGCTCGCGTGGGCTGGTGTGTGTGTTCTCGTGGATGTGTGTGTAGCCTCGTGGGCCTGCTGTGTGTTTCCCGTGGCTTGGTCCCGTGGGCGTGTGTGTGTGTGTTCTCGTGGGCTGTGGTGTGTGCGCGTTGTTCGCTCGTGGGCGTCGTGTGTGGTGTGTGCCCTCGTGGGCCTGTGTGTGTGTGTGTTCGCTCCGCGTGCGGGCTGTGTGTGAGTGGTCCCCTCTGTGTTCCCTCGTGAGAGGAATCACCTATACAGGTCACAGTGATTAAACTATGCATAATTCATCGATATAGATTAATCGCAAATGCATTTAATAGTGGTTTTAATCACAGATCGAACACACTAATGAATATGCAAAACCGTTCTTGGTTGAGATTCAGATACGCTATCTCTGCACTATCTTAACTTTGCTGTTATTCAAATTCTGTTTTGTTTTGGGCAGGCAGGTAGAAGTGTGAAATCACTTGAAATTAATCAAAAGCATAATTCCAGGTAATTTCAGAAAAACTCAACGTTTTTCCGAGGACTTCTTGACTCGTGAGTTTCAGATGGCATTTGTCATAGCTGAAGAGCGTTGGGCACGTACCCATCATTTTACTGATATATGCAAGCCAGTAGAGCATATGAATCAAGGTCAGGATGCATTAATGCATAGTGACTGACACATTTTGTCAGTGACCTCTGGTTAGACTCCCATTGTGGGATATGTATGAATGGTGGTGGTTGCTCTTATATTGTATATTACGTTATTATTTATGTTATTTTTTATTTGTTATTTCCTATATTAAGGTTATTTTATTGTTTTTCTTTTCTTTTTGTTTTTCTTTTCTTTTATATTTTTGTTTTTTTATTTGTTTTTTCTTTGTTCATTTTCTTTTTTTATTTCTTTTGTTTTTTTGAGGTGTTTGTTGTTTGTTTTTTTTTGTTGGTTTTAGGCACTGCTCATTGGGTGAGATATCGGTGGAGACTCAGAGCCTGCATAGCATTTATACTCGCGATATGCAAATATGTACTCTGCTGGAACGGCTGAACCCTCGGGTGTCCGTGTTTAACCGACGCTAGTCTACTTATGAGGCAGAGTGAGGCAGAGAGAGAGGTGGCTTTAGAGGGAGAGAAGCAGAGTGAGGCAGAGAGAGAGGTGGTTAGAGGAAGAGAGAGAGGGAGTGAGGCAGAGAGAGAGGTAGAGAGAAAGAACCCTCTCTTCAGTGAGGTCAGATGAAGTCCAGCCAGACTGTCTTTCTCTAGATCTCCACTTCATCCCCCTATTTTACCTCTACCCTGCTTCTATCTTCCTGTTTCCCTCCTTCAGCTCCCATTTATCATCCACGTAGGAACCACACAGATAATATCTCACAATTGTTTCTGCCAGATATCTTATATAATTTCCTCAAGTTTAGAAAGGCAACTGAATGCCGTAGCCTAGCCCTGCCTCAGGTGTGTATGTTGTTAAAGGCCTCTTACTCTCTTTCATCTCTCTGTCTGTAATCCAGCAACAGGAACAAGACCCCATTCACTAACCTGTACATCTCCAACCTGCCTGTGTCTATGGACGAGCAGATTTAACCCTGTACCTCCCTCCCTCTCTCTCTCCCTCTCCCCACAGCAACAGGAGCAGGACCCCACTAACCTGTACATCTCCAACCTGCCTGTGTCTTTGGATGAGCAGGAGCTGGAGAATATACTGAAGCCCTTCAGTCAGGTCATCTCTACACGCATCCTCAGAGACGCCAATGGCACCAGCAGAGGAGTGGGCTTTGCCAGGTAAACCATTTCTACACCTCTCACCTGAAAACAAAGTCTAAGTTCACAGCTATGTAGGAGAAGCATAAACAGACTCCCTCATGCTGAGTAATGCCTCGATATTTAAACAGTGACAAATGCAATGTTATGGGTACATATATCTTTGTCAACGCGTGGCCACCATCAGCAGGGTCGTCCACAACCGGAAGCACCCGGTTTAGGGCAAAAGCATAGAGGAAGAGGCGGAGCCTGAAAACCTAATGCTTCCGGTTTCTGTAGACCCCGCTCAGATGTTTCTTTACGCCTGCTACGTCAGGTTAAGGCATAGCTGGCTTGCCAGGTGAACTCAACTATCTGCCTGACCCTCTGCTGGTCATTGGCGATAGTACATCACATCCTCCTTTAAATCACACTTTCTTTTCAGGATGGAGTCAACAGAGAAATGTGAGACTATCATTCAACATTTCAACGGCAAATATATCAAGACTCCACCTGGAGTTCCAGGTGAGACATGTCTATCTGAACAGGTGTTATTTTTATCAGACAGTTCTGTATGAAGCGAAGGAGCAGGTCAGGAGTAACAGAAAGGCTCTTCCACAGTACCTGGAGTCACTGTCCTATTTTAATAAACAATATACACACAGAATACGCCCCTTCAGTGTTCCACAGTCACTCAACCCTCTTCCTCTCCTCCCCTCCACAGTGCCCTCGGAACCCCTGTTATGTAAGTTTGCAGACGGAGGACAGAAGAAGAGACAGAGCCAGGGAAAGTACCTGCAGCATGGTCGTCCCTGGACAAGAGATGGAGAAACGGTGAGTTCTCATTCAGACAGTAAACAGTCTGCTATCGTCCCCGTAGCCTCTCATTTTATCAAGGCTGTTCAGGTCATTTTATCAAGGCTGTTCAGGTCATTTTATCAAGGCTGTTCAGGTCATTTTATCAAGGCTGTTCAGGTCATTTATCAAGGGCTGTTCAGGTCATTTTATCAAGCTGTTCAGGTCATTTTATCAAGGCTGTTCAGGTCATTTTTATCAAGGCTGTTCAGGTCATTTTCTACTCCTATCAAGTACAATATGTTAAAGCTAGTATTGTCTGTCTGTTCCAACTTCTATCTGGTGAGTATTTCTCAGTCAAATGCAGGGGCTCCCAAGTGGCACAGCAGTCTAAGCACTGCATTGCAGTGCTAGAAGTGTCACTACCAGACCCTGATTTGATCCCGAGTCCCATAGGGGTGGCGCCACAATTGGACCATCGTCGTCCGG
>NC_036847.1:29166900-29233912 GCF_002910315.2 Salvelinus sp. IW2-2015 | reverse complement strand
CTGTTAATACCTACCAGGTCAGAACAGTCTGTTGTATCTCTCCTGTTAATACCTACCAGGTCAGAACAGTCTGTTGTATCTCTCCTGTTAATACCTACCAGGTCAGGACAGTCTGTTGTATCTCTCCTGTTAATACCTACCAGGTCAGAACAGTCTGTTGTATCTCTCCTGTTAATACCTACCAGGTCAGGAACAGTCTGTTGTATCTCTCCTGTTAATACCTACCAGGTCAGAACGTCTGTTGTATCTTCTCCTGTTAATACCTACCAGGTCAGGACAGTCTGTTGTATCTCTCCTGTTAATACTACCAGGTCAGGACAGTCTGTTGTATCTCTCCTGTAATACTGTATCTACCAGGTCAGGACAGTCTGTTGTATCTCTACTTGTAATACCTACCAGGTCAGGACAGTCTGTTGTATGTCTCCTGTAAATACTGTATCGACCAAAGTCAGAACAGTCTTGTTTGTATCTCTCCTGTTAATACCTACCAGGTCAGGACAGTCTGTTGTATCTCTCCTGTTAATACCTACCAGGTCAGGACAGTCTGTTGTATCTCTCCTGTTAATACCTACCAGGTCAGGACAGTCTGTTGTATCTCTCCTGTTAATACCTACCAGGTCAGGACAGTCTGTTGTATCTCTCCTGTAAATACTGTACCTACCAGGTCAGGACAGTCTGTTGTATCTCTCCTGTTAATACCTACCAGGTCAGGAGAGTCTGTTGTATCTCTCCTGTAAATACTGTACCTACCAGGTCAGGACAGTCTGTTGTATCTCTCCTGTTAATACCTACCAGGTCAGGACAGTCTGTTGTATCTCTCCTGTAAATACCTACCAGGTCAGTACACTGTCAGTTGTCCCATGTGTCTCAGTTGGTAGAGCATGGTGCTTTCAATGCCAGGGTTGTGGCTTTAATTCCCACAGGGGACCAGTACAAAAAAGTATGAAAATGTATGCACTCACTACTGTAAGTTGCTCTGGATAAGAGTGTCTGCTAAACTAATAAAATGTGTATGTATTTCTCCTATAAATACCTAAAAGCTCAGTACACCGTCTGTTTTGGGGGAGGGAAGCAGCTAACTTCATGTAATCTTACACATTTGTCCATGGGTCTGGGTCAAAGAGAAAAATGTGCTGTTTTATAGCAAATCTCATGCTATTCTACACTTTTTGCAATGAGGCAGAGAGAAAATGTTATTTTAAGCTAATTTCCTGCTATTCTACACATGTTTACATGGGACTGAGAGAAAATGTTGCATTTTTAAAGCTAATTAAAGCTTAAATATAGGTATGTTGACTGTGATAAAGGCACTGGATCATGAGCTGTCTTGTTTGCTAAATGAACAACTGAAGTAGGCGGTGGCATGGTGCATACAGCAATAGAAGCACAGTGACATATGCCTCAATGTGGTCATATTGGTGGCTTATTGGGGGTGTGGCTTTCAGTTAGTTATTTTTGGCAACCAATTCCGTGAGCGTGAATGTCATTCCAGTTCAACTGTTCTGTTATATTTAATCATATCTGACCAACCCAGTGCCCTGCTTGCTAGGAATCGGTCTGATGGTGTTTGCATGTTTAGGTAAAACACTGACAAATAAAAAGCATAAAAAATGCTCAATCTGATTGGGTGGGCCTGGCTCCGCCCCTGACAGTCTATTGTATTTCTCCTGTAAATACCTACCTGGTCAGTACATGGTCTATTGTATTTCTCCTGTAAATACCTACCTGGTCAGTACATGGTCTATTGTATTTCTCCTGTAAATACCTACCTGGTCAGTACATGGTCTATTGTATTTCTTCTGTAAATACCTACTTGGTCAGTACACAGTCTGTTGTATTGCTATGGATGTATTACTGTGTAAAGAGGATGTATTTCTTATTTTGAAAATCTGCAAAAATCAATCTTATGTTGTGTCTTCACTCTGCTGCAGATCCACAGTCCACAGTCCTGGATGCATCATCAGTCGTACCTCATGCAGACCTCAGTAAGTTGTACCCACCAAAACTGTTATTGTGGGTCTGTTACTGCCTATTAGTGAATCAGTGTGATCCGTCTCCGTGTATCTCTCTCTGTTTGAGAGAGACACACCTGCTAAGGATAAACAAATGCTCTCTGTGATGTTTGAGCTGAGACACCTGTGTGTATGTGCATACATGCATTTCTGTTTGTCTGTGTGTATGATAACTATTTGTGTGTGTCCTTAGGGCCAACTCCTGACACAGGGCATGGACCACACCATGTCCATCCAGCCCACCTCTATGATGGGGCCTCCCACACAGCAGCTCAGCCACCTCTCTATGGGCAGCAGTGGCACGGTCAGTCCCCACAGAACACAACTATAGACACCTAGATACATACATTGGACAAAGACATTGTGTTCGCAGTGCAATTCCTAATGCCACTTTCCATCCCCCCATAAAGACAGTTTTAATCAGACACATGAATAGATTCTAAAATGATTCCTTTCTAATATGTTTCTCCTCTCTATTTTAGTACATGCCAGCAAACACATCAATGCAAGGGACCTACATCCCTCAGTACACCCAAGTGCCCCAAACCAACGTTTCAGTCGAGGTAAGAAACGTCCTCCTACACAGTCACTTCACTGACGGTTCAATGATCAGTTGATCCTCCTCACCGCTTCAATATGTTAACAGAAACTTCCCGTCCTACAACAGGTTGCCCTGGAGACGCCCACAGAACACCCAGACTACTCCTACCAGCACAGCAAGTGAAGAGGAGACACTGGTGGGTTTACTAGAGTCTGTCTCCTGGGCAACCTGCCGTCCGTACAGCTCAGCTCATAGTGACTCTGGGCAGTACACACCAGACAGACGGAGGAATACGGACCAGACTGTCACACTAAAGACAAAAGGATATTTTCAAATCAGAGGTTATGGTAAACTGTTGGACACGTGGAACATCTATTTTGATAACAGAACATGACTCTATAGTCGAAGAAAGAGAAAAACACACCACACACACACACATTATTTTCTGTGCACGTATTAACAAATTATTTTTCACACTAGTCTGGGGAGAATGAAAACCAGCAATATAAGTTACACCACCATGTGTCATTTTAGTCGTCCTTTAGTTTTACTTTTACATTTTTTATATGCAGATTTTTTTGGGTCATGTTATTTTTAAGCTTTCGTCAGTTTGTTTTTGTTGCACAGATTCAAAAAGTAAATGATCATTGATTTGTTTCTTAATTTCACAATGCCATTGTTGTTTTTGTTCACTTCACGCTGCTTGTTTTAATTGTGTAATTGTTTGAAGAGAGAAGGCTGAACAAACTGCTCAAGTTACTTAGATGTGTGTCAAATCTGGTGGTATCAACTGTTTTCTCTCTAAAGGAACAAGTATTGCAGGAGAATGAAACATTATTGGAAGTGRTCTTACTGTTTCAGCACTTGGGTCCCTAGTTAAAATTGTCACAATTTAAATAGATATTTAGAAAGAACGCTTAAGACAATCAAATATATTTGAAATTATTATTTCCAGATTCTGGCCAATTATAATACAACTATACAGGGAAAATGAAAAATATACACACAATCAAATTTGACAGAGTAATTTAGTTGTTGGTTATATTTTGTGAATTTATTGCTAAATTGCTCCAATGCTACCCAACAACATAAATAAGTCTTTCAATTTGGTTTTAGTGGGTTAAGCTGCTACCGTTTAAGCTGCTACCGTTTAAGCTGCTACCGTTTAAGCTGCTACTCTTAGGAGTTCATATCATTGAGTGTTGAGCTAGTAGTTTAAAGAAGTAAATTAGAGATCCAAAAAGTATGGCCAGTACTGAGATACTTTGTCTTTTTGATTCCAGCTTTCTCTCTGTCTGTTTGTTGATTCCTCTGTTTTTGTTTGTTTGTTTTGATTATGAGTGAAAATGTTGTTTATTTAAAGAAAGTTTTCTTGATAAAAAAAATAAAATCAGTTTAGTACTTTTAAGATTGATCAATGTTATTTTTGGTAGTATGCATTGAGTAGGTACATGTTTCCTTGGACAGTAGATTCAAGTGAAAAAAATATATTTGTTGGCTTTTTCTTTTGTCTGCCATTACTGTCATTTGTGTTTTGGGTTGTGACTACAAGGAATACAGCTACGACCGGAAGTTAATTTTCGTAGCAGCTTAGAACATTTTAGCTAACCCTAACCCTTTTCCTAACCTGCCACGATAATTATCCTAACTTGCTTCGTAAATTCTCCTAACCTGATACGAAGAAGGCACTTCCAGTCATAGCAGTATTCCTGCTAGTGAGAACTGTGTTTTTGTTTTTCTCCATCTCTGGTTTTATTTTCAATCACATGGAAAAGGCTTTAAATGTTTGAGATTTCCAATCCGTCTGTGTCAACAGGTTTTGGCACTTTCACACTGGTGTGCTTACTGCTCATCAGTCCAAGATAATGTGTTATACCTCTTACAAATAATTTCTGAAATGTGTCCCAAATTGTAATCATTCAGTCAGTCAGCGGTTAGGGAATAGTGTCTGAAAAGTTATATTACCTCCTTGAGCAATGTAGAACCAATGTTAATGTGCAAGGTTCTGAGATGTTTGAGGTCACAACTTCCATGGTTCTCAAGGCGGCTCTCAGTCACAGCAGGTACTGTGTCCATATCCTCACTCTTCTGTCCTATGTTCAGAAACTAGGCCACCATCCGAGGTCCAACCTCTAATCCGACTGTTATTTCTCAAAATGGCCAGTGATCTATGCAATTAATTTATTGTCTACAATAATGCAATACTTATATTTCAGGTGACAACAATGGACTGTTTGTCAATAGTGACTTTTGAAACACAAATGTATCATTCTGCTATCAGTGGCTTTCATTTGAGTTTAACTTAATCCAAAACCTCTAGTTGTGAGACTATCATTGTTGTCATAGTGACAGTGAGATGGCTGCATAAAAGGGAATGGTTCATGAGATTGGAGCAAATCCCTCAGCTATCTTGCAAAAGGCCTCACACCATCTCCTAACAATGGTACACAGACTACCTTGTCCATCCAGATAGGGTCCTTATAGTTGGTTAACCAAATATTAGTAGATTTTTTTGGTTTGTTACCAAAGACGACTTCCGGTAGGCATTTGAACATTTCTTCTAAGTCATCAATGCTGTAGAATAAATCTGTAATTTGTTTTTCCTTGTTCCTTTCCATTGATTTGTTGACACTAGTAATAATCTCTATGAATTATGCCATTAATTCATTTGTGGTAGGAAGTAAGAATCACAGAAATGCCTTAGATTTCATCAAGAGGGGATTTAAAGGGAGCTACACACTACATTGCTATCTGGAAACATTCATCCATTGTCTGCAAATGTTTGATAAACAGGAATACTTCTCTTAGATATGTAGTATGTCTTAGGAAACCACAAGTCAATGTTTGATACACAGGAATACTTCTCTTAGATATGTAGTAGGTCTTAGGAAACCACAAGTCAATGTTTGATACACAGGAATACTTCTCTTAGATATGTAGTATGTCTTAGGAAACCACAAGTCAATGTTTGATACACAGGAATACTTCTCTTAGATATGTAGTATGTTTAGGAAACCACAAGTCAATGTTTGATACACAGGAATACTTCTCTTAGATATGTAGTATGTCTTTAGGAAACCACAAGTCAATGTTTGATACACAGGAATACTTCTCTTAGATATGTAGTATGTCTTAGGAAACCACAAGTCAATGTTTGATACACTATCCGTCATTTATTTTGAGGCCGTCATCATTCCAGATTGTTGTTTCACTCAAATAAAATGTTCAGCCTTAGTTTGAAATGTGAAAATGCTCTTGCCCTTTTCCATAGTTCAGATATTAATTCAGGGGTGTCAATGTCATTCCATGGAGGGCCTAGTAGTGTCTGCTGGTTTTCCCTTTCAATTAAGACCTACAGTGCATTTGGAAAGTTTTCAGACCGCCTCACTTTTCAACATTGTTACATTACAGCCTTATTATAAAATGGATAAATACAATGTTTTCCTTATCTACACACAATACCCCATAATGACAAAGTGAAAACAGATTTGTAGAAGAAATGTATTTACATAAGTATTCAGACACTTTGCTAGGAGACTCAAAATTGAGCTCAGGTGCATTGTTTCCATTGATTATCCTTGATGTTTCTACAACTGGATTGGAGTCCACCTGTGGTAAATTCAATTGATTAGACATGATTTGGAAAGGCACATACCTGTCTATATAAGTCCAACAGTTGACAGTGCATGTCAGAGCAAAAACCAAGACATGAGGTCGAAAGAATTGTCTGTAGAGCTCCAAGACAGGATTGTGTCGAGGCACAGATCTGGGGAAGGGTACCAAAACATTTCTGCAGCATTGACGGTCCCAAAGAACACAGTGGCCTCCATCATTCTTAAAATGGAAGAAGTTTGAAAACATCAAGACTCTTCCTAGAGATGGCCGCCCGGCAAAACTGAAAAATTGAGGGAGAAGGGCCTTGGTCAGGGAGGTGACCAAGAACCCGATGGTGACTCGGACAGAGCACCAGAGTTCCTCTGTGGAGATGGGAGAACCTTCCAGAAGGACAACCACGTCTGCAGCACTCCACCAATCAGGCCTTTATGGTAGAATGGCCAGACGGAAGCCACTCCTCATTAAAAGGTACATGACAGCCCGCTTGGAGTTTGCCAAAAGGCACCTAAAGGACTCTAACCATGAGAAACAAGATTCTCTGGTCTGATGAAACCAAGATTGATCTCTTTGGCCTGAATGCAAAGGCTCACGTCTGGAGGAAACCTGACACCATCTCTATGGTGGAGGCAGCATCATGCTTTGGGGATGTTTTTCAGCACCAGGGACTGGGAGACTAGTCAGGATCGAGGGAAAGATGAACGGAGCAAAGTACAGAGATCCTTGACAAAAACCTGCTCCCGAGCGCTCAGAACCTCAGACTGGGGCGAATGTTCACCTTCCTAGAGGACAACGACCCTAAGCACACAGCCAAGACAACGCAGGAGTGGCTTTGGGACAAGTCTCAATGTCCTTGAGTGGCCCAGCCAGAGCCCGGACTTGAACACGATTGAACATCTGGAGACCTGAAAATAGCTGTGCAGCAATGCTCCCCATCCAACCCTACAGAGCTTGAGAGGATCTGCAAAGAATGGGAAAAACTCACCAAATACACGTATGCCAAGCTTGTAGCGTCATACCCAAGAAGACTCGAGGCTGTAATCGCTGCCAAAGGTGCTTTAACAACGTGAAGGGATTGAATACTTTTGTAAATACATTTTCAAAAATGTCTAAAAATCTGTTATGGGGTATTGTGTGTAAATTAACAAGGAAAAAATATATTTCAGAATAAGGCTGAAACATAAAATGTGGAAAAAGAGTAGGGGTCTGAATACTTTCCAAATGACAACCAGGTGAGGGGAGTTACTTACTAATCAGTGACCTTAATTCATCAATCAAGTTGGAAGAGCGAAAAACCAGCAGATTCTCTGCCCTCCGTGGAATGAGTGACATGTGATGTACATGAAGAGTCCACTTGAAACATCTTGCTGCAATTTAGGATTTGAAGGTTTGCAGAGAAGTGGGTTCTAGTGATTGTACTTTTATTCACTTCTCATGTGCCACACTAGCAGGTCTTAATTGTCCTGTTCTAGACAAACACAGCTTTAAGAGGTTTTTTGGTTTTTTGGTTTGAGGTTTTTGAACTTGGTGCTTTTTTTAAATAAAAAATGTTTTTGTCCATGTGCTTTTTATTACTTTGTGTATGTACAGTACACCTTTCCAAACAGAGGCATATACACAATACTTGATTTATTTCTAAAAAAGATTGATCGAGGAACAAAAGGTACAAAATGTATATTAAATACATTATCCAAGAAACTGTATGTACAATGTTGAAAATATCCTGACAAAAGCCCTAAACAGTTTTTTTTGCTTTGCATATTTAAACAAAATAGACTAAACGTCAAGTTACAATTTAGTCTTGAAACTATAGGACTCTTGATCAAGGAAGCATCACTGCAGCTTATCTGTTTTGGGGTCCAATTACCAATGAAGATATTAGTGTCACCTCAAGTATGGGGCTCCCGAGTGGCACAAGGCACTACATCTCAGTGCTAGAGTCGTCACTAGACACCCTGGTTCGAATCCAGGCTGTATCACGTCCGGCCGTGATTGAGAGTCCCATAGGGCGGCGCACAATTTGGCCCAGCATCGTAAATATGAATTTATTCTTAAATAAATGTAAAATAAAAAAGTACAATACAATAGCAACTTTACAAATTATACTCTGAGGTAATGGTACACATACCGTAATCAGTTGCATATTTTCAATTTAGCTCAAAACAATCAAATGTGTGTGTCCAGATATAAATAAAATAATGTCACTGCTTCAGATCAGAACACCAAACTTTCTTTAAGCTGTACTTAAGTAGTTTACAAAAATATCAGTGACAAAATACTGGTTGGTCCAACTTCACTAGACAGAAGTTCTGATGAGTATGATTTGTTATTGAAAACACCAATTCAAACTTTGCTGGATGATAGAAAATGACCCCAGACTTCCCAACTTGTGAAAGTGGATGACAACATAAAACACTGAGATGAGGTAGTGCTTTGCTTTTCTATTCCATTCCTCCTTTCAAGCTCAAGACCAAATAAGCAAACCCTTAGAGATGGCAGAGTCAGATCCTCCACTGGATTGGACTTGTGTGGGGGGGACCTCAGAGCTCCACCTGACTAAGGTCATAGGTCCCTGTTCTGAGTCTCTTCCCATCTAGGAGCGGACAGCTGAATCCTCCTCCAGTTTAACAGCCACAGCGTCTTAGGCACCATCATCATTGCAGGCACCTCCCCTTGAGCAAACTGTAGCTATCAGTTCAAATCTCTCCACGATTTCATCACAACAGCTTCCGATTCAATACCTCCCAGACCATGCGTCTCCTGAAGTAGGGCATGTGTTTCTGTCAATTGGAGGGAAGGGAAATATTGAGTTAGTTACTCATAGTCAAGTCATTGGATTGTAGGACATTTCCTGTACTGGCAGGACTGCTCATGCTTACCGTAACACTTSCATTACACCCAGAGTCTCCAACAAGTCTCATATAGTGACCGGCCATCGCTTCACATTTGAGCAAATAAACGTCAGTCTTACAAGTGCCGGGTGTAAAATGATGCGTGCCCGCTTTAGGCCAGTCTGCTCCAGTAGAATCTACCTCACGCTAAATTATTGATCCGTGCTTGTCAAAACGCAAGTCTGTCCATGTAACCAGTGAAAAATACTAATCAATTCATCCCGTTTGAAACAGATGCAGTGCATTCCATATGCAACCAGTGTTCTGAATATCAAACAGGGATATTGGTGATAGAACATTCGATGAGTCAGAAAACTGAATCATAACAGGGTGACCCGGGCTTTGCACACAGACTGTATTAAACACTGGCCTCCAATACAAGCCTGTCTCCAACAGACACAGGGGCAGCTTGGCGGTTGAATCAGAAACTCCCGGGATATTTATTGAAGTTTTACAGTACTTACTTGTGTGAATGTGATTGGCTTGTCTTTGGTGACGTACTCTGCATATTTACATGTGAACATTCCACAGTCATTTCCGTTCATCTGCTGAGGAATCTCCTAATGGGAGAAATATTTTGGAGATAAATGTTAAAAGATGGCAACATCAGTCAGTGATGTGTTAACTCAACATTCGTTAACAGATCCCTGTTAGATATATAACACTCACATGGCGTTTCTTGCTCTGCACAGTCCATTCTGCGGTATCCAGGTCTTTGCCCTTCTTGTCCTTGCTTTCCTGCTGCAGGTATTGCAGCAGTATCCTGCAGGCTTCGTCATTGTTCCCTCCCATTGAATCAAAGTATGTGATACTCTTCTTACGGAGATCCACTACCTGAGAAGAGAAGGGTGTTAGTGTGATTCATACTACAGGGCCCAACTGAACCGCACTGTCCTGGCTCTGATATTTTGTTTTGACACCGTCCTTTCCAGAAAGGTTCCAGGCCAGCCCAGTACAGCTCGGCTCTTTAGATGGAATCAGGCATTGCTGACTGGAGGAGAGTTGCAGTATAATAGTTAGTTATAACAGGGTTGCTGTTCAGTACTCACAGAGAGGCACCAATGCACCCCCAGGTGGACAGGCACCAGTATGACATCCATTGAGAAGATGTCCATCTTTTTGGTCCAACGGCGTACGGCAGAGTAGCCTGCACTGCGTAGCTTGGGGAAGAAGAAGGTGTTGAAGGTGTGGACCGTCGGCAGGCTGGGATCCTTACTGCGCTCCACCAGCAGGTTCATGTAGAAGTTGATCACCTGCAGAGTAAAAGGAGAGGCAACGGATGAAGAAAATACAACATAGGTAGACCACTACCGCGTACACATCCTGTCCAGTACACTACCGCGTACACATCCTGTCCAGTACACTACCGCGTACACATCCTGTCCAGTACACTACTGTGTACACTACTGTAAATATCCTGTCCAGTACACTACTGCAGTGGTTCTCAACTGGTTTTTCCTCGGGACCCAAATTGAACCAGGTTCTCTCAGTCACGACCCAACTCACATTTAGAAAAATATTCACCAAAATACAATCTGGAAAACAATTTAATGCTATATTGATAGTAAATGTATAAATTATATGACAAGGGAACTTTTTCATTGTCAATAATACAATTTTGCCCATATACTTGATGATGTTAAACTCACTGGCTTGAGACCACAAAATCACCATACATAGTGCTGCTAATCTCTCTATATTGAAAATATTAAATACATCAGGAGGTTCAAATATTTTAAATATAAGTTCATTATCATTTCTACACACTTTCTACCTGGTTTAAGTCGTTTTCATAAAAACAAACAATTTTACGCAGACACTTGCGACCCACTGGTTGAAATTGGCTGCTCTACACACCTGTCCAGCACACTATAGACTTGACCGATTAAATCAGGGCCGATTTCAAGTTTTCGTAACAAAATCRGTAATCGGCATTTTTGGAGGCCGATTACATTGCATTCCACGAGGAGACTGCGTGGCAGGCTGACTACCTGTTACGCGAGTGCAGCAAGGAGCCAATGTAAGTTGCTAGCTAGCATTAAACTTATCTTATAAAAAACAATCAATCTTCACATAATCATTAGTTAACCTAGTAATATCATCAACCATGTGTAGTTAACTAGCTTGTCCTGCGTTGCATATAATCAATGTGGTGCCTGTTAATTTATCATCGAATCACAGCCTACTTCGCCAAACGGGTGATGATTTAACAAAAGCGCATTCGCGAAAAAAAGCACTGTCGTTGCACCAATGTACCTAACCATAAACATCAATGCCTTTCTTAAAATCAATACACAGAAGTATATATTTTTTAACCTGGCTCGTTGCAAACTAATTTGCAGGAATTTTGCATAATTATGACATAACATTGAAGGTTGTGCAATGTAACAGGAATATTTAGACTTATGGTTGCCACCCGTTWGATAAAATACAGAAAGGTTCTGTATTTCACTGAAAGAATAAACGTTTTGTTTTCGAAATGATAGTTTCCGGATTTGACCATATTAATGACCAAAGGCTCGTATTTCTGTGTTTATTATATTATAATTAAGTCTATGATTTGACATTTGATAGAGCAGTCTGACTGAGCGGTGGTAGGCAGCAGCAGTCTCGTAAGCATTCATTCAAACTTTACTGCGTTTGCCAGCAGCTCTTAGCAATGCTTGATTCACTGCGCTGTTTATGACTTCAAGCCTATCAACTCCCAAGATTAGGCTGGCAATACTAAAGTGCCTATTAGAACATCCAACAGTCAAAGGAATACGAAATACAAATGGTAGAGAGAGAAATAGTCGACGCGTCATAATTCCTATAATAACTACAACCTAAAACTTCTTAACTGGGAATATTGAACCACCAGCTTTCATATGTTCTGAGCAAGGATCTTAAACGGTAGCTTTATTACATGGCACATATTGCACTTTTACTTTCTTCTCCAACACTGTGTTTTTACATTATTTAAACCAAATTGAGCATGTTTCATTATTTATTTGAGACTAAATAGATTTTATGTATTATATTAAGGTAAAATAAAGTGTACATTGTTTATTCAGTATTGTTGTAATTGTCATTATTACACATACATACATACAGTTGAAGTTGGAAGTTYATATACACTTAGGTTGGAGTCATTAAAACTCGTTTTTCAACCACTCCACAGATTTCTTGTAAACAAACTATAGTTTTGGCAAGTCCGATAGGACATCTACTTTGTGCATGACAAGTAATTTTTCCAACAATTGTTTACAAATAGATTATTTCACTTATAAAATCACTGTATCACAATTCCAGTGGGTCAGAAGTTTACATACACTAAGTTGACTGTGCCTTTAAACAGCTTGGAAAAAGCTTCTGATAGGCTAATTGACATAATTTGAGTCAATTGGAGGTGTACCTGTGGCTGTATTTCAAGGCCTACCTTCAAACTCAGTGTCTCTTTGCTTGACATCATGGGAAAATAAAAGAAATCAGCCAAGACCTCAGAAATGATTTTGTAGACCTCCACAAGTCTGGTTCATCCTTGGGCGCAATTTCCAAACGCCTGAAGGTACCACGTTCATCTGTACAAACAATAGTGCGCAAGCATAAACACCATGGGACCACGCAGCCATCATACCGCTCAGGAAGGAGACGACTTCTGTTTCCTAGAGATGAACGTACTTTGGTGCAAAAAGCGCAAATCAATCCCAGAGCAACAGCAAAGGACCTTGTGAAGATGCTGGAGGAAACAGGTACAAAATATCTATATCCACAGTAAAACAAGTCCTATATCGACATAACCTGAAATGCCGCTCAGCAAGGATGAAGCCACTGCTCCAAAACCAACATAAAAAAGCCAGACTACGGTTTGCAACTGCACATAGGGACAAAGGAGGCCTACAAACCTGACTCAGTTACACCAGCTCTGTCAGGAGGAACGGGCCAAAATTCACCCAAATTATTGTGGGAGGCTTCCGAAACATTTGACCCAAGTTAACCTCTTGGGTAGGGGGCAGTATTTTCACCTCCGGATGAGGATAGGATATGCATATAATTGGTAGATTTGGATTGAAAACACTCTAAAGTTTCTAAAACTGTTAAAATAATGTCTGTGAGTATAACAGAACTGATATGGCAGGCGAAACCCCGAGGACAATCCATCCAGGGGATTTTTTTTTTGAGGTCATAGGATTTTCCATTTGTTTCTATGGGATACCCTTATTATTAGGAACCTGGTTCGAGTTCCTATGGCTTCCACTAGATGTCAACAGTCTTTAGAAATTGTTCGATGTTTTTCTTTTGAGAAATTAAGAAGTAGTGCTATTCATTGTAAGTGTCACTCCAGGTGGACTCTACTGTTTTGATGCACGTCAACTGGAGCACGTTTATTCCGTCTTAAATTTTATAGATTATTTACGTTTTAGGGTACCTGAGGTTGGATTAGGAATGTTGTTTGAAATGTTTGGACCAAGTTTACAGGTAACTTATTAGATACTTTGTAGGCATGTTGGGTGAGTTGAAACCGGTGTATTTCTGAATCAAAAACGCRCCAAATAAATTGACATTTTGGGTATAAAGAAGGACATTATCGAACTAAAATGACCATTTGTGATGTTTCTGGGACATTGGAGTGCCAACAGAAGAAGATCTTCAAAGGTAAGGCATGAATTATATCGCTATTTCTGACTTTTACGGCGCACCTGCCTGGTTGAAATATGATTTTCATGTGTTTGTATGTGGGCGCTGTCCTCAGATAATCACATGGTTTGCTTTCTCCATAAAGCATTTTTGAAATCTGACACAGCGGCTGGATTAACAAGAAGTTAAGCTTTATTTTGATGTATAACACATATTTTCAAGAATGTTAAATATTCGAATTTGGTATTTTGAATTTCGCGCTCTGCAATTTCACCGGATGTTGGCCAGGTGGTACGCTACCGTCCCACCTGCCCATAAGAAGTTAAACAATTTAAAAGACAATGCTACCAAATACTAATTGAGTGTATGTAAACTTCTGACCCACTGGGGATGTGATGAAAGAAATAAAAGCTGAAATAAATCATTCTCTGCTATTATTCTGACATTTCACATTCTTAAAATCAAGTGGTGATCCTAACTGACCTAAAACAGGGAATTTTTACCAGGATTAAATGTCAGGAATTGTGAAAAACTGAGTTTAAATGTATTTGGCTAAGGTGTATGTAAACTTCCGACTTCAACTGTATGCATACATACACAAAAAAATAAATTGGCAGATTAATCGGTATTGGCTTTTTTTAGTCCTTCAAAAATCGGTATCGGAGTTGAAAAATCAGAAATCGGTCGATCCTCTACTATAGACACCTGTCCAGTACACTATAGACACCTGTCCAGTACACTATAGACACCTGTCCAGTACACTATAGACACCTGTCCAGTACACTATAGACACCTGTCCAGTACACTCAGTTGTCACTCACACCCACACTAAATAAAAACAACTCACATTAGGCACAGAAAAATGAGCAGGCAGCAGCATGACAAACAGAAACAGCGTGATGAGCTCTCACCTCATCGTTGAGCCAGTTGAGGTGGCTGAGGGTCTGGAGGTCTTTGCGTGTGATGGTGAGTCTGAAGCCTTCACTCAGCACCTCGTCCTGGCTGCCTACCGTCAGCGCCCGGCCCACCTCCCCCTCCATATCCTGGATGGCACGGACACACAAACAAGACGGCCCAGCTAAAGGCTAAATGGCATATATCACTCCTCACCTCTCCACCTGATAGCCGATGTGTGGTGAGCGTTCTGGCACAGAAATGGTCACTGTGGTGGATGAGGTGAGTTTTCCCCTGCTATGTAAAAAGCTTTGAGTACCAGTATCCAGGCTGTATCAATTGGCCCAGTGTCGTCCGGGTTTGAACATCATCGTAAATAAGAATTTGTTCTTAACTGACTTGCCTCGTTAAATTAAATAAAAAGTGCTATATAAATCCAATCTATTATTATTATTATTATATACATTCCTGATGCACACAGTGATCAAATCAATTTGATTTATTTAAACTGCATTTAAAACACCTCAATGTACTTAACAATAATGCATTTTATTGGCAATGATTTTTCTCACAATAGGCACAATAGACAAAACTAAAAGACAGTGAATGTACCTCAGTGAGCTCGGGGAACTCTGGTTTCTCCTCTGTGGGTTTGGGTTCCTCTATGAAGGGAGCCAGAGGAACCTCCTTCTCCAGAGGGACTCTAACATGCAGCTCCACAGCCCTGTGGCCCAGCTGGCTGTCATTTGTTATACGCTGGACCACCAGACCACAGCAGAAGAGGGTTAGGTTAAGAGCTACCGCCGCAGAGGGGAATGTTTATTTCAGAGTGGTAAAAGAGCATCTCATTTCATATTCTTATGCAATGATGAATAAAGCCTAAATTAAGAACTTATTTATGTGGACCTGCGGTATGTGTAGGACTATGTATTGAAATGACGGCTGACATCACACCAATGAGGAGGACAGAGAAAGTACCTGTCGCAGCAGCTGAGCAGCTAGGGCCTCCTGCCCCTCTATCTGCCTCCGTCTCTCCCGGGCACGGAAGTCGTACATGTTAGTCCTGGGAAACAGACACACAAATTGACTTGAGGAAAGGACTTCTGTAATGGGTAAGAAGGTTTCATTTTTATTTCTGCGTAGCATCTAGTATGCACATGGCGATATACAGCTAACTATGAATCTACCAARAAACAAAAACAGTACCAATCATGAATGTAAGGAATCAGGGGACTTACAATTCTTTGATCCAGAGCTCAGCTTGGAAGCATGGTACACTGCAGAGACAGAGATAGAAAGTAACCAGGTTAGATGGGGACAACAAAGCACATAACAAAACACCCACAACAGAACCAAAAACAACCTATTCAAAATGCTTACCTTGAACTGTTTGGGGTTTTGCCCTTCTGCTCTTTCACAATGATTACGGAGTCCCCATCATGAGCTGTACAGAAGAAGACAAGAGGTGACCACAACTACATGATGGTGAGGAGAGACAAACAGGTAGGCTTTAATGGAAACATGACGCRTAACACTAATTGGTTCTACAGCATCCAACCATCAATTCAATAAACGTTATTCATTCCCTACGAGCAATTGAAAGGAATGAATTAAGTTTATATCAATTGAATTGAATCACCTTGGAGGAATTGAAAAATTATTGTCTCATGCATTACCTGATGATTGTGAGTCCTGAGAAGAGGTGTCCAGTATGGTAACTGGGGAAGGGACAGATTGTACTGGCTCTGGTCCCCTGGGGCTGAGGTCTGAGTCAGAGGCCCATGGCTGGTTCCCTGCCCCACTGGAAGAGCCCTCCCCTGGGCTGGGGACGTTGCTGTACCCCTGGCTGGACTCTGGACGGGGGCTTGGGGGTCCACTGGGGCCTCGTGAGGCATCTCCTGACCCGGCAGGGGACGAACACTGGAGCAGACGTCTGTTGGTATTCAGGAAGCTGGTGCTGAGAGTGAGTGAGTGAGGGCGAGAGACGGACGCAGGTCAGAACTAAGGGAAAGGGGAGGAGAATACTAGAATGGAGCACCAGTACACAAAAATGTATGGACTAAATGTAGGATTATAAACCCCAAGGAGAAGTAGAAAACATGTGCACTTGCATCAACTTGCCAGTACATGTCATTGAGCATGACTAAAGAAACTCAAACAGGAAATAACCATGCTAAGGTCTATTCAACGCTGGTCTGACCAATCGGAATCCATGCTTCAAGATTGTTTTGATCACGCGGACTGGGATACGTTCCGGGTAGCCTCGGATAACATTGATGTATACACGGACACGGTGACTGAGTTCATCAGGAAGTTGATCCCACGGGGACTATTAAAACCTGCCCAAACCAGAAACAGTCGATAGATGGCAGCATTCGCGCAAAACTGGAAGCTCGAACCACTTCAGTACAGTACAAAACTTCAGTACAGAGACAAAGTGGAGTCGCAATTCAACAGTTCAGTCACAAGACAAAGGGAAAACCAGCCATGTCACGGACACCAATGTCTTGCTCCCAGACAAGCTAAACACCTTCCTCGCCCACTTTGAGCATAACACAACACCATTGACGCGGCCCGGTGAACAAGTGCCCCAGAGGACTGTGGGCGCTTGTTCTCCGTGGCTGACGTGAGTAAGACAGTTAAGCGTTTTAACCCTCGCAAGGTTGCCGGCCCAGACGGTATTGCTAGCCGCGTCCTCAGAGCATGCGCAGACCAGCAGGCTGGTGTGTTTACGGACTTATTCAATCTCTCCCTATACCAGTCTGCTGTCCCCACTTGCTTCAAGATGTCCACCATTGTTCCTGTACCCAAGAAAGCCAATATAACTGAACTAAATGACCATAGCACTCACTTCTGTCATCATGAAGTGCTTTGAGAGGCTAGTTAAGGATCAAATCACCTTTACCCTACCTTACACCCTAGACCCACTTAAATTTGCTTACCGCCCCAATATATCCACAAGACTATGCAATCGCCATCACACTGCCCTATCCCATCTGGACAAGAGGAATACCTATGTAAGAATGCTGTTCATTCACTACAGCTCAGCCTTCAACACCATAGTACCCTTCAAGCTCATCATCAAGCTCGGGGCCCTGGGTCTGAACCCCGCCCTGTGCAACTGGATCCTGGACTTCTTGACAGGCCCCCCCCCCCCAGGTGTTAAAGGTAGGAAACAACATCTCCACTTCGCTGATCCTCAACACTGGGGCCCCACAAGGGTGCATACTCAGCCCCCTCCTGTACTCCCTGTTCACCCACGACTGCGTGGCCACACACACCCCAACTCAAATCATCAAGTTTGCAGACAACCATAGCAGGCCATAGCAGGGTGCGTTCTCAGCCCTCTCCCGTACTCCCTGTTTACCCATGACTGCATGGCCATGCACGCCTCCAACTCAATCATCAAGTTTGCAGACGACACTACAGTGGTAGGCTTGATTACCAACAACGACGAGACGGCCTACAGGGAGGAGGTGAGGGCCCTTGGAGTGTGGTGTCAGGAAAATAATCTCACACTCAACGTCAACAAAACACATGATCGTGAACTTCAGGAAACAGCAGCGGGAGCACCCCCCTATCCACATCGACAGGACAGTAGTTGTTATGGGTGTAAGATGGCACAGTGATGCCATCTGTTGGTAAATGTTCATTACTGCAACTCGTGTATTTATACCGGGGTGCTTGAGATACYCGGAAGTGTCATGATGTACAGAACAAGGCTGGTTACTCGCATGAATGTCTCTGTCTCGTCATTTAACATTCGAACATGGTGTCAGAAGAGGGATCACTAACCCTGCTTTCCGCAAATTAGAGTAACCTGTTCTGGTTTACCAAACAATTGTTTATTTGAGTAAAATTTCGCCGGAATTGGATTAAGCTAGAGTGAGTTTGCTAGTTAGCTTCAGTGTTAGCACCGGTTAGACATGGCAGCGAACATTCCCCCTCCCGCCGTTATGAAGCTCAGCGGGGATTGGAGCACGAACTGGGATACGTTTAGAGGTGAATGGGAAGACTATGCGCTAGCAACGGGACTTCTRGAAAAGGACGAAGAGGTAGTGGCTGCCACTTTGAGGACTATAATGGGAACTGAATGCCGACACGTATACAAACACAACCTGAACCTAACAGCAGCTCAGCAAGGTAACGCTATAACTATTCTTGATGCTCTTGAACATTACTTTAAGCCAGCAAAGAACGTCATCTACGAGCGTTATGTTTTCGGTTGTTGCAAACAGGAGAACGGGGAATCCATTGACAGTTTTGTCACTAGGTTAAGGGAAAAGGCAGCTACATGTGACTATGGGGCTTTAAGAGATGAACTGATCAGAGATAAGATTGTGCTTGGCATAACTGATGAGGGCACCCGCAGACGTTTGCTGAGAGAACRTGACCTGAYGCTKGTCTTGGCAGTGGAGACATGCCGTGCAGCAGAGCTTACTGATATACGGATAAGGTCCATGGAGCTAGAAAGGCAACATATGGACAATGTCAATGCTACATTCAGGCAGCCAGTAAAGAAATTCCCCTTTGCTASAGCTAATGCTAATACTACAGCCAACTCTGCAGTAGACAACCCCAAGACATGCCGATATTGTGGCATTTCTCATGGACAAGGAAAAGAACACTGCCCAGCCTATGGAAAAATATGCAATTCCTGTGGTACAGCTAATCACTTTGCAAGGGTCTGCATGAAAAGCAAGAGAAAGGAGGGTAAGGTGCACTCCATTGAAACAAACACAGATGAAGGGAACAACAGCACAGAGGATGTTTATGCTAGTGAGTGCATAGGGGCAGTGAAGGCAAAAGGAAAAAGTGGTTTGTCACTCTGCTACTTAATAATAAACCACAGCAATGCCAGATAGATTCAGGGGCCACATGCAACGTTATGAGCCTTAAAGATAAAAGGAGGCTCGCGCCCAGAGACAATCTCACACAGAGTAGCACCAAGCTAAAACTGTATTCAGGCCAGKTCATGACCTCTTTAGGCCTGTTTGTGACAGAGTGTGTTTTACGTGGCCAGAAACACACCCTTGAGTTTGAAATAGTTGAGGCTAGTCAACAGMCATTRMTGTCAGGTTCTACATGYGAGCGCCTTGGGCTTATTAACTTCACCATCCCAGCTGATCTTAACATTATAGACAAAGTCCAGGCTGGGCCCCTGAGCAAGGAGACACTCCTAAGCAAGTACCATGATGTCTTCAAACGCACAGGTTCGAGGTCAGGTTCCCGGGGAATCCACTTTGAGTTGGAGCAGCAATCCAGCCTGTCCAGTGTGCACCCGCAATGTACCAGTGCATGACAGCTACGAAGGCTCGCTTGACAATACGAAGCAGATGGCCCATGATATCTCACTGAGCTACAGACTGGATAAGTAATATGGTTATCATCAAGAAACCAGACAAGCTACGGATATGCATTGATCCTAAAACCTCACCGGGCTCTGCGACATTCACATTACATTATGCCAGTTGGAGGATGTTCTTTACAGTCTCCATAGCAGAGTCTTCACGCTCGTGGCTAGAGATGCCTTCCTGCAGTGAAAGCCAGACGAGCCAGAGCTATATGACCACTTTGGACCACTGGGGCAGGAAGAGGTGGTTGAAGCTTCGTTTGGTGCTCGTGCTCCAGAGGTGTATCAGCGGAAACAGCACGAGCTGTTGATGGGACTCAGTGGCGTGGAACCTATAGCAGATGACTCCTCGTAGTGGGCTGTGGGGACAGTGATGAGGAGCAGAATGTGACATGACGCAAGCTCTGGCCTGATGGTCAGATGCAGACAGGTCAAGCTAAGGCTAAGCTAAAAAAGCTTCCTACCGCGACTCTCTGAAGTGTGTGAGCCACTAAGAGGCTCATGGACAAGGACGCCATCTGGCATTGGTCCCAAAAATGACGCAGCGGTGAGGAAATAAAAGAACTGGTCCCCAGACACCTGTACTGCGTATACAATGTGTCAAAACCTGTCACGATTCAGAGTGACTCAAGCCAGTAAGGATTGGCTGTTGCCATGCAGGAGAGCCAGCCTGTGGCATTCGCCTTAGGGACTCACACCAACAGGCAGAATATGCCAATAGAGAAGGAGTGCTGCATTGTGTTTGCATGCCAACGCTTTCCCACACTCTGTAGGCGCGCGACAAATATTACGCAGAGACAGATACAGCCCTTAGCTATATTACAGCCTTTCTGAATGCCCAAAAGACTGCAGAGCATGCTACTGGCCCTACAAAACTACAACCTTAGAGTGTGTATAAGCCCAGGGAGAGATGTTGTGAGTGACAGTCCAGCAGGGCTACTGATAGGCATTCACACCCTCAGTAGCCATGAAAACAACGCAGTGTGCAGCTACAAACAGAGCAAGTGTGGATGTGAACCATAACAGGCTGACTACCTCAATGTTACGGACCAGCGTATACAAATCAGACAGCACACAGACAGGGACGGACAACTCCAGGCATTGAGGTCTGTGATTATGATGGCTGGCCCGACTGCAGGAAGAAACTGCTTTAGCCGTCAGAAATATTGGCCAGTCAAAGAGGAGCTCAGTGTTCAAAACGGGAGTAATATTCATGTGTCAGAGAGTCGTTATTCCCGGTCTCTGCGCCATGAGATGTTGGCGCGTGCTGTCAAGTCACATAGGAGGTGAGGCCTGTTACAGACAAGCACGTGACACACCTGTATTGGCCAGGAATGCAGAGTGAAATCAAAGACTATGTCAGTAAATGTTCCATCTGCAATGATATGCCATTGAGCAACAGAGAGAGACGATGATGTCCCAAGCAGCTACGATGCGCCCTGGCAGATAGTAAGCCTAGATCTCTTCCAGCACAGTGGCAAAGACTTTCTGCTGGTAGTCGATCATTACTCAGACTTTTGGGAGATTGACCTCTCCCCGCTCTCAGCAGAGACAACGATCAAACGCTGCAGGAGGCTTTTTGCGCGTATGGCCAGCAGATAGGGTAATTAGACAATGGACCCAATTCTCCGGAGCTGAGTTCGAAAATTTGCTGCAGGATGGGAATTGAGCACGTCACTTCATCACCACGATACTCCAAAAGCTAATGGGAAGGCGGAGTCCGCAGTAAAAATCGCAAAACTCTGCAAAAAGGCTCCGAGAGGCAAAGATGCCGGAAAGCAATCTGCAGTGGCGCAATACCCGACGAAGGCATGGATGCAGCCCGGCCCAGCGCCTCATGGCACGGCGCTTAAAGCAGCTTCTCAGTAGCCACACTCTCCTGGAGCCTGTGTTGTGACTGACGTGCTGGTGAAGCTACGTCACAGAAGACAGG
Source organism: Salvelinus sp. IW2-2015 (assembly GCF_002910315.2). Taxonomy (NCBI): domain Eukaryota; kingdom Metazoa; phylum Chordata; class Actinopteri; order Salmoniformes; family Salmonidae; genus Salvelinus; species Salvelinus sp. IW2-2015. Next base: position 29,212,059 of record NC_036847.1, on the reverse strand, counting down.
TCTCCAAGTTCATCTACGACAAATCAGCAAAAGACTTACCTGAGCTCAGGGTGGGTGAAACGGTGCAATGAAGCCACTACAGGGGACCGGACGGGCTCTGGAGAGATCCTGTGTAAGAAAGTGGCACCACAGGTCCTACTTGTCGAAGTGAATGGATCACTGTACGTCGTCAACAGGGTTGACCTTCGGAATGCTGGCAGCACTCCAGAACCCTGGATGGTCAAGGGGTGATGAAAAAGAGTGGAATCCAGCAATGGGGCCTAGGCACTGGCGAGAGAGGCGTGATACAGGTAGTCACATGGGCTGAGGACTGGCGAAGAGCCAGGTGATCACAGGTCAAGTCACATGGGCCTGAGGCACTGGCGAAGAGCCAGGTGATCACAGGTCAAGTCACATGGGGCCGAGGCACTGGGCGAAGAGCCAGGTGATCAAGGTCAAGTCACATGGTGAGCACTGGGCGAAGAGCCAGGTGATCACAGGTCAAGTCACATGGGGCCTGAGGCACTGGGCGAAGAGCCAGGTGATCACAGGTCGGCTGCTCCCTCGCCCATCAATACTCCCCTTARACAGTCAGGTGACATGCCTGTGCGGGAACCCGCAGTCCTCGCAGACAAGCCCCCTGTCTTTTCACGCTACGTGCGTTTGTCTCAGCCACCAAAAACACTTAATCTGTAGGTTGCCCATCAGGGTTGACAGAAAGAGATAAAAAAAATGTTTTAAGTTGTTACCTGAAAAAAATWATAATAATAAYAAATACTAAACTGTTCATGTTGGAAATTATTACTAGGTTTGTTTTGTTAATGAATTGACACCTGTCCTATTTTATTAAAGGGAAGATGTTATGGGTGTAAGATGGCACAGTGATGCCATCTGTTGGTAAATGTTCATTACTGCAACTCGTGTATTTATACCGGGGTGCTTGAGATACCCGGAAGTGTCATGATGTACAGAACAAGGCTGGTTACTCGCATGAATGTCTCTGTCTCGTCATTTAACATTCGAACAGTAGTGGAGAAGGTGGAAAGTTAAGTTCCTCGGCGTACACATCACGGACAAACTGAAATGGTCCACCCACACAGACAGCGTGGTGAAGAAGGCGCAACAGCACCTCTTCAACCTCAGGAGGCTGAAGAAATTTGGCTCGTCACCAAAAACACTCAAACTTTTACAGATGCACAATCGAGAGCATCCTGTTGGGCTGTATCACCGCCTGGTACGGCAACTGCTCTGCCCACAACCGTAAGGCTCTCCAGAGGGACAACGCATCACCGGGGGCAAACTACCTGCCCTCCAGGACACCTACACCACCCGATGTCACAGAAAGGCCAAAAAGATCATCAAGGACAACAACCACCGGAGCCACTGTCTGTTCACATCGCTACCATCCAGAAGGCGAGGTCAGTACAGGTGTATCCTCCCGTCATCCAGCTGGYTTAGTACGGAGCGTGAGGAGTGTCACCCCTTCTCTATTGGCGCTGTGATTTTGTCGCCTGTCAATCTGGAGATGTCGTTATAATAGCAGTCCGAAACTGGAAGCAAATTAAAGTCCACTTTGATCTTAGACCAATATCATTCATGCTCCCTGTTGCGAGGAATCYCTCCTTTGCCACCGCTAACCTTGATAACACCTTTGAGCGACAGGGAGAGCTAGCGATGAATACCATAGAGGAACTATATATAGAGGGACCTTTGCCTCCTTTCAGTTGCTGAAGGAAACTTAGAATCTTCCCAGAAGTAACTTTTTCAGATACCTACAAATTAGAGACTATGTTAGAAAACACCTCCCAACATTTGGGAATGCTAAACMTTCCATGTTTGACGGACGCATAAAAATATGCCCCACCTCAGACAAACTRACATCTCGTCTATATCTCGCTCTTCAATCTGTTAGCACACCTTCTACAGATGCCATTAAGGCAAAATGGGAGGAAGAACAAGGGACTTACATTTCTGTGGCAGACTGGGAAGATAGCTTGGAGTATATCCACACCTGTTCCATTAACTCCAGACATCGTCTCATACAATTCAAGCTATTACACTATTACAAAACTGCATAGGATATTTCCTGATACATCCCCTATGTGTGATAAATGTCATGCTGCACAGGGTACACTACTCCACTGCTTTGCCCTATGCTCTAGCTTGTATGGTTATTGGTGTGGAATTTTTAGGATCCTCTCTGAAGTTCTGGAGACTTCAATTGACCCAGACCCGCTTCTGATAATCCTGGGAGTGTCTGATTCCCTAAACGGATTAACCAACCCYCAAAAACAACTCATCTCTTAMAGTCTCATTTCGGCAAAAAAAHKWATCTTGYTGTTTTGGAAAARGAGGGAAGCKCCCWCTACCAAATTATGGYTYAGCKAATTGGCAAACACTGTACACTTAGAAAGAATTAGATATATTCTGAACAATAAATGATCAACATTTGATCAAATCTGGCAGCCTTTCCTCTCTTACTTGGACCAGTCGGCGCTGTAAATTTGTACATTTTAACGCACTCTCAATTGTAATATTTTAATCTACCTTTGGGCAGCATGTGCTGGCCCCGGCACCCGAGCAGTTGGGGGGGGGTGACATCTAGCCTCTTTCTACCTGTCCTTGTTCTGTATGTCTTGTTTTGTATTATTTGTTTTGTATCCAGGACTCTGGGTCTTGTTGTTTCTGTCCGCTCTTTCATGTTGAGATAAGAATTGCATACTTGTCTTTTATACCTATACACCATTCTTGTGTGTGTTCAATAACAAAATATTTGAACAAAGTACAGGTTCATCAAAGCTGGGACTGAGAGACTGAAAAACAGCATCTATCTCAAGGCCTCAGATTGTTAAATAGCCATCACTAGCTGGCTACCACCCAGTTACTCAACCCTGCACCTTAGAGGCTGATGCCACATATACATGGAATCACTGGCCACTTTAATAATGCTTTACTCATCTCATATGTATATACTGTATTCTATTTSTACTGTATTTTAGAATATGCCACTCCGACATTGCTCGTCCAAATATTTATACATTTATTAATTCTATTATTTTACTTTTAGATTTGTATATCGTTGTGAGTTGTTAGATATTACTGCACCGTTGGAGCTAGGAACACAAGCATTTCACTACACCCACAACATCATCTGTTAAAAATGTGTATATGTGACCAATAAAGATTGGGTTTGAATTGTCTGTGTAGACTGGGGAAGTGAGAGGAATGTAGTATTGGCTTTGTGGTTGTTGTACTCACAAGTCTCTGTGTGAGCGCGGAAAGCCATGGGAGCTGCCGTTGTGACACGAGGAGGACTGTCCACCTGAGACCATGGCCAGTAGCTGTCTGTACACCTCCTTCTCCTCCTCACGGACAGACTGGAGACACCCAGAGGACCCAACACTATATTATAAATGAGGCTTTTATATGGAAAAGATGCAACATTACATCTTAACCAAACTTCCCTCTGGGGGAAAGTTATTATATTGTATCTATCCAGGTTTATCTTGGCTGACAAAGCAGAATAATAGTAATATAACAAAGTTCATCCAAAACAGCCCAATATCAAAAGTTCAGCAAACGGTGCAGCGAGTGTGATTCATAAAAATACTGGTAGGTGGTATCTGACCTCTTGTGCAGTGCAGCGAGCCCTTGCTCTGAGGAGGCGGTAAGAGGAGCTGCCGTGTGAAGGACTCTGCACCACGCGGATAGGGAAGGTCTTCTCATTCATGCTGGTGATGGAGCCACTTCCTGTACCTAACCCTGCTGAGGTAAACCGCCTGCGGACAGACGGAGATAGAGAATTAAATTAGATTATTGTGAATGGAGCACTATCACGCACAGAAAATAAAGCACTTTTTGAAAATCAAACACTTTCACAACCTTGAAATGGTACGGTTCAAAATCAATCTAATTTGAGGTTTTCAAGCACCCGTACAATGCTTGATTAATTAATAGCAGAATTACTTTTTTCATCAGTGAGAAATGAAGGCCTATATCTATTGACAATATGAGCATACCTATTTGATGTAGGTGTTCTGAAGTGGGTCCTTCCCGGGTGGGGAGAGGGACATGGCTTAGAGGTGCTGCTGGAGGAAGGAGGCTGACTGACAGAGTGCCCATTTGTTTTGGGTGCTTCACGATGTGTAAGAGCCATGCAAACTTGCCGTCTGCAGACCGTCGATCCCATCATCGACTTCTCAATTCTAAAGGACTCTGCAGTGAAGGAGGAAAGAGAGTGTCAAACAACTGTTCCATAGCGACATTTCCAGCCGGCAAAGACATTCTTAGAATAGAGTTTAGAAAATGTACAATAGTCTTGCCTGATTTAGAGCTTTTCCAATTCAGAGTTGAGGGAGCAACAACCGTCCCATCCAGAGGAGTAGAGTTCCTCACCTCGAGGACCTGAAAACACCACCATAAAAACACAGGATATTAATGTTCAATATGAATAAAACAAAGTTCTGGACTGCAGTAAACTGGAGTAATGAATGCGTAGAAATCTACTACTAGGCCCATATTAAAAAAGTATCTTAAGAGAAGGAGTGCTGATCTAGGATCAGGTCCCCCCTCGTAATTATTATGATTTAAAAGTCAAAGCCAATCCAAGATCAGCACACCCTATTCCGAGATGCTTTGCAAATTATGGGCCCTGAAACAGAACTCCAATACCTCAGTTTCTTCCCAGACATGGGAGGGAGGAGGTGCAAAGGTTGAGGGCTCCAGTTGGGGCTTTTCTGGAGGCTCTTCCCCTGGGTGTTCTTCTAGAGGCCCAGGGGAAGCAGGCAGTATGTTCCTCAAGGTAGGGGTCACACTGTTCCGTACCCACAAAGCCACATCGGCGCTATGGCTCTTCACCCCTTCAGCCGTAGTCTTTACAGTATCAACAAGATTCCCTGTAATAGACATAAATGCAGTCTAAGTCAGGGAGCCATGGTTTGTTTATAGATTACAGTATACACAGTGCCAAGAACATGTTAGACAACACAATATATATGCCTATGACTGCATGGCCAAGGCTGAAGCAAAGCTTACCCATCCGGAATTTCTTCACTGCTAGGGCTTGGTCATCATGGTCAACGGCTTCTCCGTCCTCCAAACTTTGAGAAAAAGGGGAAAACACTCAAAATGAGAATAAGCCAGAAACCTAGTCAGTGATGGCGGGTATTGTCATTAGAACTCTCATAGCTAGTTAACTACATTCACTTTAGACAGCGACCTGTTACAATCCACTCCATACATAGCGGTTGTTGAGTATGCAAGTTAGATTGCTCAACAACCCACTTAAACATGTCAGACAATGTGTGCCATACCTGCTAGCATCTCACCACAATTTCTAATGAACTAGACAGCAAATGTACAACTCACACATAACAGACAACTAGTTATGTCAAAAAACAAACTGACTGGTCATCCCTTGTCACCACCAACTGAAACTAAGCTAAATTATCTAACTAACTTACTACACAACAAATATAATAACAGATAGTTAGCTATTGTAGCTAATATTAACCTTAACTTACCAGTTGATAGGTCTTTTTCTCCTGATCGGACGCCGTTGTTGTATTCCGTGTGTGTCAACGTTATCCTGTTGGTCGGGAGCTGACACTCCGTAGCGGAGATTAGCGAAACCCGTTCCAATCCATTCGTAAAATTTATTGAACATGTTTACCTAGAGAAATTTAAAACCTCCCGCCCGCGAAAAAAAGGTATCGCTATGGTTGCTTCCAACCTGCCTGCCAGCGCAGCCAAAAGCACATAAAGCCACCCAACGTCATTCGGCCGGGGCAAGTAAATCGTAGCTAGTTGACCAACACTACTAATCAGGTTACCTTCCCCCTTCCTTCCCTTGAAATGAGTTAGTTATTTAGCTCGCACAGCTAACAAGCTTGAAAGCTGGTTAGCTAAACTAGCTAGCTAACAAGCTGGTTGTATGTGGCTTTAGCTACTAGGATTTTAATCAGCACTTGACTGGGTTTAATCACTAGTACCACATTCTACAATGCAATTGATGTTTCTTAAATAACCCAATGTAATACTTCAAATACAAAAATACGGTGTATAAACTCACTAAATGATAACCTCTCCCGCTTCTTCCTCATTCAAAACCACAACATGGCTGAGCTCGAAGTTCAACCATGAAACGTTTTCATTGGATGAGTAACTCGAGTAGATTAAAGTATTCTGAAACGTGATTGGCTGATTGGAGTACTTTTTTTCTGGCGCTACTTTGATGATGTTCACAGATTTCGACACGCATATTATATTCTACACGGATTTTTCTGTTGTATTCTATTTAGTGTCTGAGATACAAAAAAAACTAGAAGATCGGTGAGTCCATTTTTAAAATTTTATTTTAGAGGTAAATGCAATAAACATTCACATTCCCGTTCTAATAAATAAATATGTATTATGTACAGCAAGAATTGTAAATACAAATTATTTTCCTAACACATTCATATGGAATAACACTCAATGCACTTAGCCAAGAGGCTCATATTTACACCTGCAAATTCATTACAATTTGTTYAGATAATACTATTCCAAGGCCACAAATTTCATACACATATGAACCATTCAGGGTGTTATGTAAGAAAATACAGTACCTGTCAAAGTTTGGACACACCTACTAATTCCAGTTTTTTTCTTAATTWTTTACTATTTTCTATATTGTAGAATAATAGTGAAGACATCAAAACTATGAAGTAACACATATGCAATCATGTAGTAACCAAAAAAGTGTTAAACAAATAAAAATATATGTTATATTTGAGATTCTTCAAAGTAGCCACCCTTTGACAGCTTTGCACACTCTTGGCATTCCCTCAACCAGCTTCATGAGGTAGTCACCTCATACATTTCAATTAACAGGTGTGCCTTGTAAAAAGTTAATTTGTGGAGTTTCTTCCCTTCTTAATGCGTTTGAGCCAATAAGTTGTGTTGTGACAAGGTAGGGGTGGTATACAGAAGATAGCCCTATTTGGTAAAAGTTAACTGCACCTCAGATTGCAGCTCAAATAAATGCTTCACAGAGTTCAAGTAACAGACACATCTCAACATCAACTGTTCAGAGGAGACTGCGTGAATCAGGCCTTCATGGTCGAATTGCTGCAAAACCAACCATTCTGCAGCGATACACCATCCCATCTGGTTTGCCCTTAGGAGGTATATCATTTGTTTTTTAACAGGACAATGACCCAACACAGCTCCAGGCTGTGTAAGGGCTATTTTAACAAGAAGGAGAGTGATGGAGTACTGCATCAGATGACCTGGCCTCCACAATCACCCAACCTCAACCCAATTGAGATGATTTGGAATGAGTTGGACCGCAGAGTGGAGGAAAAGCAGCCAACAAGTGCTCAGCACATGTGGGAACTCCTTCTATAATGTTGAAAAATCATTCCAGGTGAAGCTGGTTGAGATAATGCCAAGAGTGTGCAAAGTTGTCATCAAGGCAAAGGGTAGCTACTTTGAAGAATCTAAAATAAAGAATATATTTTGATTTGTTGAACACTTTTTTGGTTTCTACATGATTCCATATGTGTTATTTCAGAGTTTTGATGTCTTCACAATTATTCTACAGTGTAGAAAATAGTAAAATAAAGAAAAACCCTTGAATGTGTAGGTGTGTCCAAACTTTTGACTGATACTGTATGTTTACTATTTTTCAGGTCGAATAGAATGTGCTATTATTTTTGTCATGTACACATCAGGCATGTTGCAAGCATGATTAACTATTTTTAGTTACAATATTCAAAACTATTAACTTTTACAATAATTAACATTTTTTGATTTTACAAAATATAACAACTCTTTTGGTCTCTATAAAAACAGTAACAACCACAAAGTTCAGTCATGAACTTATAACATCTGGAGCAAATACATTTACCACAACCCTACATTTTAAAAGTTGTCCAGATTGACCCCCAAAACATGCTCAGCAAAGAATGGGTATTCAGTCATTGGTTTAGACCATCTGTAAATAAATTAGAACTTCATAGCAGCCAACCAGGGTTGAGTGGTGAAACCCCTACTGACATCATTGGACATCATTGGACTATGGCTCATCATATAGACAGGATTGCATCTCCAGTTTAAGAGCAACTTGATTTAAAGCAGCCATGGAAAGCCAAGCAATTAGCCCACATGCAAATTTATTCAGAATTGGATTCAATTGCCTGCATACTCTGGATCTTATGTTCGTTTGAGATTTCAACCAGTAGGCTCAGAGCTGACAGACCAGAGGACAGGCATTAGAGAAACAACAAACCACAGAMACACTGTGCACAGGTGCCATTTATAGATGTAGGATCTTCATTTGAGGAAAATAATCCTGCAGCAACAGGAAATGTGAATTATTATGTGGATTATAATTAATAGACATTTCTGTAGGGGTTGATCCATTTTCAAATGACAAACTCCCAAATACATTTTAAAACTCAAACACACTACAAGTTTTACATTTTCTGCATTGCCGGAAAGTTCTCCTGCAACAGGGTGATCAAATTAAGATCCTACATCTGTACTCGAAGTGCTCCCAAGAAGTGCTCCCAAGTGGCGCAGTGGTCTAAGGCACTGCACCTCAGTGTAAGAGGTGTCACGACAGTCCCTGGTTCCTCTCTACTATGTAAAGAGCTTTGAGTACCAGTATCCAGGCTGTATCACATCTGGCCGTGATTGGGAGTCCCATAGGGCGGCGCACAATTGGCTCAGCGTTGTCTGGGTTTGGCCAGGGTATGCCGTCATTGTAAATACGAATTTGTTCTTAACTAASTTGCTTAGTTAAATAAAGGTTAAATGTAAATGTAAAAACACTGATGTACGGTGCGTTTGTAAATTCACTCTGGAGTATGGAACGCCGTTTGGGTCTTTATGTGTCAAAAAATATACACGTTCAAGTAAGCTTTTAATTTGATACGTCAAATAACACAATTCCATGATGGAATGTTGTGTGTGCTGAATTTGCACGTGCAAGCCAAGCGCCACCATTACGATCACTGTCAAAGCTGTACAATACTGCAATGGAAATAAGTCATTATTTGTTCGACCGAATGGGAAAACATCTGAGTGAGCATTTGAAATTAGATCAGGATCAAAAGAGCAGGATAAAAAATGTTTGCAAATATCTTTGATGCAGCTGTTATTAGCAACTTCTGGGGTAGCTAGCTAGCTTTAGCTTGTTACCTAGCTAACACCAATGCAATAGTATTATTTGACACGTCAAATAGTGTTATTTGACGTGTATCTTTTTTGACACGTAAAGACTCAAACGGCATTCCATCCTGGAGTGTCAGAGAACGCTCAAACCATTAGTACTAGTTATTATGAAAATCAAATAAAARAATTGMAATACTGTTTTCATTTCGACTTTTGCTTTAAACAGTAGCTCAAACAAAACATGTAAAATTAAATATAGCCATTGAATTCTACCATGCAAATATACTGTGCATTATAGGGAAATAATGCACACTCCAGAATGCCCTTCAAGCCAATCAGAAAGGAGCCTTTTCACCACCATTTTACTGAATCAAATCCCGGGTATATTTAAATGTAGTTGGCGAAATAAAGGTGATTCTGATATTCATGTGTTCAGGAGTGGTAAGAGGGGATCTCCTTTAGAGCAGTGTCATTAATGACTTGTTGTTAAAAGATAGGAGAACACAAGGACTTCACATCTGCATGACACAAACACCTACGGTCAGTTATAGATTTTAGACTCAGTATTTTTGCGTGTTATTTTTTCTTTCACATCTGTCTACTGTGAGCAATGTAAATCTATAGATCTGTGACCCTATGGGTGAAAACTGCTGTACATTAGTGCTAAGATCAACAGCTTAACAGACAAGCTAAAAAACTCAATACTGGTACAGTACTATAGGTCCATATAATGCTAGAGGGGCAGAGACTGTGGGAGGAGGTGGTGGATCAAGGATCAATGGGTTGTGTACAGTACATAATGATGGTGAGATCAGAGCCTGCATTTATAGCTGATAGTGCTGATCTAGGATCAGATCCCCCTGTATATAATATTATGATATAAATGGCAAATCCTAGATCAACACTACTACTCTGAGGCTGCAGCCCAATTCAGATCTTTTCTCCACTAATTGGTATTTTGACCAATCACATCTAATCTTTTCACATCAGACATTTTTTTAGAGCTGATCTGATTGGTCAAAATAGCAATTAGTGAAAAAATGATCTGAATTTGTCTACATGTGTAAATGCAGTTTGAGACTATGAATACAGATCCTGTGTAGATGGTGATCTGCGATGCTGGCCTGGATGTGGATTCAGTTTGTCCTCTCTGTTCCGAACAGGGACAGGAAGAAGGAGAAGATGTAGATAATATCTAGGTAGATGTTGAGAGTAGCAAAGACGTATTCCTCTGGACTTATTGTGTAGCGCTTGTTCCCCATCAGTAGCTGTGTGTCAAACGCCAAAAACTAAACAGAGAAGCAAACAATTGAAGCGTTAGTACAGTCGTGGCCAAAAGTTTTGAGAATGAAATAAAWATTAATTTCCACAAAGTTTGCTGCTTCAGTRTCTTTAGATATTTTTGTCAGATGTTACTATAGAATACTGAAGTATAATTACAAGCATTTCATAAGTSTCAAAGGCTTTTATTGACAATTACATGAAGTTGATGCAAAGAGTCAATATTTGCAGTGTTGACCCTTCTTTTTCAAGACCTCTGCAATCCGCCCTGACATGCTGTCAAATTAACTTCTGGGCCACATCCTGACTGATGGCAGCCCATTCTTGCATAATCAATGCTTGGAGTTTGTCAGAATTTGTGGGTTTTTGTTTGTCCACCCGCCTCTTGAGGACTGACCTCAAGTTCTCAATGGGATTAAGGTCTGGGGAGTTTCCTGACCATGAACCCAAAATATCAATGTTTTGTTCCCCGAGCCACTTAGTTATCACTTTTGCCTTATGGCAAGGTGCTCCATCATGCTGTAAAAGGCATTGTTTGTCACCAAACTTTTCCTGGATGGTTGGGAGAAGTTGGTACCATTCTTTATTCATGGCTGTGTTCTTAGGCAAAATTGTGAGTGAGCCCACTCCCTTGGCTGAGAAGCAACCCCACACATGAATGGTCTCAGGATGCTTTACTGTTGGCATGACACAGGACTGATGGAAGCGCTCACCTTGTCTTCTCCGGACAAGCTTTTTTCCGGATGCCCCAAACAATCGGAAAAATGGGATTCATCAGAGAAAATGACTTTACCYCAGTCCTCAGCAGTCCAATCCCTGTACCTTTTGCAGAATATCAGTCTGTCCATGATGTTTTTCCTAGAGAGAAGTGGCTTCTTTGCTGCCCTTCTTGACACCAGGCCATCCTCCAAAAGTCTTCACCTCACTGTGCGTGCAGATGCACTCACACCTGCCTGCTGCCATTCCTGAGCAAGCTCTGTACTGGTGGTGCCCCGATCCCGCAGCTGAATCAACTTTAGGAGACGGTCCTGGCGCTTGCTGGACTTTCTTGGCCGCCTTGAAGCCTTCTTCACAACAATTGAACCGCTCTCCTTGAAGTTCTTGATGATCCGATAAATGGTTGATTTAGGTGCAATCTTACTGGCAGCAATATCCTTGCCTGTGAAGCCCTTTTTTGTGCAAAGCAATGATGACGGCTTGTGTTTCCTTGCAGGTAACCATGGTTGACAGAGGAAGAACAATGATTCCAAGCACCACCCTCCTTTTGAAACTTCCAGTCTGTTATTGGAACTCAATCAGCATGACAGAGTGATCTCCAGCTTTGTCCTCGTCAACACTCACACCCGTGTTAACGAGAGAATCACTGACATGATGTCAGCTGGTCCTTTTGTAGCAGGGCTGAAATACAGTGGAAATGTTTTTGGGGGATTCAGTTCATTTGCATGGCAAAGAGGGACTTTGCAATTAATTGCAATTCATCTGATCACTCTTCATAACATTCTGGAGTATATGCAAATTGCCATCATACAAACTGGGGCAGCAGACTTTGTGAAAATTWATATTTGTGTCATTCTCAAAACGTTTGGCCACGACTGTACATCTCTCTTTGATAGTTGTCATTGATAGACTGTGTAGTAAATCAGACTATATCGGTTTTACACTTACCATGGTAAACAGTAACGCTCCCAAGGCGCCATAGACACCATGCACCCAGGGCACCTGCAGCACATGACATGTGATATTATATCTATGAAATATCATATCCAACACATTCAATTAGATCTGACCCAGCTATAGGCTTGGTAGAGACCTCTGTCTAGTTCTTCATGTTAGTCTCCATCTGCATTAACTTATTCATCTAATTAATTATATAGGTTCTGATTAGGGTAGTTTAACTTCTTACTATGTACAGCACTTTGATTAGCAGTCTTCCTGTATGACAATGTGCTCTACAAATAAAGTGTATTATTATCTTACATATCCGTAGGGCAGGGCGATGGCCAAGACCAGTCCAGACACCATCATGACCATGCAGAAGGTAAACAATACGCCTTGGCATGAGGTCACGTCAAACTGAATAGGACAGAAGGGAAGATAGGAGAGAAAAGAGAAGGTAACTTGATCACGAGTTAAAAATAAGAACTTAGAACAATTTGTCATTCATAGTAGCTTTCTTTTAAATTGTAGCAGTTCCTTTTTCGCTGGAGGAACGTTCAGGCAGACTGACCTTAGTTTGGAAGCTGACGAGAGTGACGGTCAGACAGACCATAGCAGTAATACCCAGACACATCACCACTGACTTGGTGTTGTAATAACTATTAAAGGGGAAATATATGTTTGAGAAATGATTTGACAAGTATTTAGTTTCTAAGAAATGACATACTAAAATGGTTATCATACAGTAATAACATTTGAATGACTTATTTTGGTAAATACACAGTAACAAAGCAAAGCTAAAATCTACAACAGTGCAGCAGTGATATGGTGACGTATCGTAAGTCCCTGTTAGTAAGACCATGTATACCTTTGGCATAACTGATTGACACTGACACAGTTTCATGCATGGCTGCCCAACCCTCTTCCTGGAGATCTACATTCCTTTCAGTACAACCCTCATTTAGCATACCTGATTAGCTCACCAAGACCTTAACTAGCTTTAATATTACATTAGCAGTTTACCTGGCTGMAAAAAACATCATACTAGCCATATCAGTCTGAAGAAGCAGGCATKCAAAGCATAGTGGACGAGACAGACACAGTGAGAAGTAAGACAACAGAGGCAAACCAACTGTAGGCACAGCTATGAAAGACTGTACCTGGATAGCATCCCTGTCATATAGGAGAGAGAGAGGGTCTGCAACAGGAGAGATTACAAAGTAAAGAGACATTACTGAGAAAACCTATTGTAGGTTACACTCAAAGGAAAAGTATGTGAGTCTGAATTATGTGAGCTATTGTCTTCAGACAATGTGTATAAATGTGTATAAATGTTATTGTTTTAAACACTACATGATACTTACAAAGACGGCGAGCAGGATCAGATTCCATGGAAACTGTCTCCTATCGGAAATACAAATAAAACATAGAAGTACTGTCGTTACATTCTGCTAAAATGATACATTCTCTATTATCGTAATAACTGAAGTTGCGTTAACCACACACATTAAAGTGTTAAACCCACCTTGGTCCAGGACAGCAGACGAGTGTAATGTATGTGACAAAGAATACAGCACTGTGTAAAGAAATAAAACATATATTTTAGTACTTTCAGAATGAAATCAACATAGTAATGATGTATGCAAGATCAAAGCTGTGACTTACTAAGAAGCCCAGTACCATCCAGGGTTGGACTGAATGTAGTTCTTCACTGGTTCACTGATGAAGGAAGCACAAAGAATTGTAAGTATGCAATGTTTGTCCATTTCCCTCAAAGTATTTGGTATATGTGTTTTCTTCATTTTATGTTAACCGTTCCATATGAGTCATCTCAAAACTTGCAGCTTCCTATCTAGTTCCTGTGAATGGTTCATGTCTGGTTCACAGAGTGATGGAGTGTTCTGAATGGTTCATGTCTGGTTCACAGAGTGATGGAGCATTACTGAATGGTTCATGTCTGGTTCACAGAGTGATGGAAAACATTACTGTATCAAAGTGTAGGACTTCTGACCAGGCCTGACCAGATAGAACTATTGAAGGGTGAAAAGTAGCATCCATATTCAGAGGTATTAGAAGACTTACCAGAATGTGAAGAGAGCCACTATAGAAAGAGTGACAAGAAGTTGGATCATCAAGATGGAGTAAACCTAAAAGGAGGTCCCGAAAAAACACAACTGTGGTAAAAGCTGAAGGATGGGTCTGGAGAAGTGTAACCACTATGACAGTCAAAGACAGAGCTATGGATGCAAGGACTGACCATGCAATATATCAAAATGATAGTTTTAAGCATATTTTGAGGTTTTATAGTAGTTKTTTACATTTACAATGCTTACAAATGTTGGAGTAAAACAAGCTTATATTTTTGGCTCTGATGGGGTGTTAAACAGTTAAACTAAGCTCATGAGGCATTGATAAGTTATATTCTTGAAGAGTCAATAGGTAGACAATAGCAGTCAAAAGTTTAGATACACCTACTCATTCAAGGGTTTTTCTTTATTTTTACTATTTTCTACATTGTAGAATAATAGTGAAGACATCAAAACAATGAAATAACACATGTAATCATGTAAATCATGTAATAACCAAAAACGTGTTAAACAAATCAAAATATATTTCATATTTTAGATTCTTCAAAGTAACCACCATTTGCCTTGATGACAGCTTTGCACATTCTTGGCATTCTCTCAACAAGATTCACATGGAATGCTTTTTCAACAGTCTTGAAGGAGTTCCCACATATGCTGAGCACTTGTTGGCTGCTTTTCCTTCACGCTGGGGTCCAACTCATCCCAAACCATCTCAATTGGGTTGAGGTCAGGTGATTGTGGAGGCCAGATCATCTGAGGCAGTACTCCATTACTCTCCTTCTTGTTAAAATAGCCCTTACACAGCCTTGAGGTGTGTTGGGTCATTGTGCAGTTGAAAAACAAATGATTGTCACACTAAGCGCAAACCAGATGGGATGGCGTATCGCTGCAGAATAGTGTGGTAGCCATGCTGGTTAAGTGTAAGTTGAATTCTAAATAAATCACTGACACTGTCATCAGTAAAGCACCCCCAGACCATCACACCTCCTCCTCCATGCTTCATGGTGGGATCCACACATGCAGAGATCATCCGTTCACCTACTCTGCGTCTCACAAAGACACAGCGGTTGGAACCAAATATTTCAAATTTGGACTCATCAGACCAAAGGACTGATTTCCACCGGTCTAATGTCCATTGCTCGTGTTTCTTGGCCCAAGCAATTCTCCTCTTCTTATTGCTGTCCTTTAGTAGTGGTTTCTTTGCAGCATTTCGACCATGAAGGCCTGATTCACACAGTCTCCTCTGAACAGTAGATGTTGAGATGTGTCTGTTACTTGAACTCTGTGAAGCATTTATTTGGGCTGCAATCTGAGGGGCAGTTAACTCTAATGAACTTATCGTCTACAGCAGAGGTAACTCTGGGTCTTACTTTCCTGTGGCGGTCCTCATGAGAGCCAGTTTCATCATAGCGCTTGATAGTTTTTGAGACTGCACTTGATGGAACCTTCAAAGTTCTTGATACTTTCCGGATTGACTGACCTTCATGTCTTACAGTAATGATGAACTGTCATTTCTCTTTGCATATTTGAGCAGTTTTTTCCATAATATGGGCTTGGTCTTTTACCAAACAGGGCAATCTTCTGTATACCACCCCTACCTTGTCACAACATAACTGATTGGCTCAAATGCATTAAAGAAATAAATTCCACAAATTAACTTTTAACAAGGCACACCTGTTAATTGAAATGCATTCCAGGTGAATACCTCATGAAGCTGGTTGAGAGAATGCCAAGAGTGTGCAAAGCTGTCATCAAGGCAAATGGTGGCTATTTGAAGAATCTCAAATATAAAATATATTTTGTTTAACACTTTTTTGGTTACTAAGTGATTCCATGTGTTATTTTATAGTTTTGATGTCTTCACTATTATTCTACAATGTAGAAAATAGTAAAAATTAAGAAAAACTCTGAAATAAGTAGGTGTGTCCATCTTGGCACTCCTCAATTGTAAAAAAGATTTTGGAAGCAATAGAAATGTATTTATTCATGACTACATTTGTTTGTGACACGTTTATTCTATTACAGACACCTTAATGCATACTTTGAAATTATATTATGTGAGATAAACATAAAAAAATAAAATGAAAAAATATATACAAACATTTTCCTTAAAGTGTTTATTTTAGAGAGTACTAATGCTACTGTCCACATTAGAACAAAACATTACTTACATGTAATTTTGTCCTTCAAACATGTAATTGAAATACTGTAGAATTCTATTCATTCCTATGGAGGACTGCTCCTACTAGGATGTGCCAATATGGCCAACCGGTGGCTAATACATAGCATCAGCAAACCAGGGTTTATATACGTCATTGGTAATAATGTGGTAGTAATAGCTTTAATTATCGCCTACCTTGCGGATAAAGATCCGCCGGATGTTTTTATCACTCCAGCTGAATTCTGTTAGCATCTCCCCGTCACCAGGATAAGTCCCACTGTAACAGGGGCTGCCGCTGAGGCCCGCTGACAAGTTCAACACATACACACAGTAAATGGGCAGTTATTTTTCTCACTTTCATTGATAGAGAGTGGTGGAGATATGGCGTTTGTTTTTGCGACACTGACATACCTTTCTCACTTGTGCCAGTGGCCTCCTCATAGGTGGGAGGGGCTGGTGGCCCTCCTGCTTCTCCACTTGAAGTGCCATACTGCTTCTCTCCTGCTTCAGCAGCCTTGTTCGCGACTGAAAGCTGGGGGTAAATAACATAAGATCCCCATTCAGGACTAAATAGCTGTCTGTAAATACTTTTTAATAATTGACAGAGAGTTCTTATGAGCCAATCTAACCAACTAAGAAGTGATACTTGATCTGAAATTAGCCCCAACTTGTGAATCCAATTTCATTGTATTTGCTTTGAAAATGTACATTTTTTAACAACAAAAACAATCCACATTTTAAGCAGAAAACACAAATAACTTGCATTCACAATTTGAGGTGAATTTGAAATGTTATCTGATTCTCTGATCGCTGACTGTAAGATGTGGACTGAGATCAGTTCTTAGACAAGTCCTCTGCTGTAGCATAGCTCCAGAACCCCAGACTGTTCCAGAATCAGTGAATTAGACATTACACAACACTGTCCAGATGGCTTATCTGGCCCTGAGCTAAGTACCAAAGAATATGAATATCCATCTCCTGTATCTCTGTACCTCCATATTTCCTGCATAGAAATATAATTAGCAGTCTTATGAGCTAATTTACAGTAATTCGTATAAGTAGGCTAAATATATTTTTATTATTTCATCAGCCTCCAGTCAATGCATAACAGCAACATTTCAGATTTGACATTTAGCACTTGGCTGTGAGAGAAATAGCAATGTGAGACAGAGGAGGAGTAGTACGTCTCTGGAGTGAAGGTAGTGACGCAGGCTAAACACTACCTTTTCTCTATCGCCATACAATCTAGTTTATAGCTGTCATTTTATTTGCCTCTATTCATTCTCTGATGACAATACTATTATCTGCTGCGGAACAGACTTTGCATCATTACTGAGCAACACAATGAGATGAGCTCCACAATAAAGGCACATGAGAGGATGGCAGAGACAGACACACAGCCTATGTACATGCTGCCACAACGCATTAAAAAGGAAAGAAGCTAAGAAACTTATTTGACTATATTCTTGCAGCAGAATGAGCATGGAATGAACAGAGCATAGAATGATATCTGTAGGATGTATCTGTAAGGCCCTTACCTTGCCCTGGGTCATAATGGCTGTGTTTGGTGTCTGCAGCAGATACTACAATGGTTTATTTATCTCTCTGCTCCAGTCAAAGAAGCTCTGGTTTCCTTTTGTTATTATATCCTTATATGTATCCTTGTTGCCCAGATGTACTTGTAGTCAAAATAAAAGGACTGACACTAGGTCTCTCTCTGCTGTTGCTTCTCTTAGATTAAACCCTTTCTGATGCTGCAGCTTCTTAATCCAACAGCCACGCAGTTAGGATTCTCACAGACCCCCCCCCCCCTTACCCAAAAAGGAACATTCTAGCAACATCCAGGTGAAGCAGCAGTGCTGTGGGAAGATTGGACTGTACCAAAACGCTTGGCAAAAAGGGGGGGGGGTACAGATGTATCATTGTGTGAGTCAAGTAAGGATAGGGCCAGAGAGAACTGGAATATTTGGTCTGCAGTAAAAAAATATATATAGGATGACGTAGATGGTATTACATGTTCTGAAAGTTGTGTTTACCCTCTACATCCCTGTCAGAAGCAGTTAGGCTATAAATAAAAACAGCATTCATATTTTTCTGTAGTAACTTAAGAGCAAGAAAAAACAAAGTTTAAAATGGTCTATTTTTAGGTAATGCAATGATTCAGCATTCTACGGTTCATTCCTGAACGACTACTACATTCATGAAAATACTAGAATCTCCTACTTGTAAAACATTAATGTAAGACTGTAGAATATGCCTTGATGTTATCTATGACAAATCAGTCTAACAGCATCATCACTGCAATTCAAAGGACCACAAAATGGCAGAGGATATTAAAATCGTATTTATTAGATATTTACAACATGTCCTGTTTTACTGAAGGTCCTGGAGGACAAGGATTTAAAAATAAGGCAAGTACCAATGCCTCTCCAAGATGTATTCAGGTCTGACAAGCSCCATACAAGTTCTGTTTCTATAACAGCTATAWAAAWAAAAAAAAGGAAATTATGATGAAATGATCCACAACAAACCATTCATAATATATTTTCCTTACACTGACAATGTGTAATGTCAATTGATTGCAAAGTTACAGCTGAAACTGAATTGATACACTGAAGTACTTGTTATGTGATATTAGACTGGGTGATATTTCTGCCGGAGCAAGCAGTTGTGCTAGTGATGGAAGCCTTGTTCTGCCCTGGCTGAGAGGTACACCCTGAACAACGCTAGTGATGGAAGCCTTGTTCTGCCCTGGCTGAGAGGTACACCTGAACAACGCTAGTGATGGAAGCCTTGTTCTGCCCTGGCTGAGAGGTACACAGTGAACAACCCTAGTGATGGAAGCTTGTTCTGCCCTGGCTGAGAGGTACACCCTGAACAACGCTAGTGATGGAAGCCTTGTTCTGCCCTGGCTGACAGGTACACAGTGAACAACCCTAGTGATGGAAGCCTTGTTCTGCCCTGGCTGAGAGGTACACCCTGAACAACCTAGTGATGGAAGCTTGTTCTGCCCTGGCTGAGAGGTACACCTGAACAACCCTAGTGATGGAAGCCTTGTTCTGCCCTGGCTGAGAGGTACACCCTGAACAACGCTAGTGATGGAAGCCTTGTTCTGCCCTGGCTGAGAGGTACACCCTGAACAACGCTAGTGATGGAAGCCTTGTTCTGCCCTGGCTGAGAGGTCACACCTGAACAACGCTAGTGATGGAAGCCTTGTTCTGCCCTGGCTGAGAGGTACACCCTGAACAACACTAGTGATGGAAGCCTTGTTCTGCCCTGGCTGAGAGGTACACCCTGAACAAGCTAGTGATGGAAGCCTTGTTCTGCCCTGGCTGAGAGGTACACCCTGAACAACGCTAGTGATGGAAGCCTTGTTCTGCCCTGGCTGAGAGGTACACCCTGAACAACGCTAGTGATGGAAGCCTTGTTCTGCCCGGCTAGAGGTACACCCTGAACAAGCTAGTGATGGAAGCCTTGTTCTGCCCTGGCTGAGAGGTACACCCTGAACAACGCTAGTGATGGAAGCCTTGTTCTGCCCTGGCTGAGAGGTACACCCTGAACAACGCTAGTGATGGAAGCCTTGTTCTGCCCTGGCTGAGAGGTACACCCTGAACAACGCTAGTGATGGAAGCCTTGTTCTGCCCTGGCTGAGAGGTACACCCTGAACAACGCTAGTGATGGAAGCCTTGTTCTGCCCTGGCTGAGAGGTACACCCTGAACAACGCTAGTGATGGAAGCCTTGTTCTGCCCTGGCTGAGAGGTACACCCTGAACAACGCTAGTGATGGAAGCCTTGTTCTGCCCTGGCTGAGAGGTACACCCTGAACAACGCTAGTGATGGAAGCCTTGTTCTGCCCTGGCTGAGAGGTACACCCTGAACAACCTAGTGATGAAGCCTTGTTCTGCCCTGGCTGAGAGGTACACCCTGAACAACGCTAGTGATGGAAGCCTTGTGTCTGCCTGGCTGAGAGGTACACCCTGAACAACCCTAGTGATGGAAGCCTTGTTCTGCCCTGGCTGAGAGGTACACCCTGAACAATGCAGTTGATAAACTCTACAACGTGGTCAGGGTGAGATATAAATAACATCCTGGAGCTACCAACGGGTGCAACATTAATACACAAGCAAGTGCGTGTGTGTGTGTGTGTGTGTGTGTTTAAAGAAATAAGTCAGTTGCACAACTTAATGCATTCAACCAAAGTGTTTCTTCTGCATTTAACCCAACCCCTTGAGAAGATGCAGACTGCCACATAGTAAATCCAAATAAACTCATTTTCTTCATATACTCAACAATCTAATAAGATATTTGCTAGTCTTAACAAAATTAAAACAAATAAATATCAGGAAATCTTGCAACAAAAAATATATACCTTACCAACACCAGATTATTTTAAATCATTGTCTTATATTAGTAACTCCTATGTTGATTAAGCTTCAGTTTTCAGTCATACAAAAGTTGTTCAGTTCCCAAACAAGTCTTCATCGCTGTAAACAAAGCCTTCTCCACCATGGCATTGCCCAATGTTGGGACAGTTCAGTTTTCTGAATCTAAATGTCATATATCTCCCTCTCCTTTGGGCCCATCCAGTCTGAGATCCACATCGTTCCTTCCCAGTGTAAAGAGACTGACCACAGCCAAGAGTGCAGCTAGCATCAAAACAGCACAACCACCAAACATATGCCTGGTTCCACTACCTCCCTCGCCCCCTCCGGTCCCCGACACCTCCCTGTGGAGCGCCAGCAGCCCCAGGCAGGCCGTCAGGTGAAGGGGCAGCCTGAACCAGGCCAGCACTCCGGCCCTCTTCTCCTCAGGGATCACCCTCCCCTGGAGGAAGCTGACAGCGGGGAAGTAGAGGCCACTGGCTAGCTCCAGCATCAGGAAGGCCAGCAGGGATTCGCGGTGTCTGGGCTGGCCCGGGGCGGTGGAGAAGATGAGCATGAAGAAGGAGAAAAAGGCGAGCAGCATGGAGATGCAGAGGAGGTGACCAGGCTGGAGGCGGTAGCGGGTGGAGGTGGCCAGGCGGTAGAGCAGGGACCCCGCCATACTGGCTGCCATCAGACAGGAGAAGACCATGCCCAGTGGAGGGCCGTACGGGTCCAGGACGGGGGTCCACAGGAAGATGAATATATAGAGGACACTCTCAAATAGAGCCTGGACTCCTCCTAGCAGCATCACCCGTCTGTCTGATAAGAGACAGCGGAGGCTTTCCTGACAGCTGCGCCAGAACCGGGCCCGCGCAGAAGCCCGGGCCAGAGGTGCTGAACTAGAAGGACCGAGCAAGGGCTTCTTGTTGTCCCCTTCCAGGCTTCCATCCTTCTCCTCCAGGCCCCAATCAGTCAGCACCACCCAGCCACAGGCCCCAAGGCAGGGCACGGCCAGGAGGAAGGGCGCCACAGGCCCCAGGTGGAGCCACTCAGCCAGCATGTTAGCCACCAGCCCAGCCCCCACCGCTAGCCCGTGGTTCCAGCTAGCAGCCTTGGTGAAGGTACTGGGGATCCATTCTTTAGGGAAGTCGTGGACGTCAACATGTCGGTGCACGTACCAGGCCTGGAAGGCTGTGGAGAGCAAAGAGGTGGACAGGCCTCCTAGCACGCGACCCAGGATCAGGACAAAGTAGTCACGGGACAGCTTGGTGAAGCAACAGGCTGAGTAGGCCACGCAGAAGAGCAGGCAGGTCCGTCTCCGCCCCAGGACCTGAATTAATTAATGCACATTTTAAATACATAGAGTTACCTCAGTCATAGCAGTTCAACAATATATACATTGTACAAAATCTAGTGTTTTCCAATCCTGGTCCTGGGGACCTAAAGGGGTTCACGTTATGGTTTTTGCCCTAGCACTAACAAACTTGATTAAACTAATCATCAAGTCTTCGATTATTTGAATCAGGTGTGTTAGTGCTAGGGCAAAAGCAATACTGCGTACCCCTTTGGGTCCCCAGGACCAGGATTGGGAAACAATGGTTTAAGGACTTATTTTTATTGGCTCTCAGGTTCTCGGACCAACAGGCTCCGAGACAGCTTCTACCACCAGGCCATCAAACTGCTGAACGGCTAACGCTAGCTGTCTACCTGCTCAGACCTGCACCTTAAAGACTATTTACATGGACTCTCCTCACAGCCAACCCTGACACACAAGCGCACACACAGTCAACTCTGCTGTTCTATTTATATACTATTTTACTCAATTGCCCACCCAAGACACTATTGACTTCCTATTTGTAAATAGTCACACTTGACATAGCACATTCATAATTTATACTGTATATCAGTT
This sequence comes from Salvelinus sp. IW2-2015, assembly GCF_002910315.2. Taxonomy (NCBI): domain Eukaryota; kingdom Metazoa; phylum Chordata; class Actinopteri; order Salmoniformes; family Salmonidae; genus Salvelinus; species Salvelinus sp. IW2-2015. The sequence continues at coordinate 29,189,466 of NC_036847.1, read as the reverse complement.
TTATTACTAAAATGCATAACACTTTCTTCTACTACTTGTTATTTTTTTTAAATGTAAATTTGGATTATATTGATACTGCACTGTTGAGGGAGCTTGCAAGTAGACATTACACTATCATTTATACCTGCAGTAAATGGTGTACTTGATGAATAAACTTAGATCATTTTAATTTGATTTATTTACAGTGTGGTCCTGGTTATTGTTACCTGAGGAAGCCAGCTAGCCACGGGKGCAAACAGCACACAGGAGGCCAGGCCAACGACATACAGGATGGCTATCTGGGACTCCAGGAAGCTGTAATGGCGGTAGAGCTTGTAGAGGTATGGCCCCTGCAGCCAGTCAGCCGACAAGGCTAAGAGGTAGCCTCGGAGGAACAAGGTCTGGAACCTACGGAAGGCAGGGTTGGTGCCCATGGCAGAGGGGGTGGGTTGAGGTGGGGTGAGGCGACGTGCCGTTAGCTCCAGACAGACACATAGCACCAGTAGGACCACTATGGCCAGGTAGGCTGTCACCAACATGATGGGTTTGTCCAAGTGTGACTGTTAGGGGCGGGGAGGTCTCTTCACTCCTGTCTTATCCGTTGTGGCTCAGTCAAAGGCTGCGGAGACAGAGACTCTATTACTAATGGCACCATAAAGACAGTTATTGTGAATATCTACCAACATAAATAACTTAAAGCCTAGTTATGTAAACGTGGCGTCCATACTAGCTATCTAAAGAAGATGTTTGCTTAGGGTTGTCATCTCATCTAGATACTGCTGCATGAGATGACTACAAATCAAATCAAAGTTCATTGTTTACACAGATGTGCAGGTGTTATGCCACCTTTACATCATGTCGGAAACTCGGGACCTCTGAGTTAAAATGAATGTAAGTTATTTGCGTCGAGCTTCCCATTGGTTGATTCCGATACCTCCTAAGTGGGAAACTCGGGATCATCCCACTCTCCCGCCAAGGTTAGCAAGTCAGATATTTCAGAGTTTCCGACATGACGTGAACGAGGCATTATAGCAGGTGCAGCAAAATACTTTTCAAACTAAAGATCTGGCAGGTAGCAACCTCCTTGGATACCGATGTACATTTTGTAAGTTTGCTTCCAAGATAGCTAAACAGCTAGCATAAGCTTGGCAGATAACATTAGTAGCTCTGGTCCAGGCCAATATGTACGGATGACTTTCTTCAACAGCCTGCATCTTTCCATTCATCCCACGGAGGATTTTGTTACTAGAGTGCTGACTAAAAGCCGATTTATGCTTGATCTGCGAAATGTAGTCCAGAGGCTCCTTACGGAGGGTGTGACGCAATTGCGGAGCCAGGGGCACACTCCAACATCATTTACAAACGAAGCATGCGTGTTAAGTGAGTCCACCAAATCAGAGGCAGTAGGGATTACCAGGGATGTTCTCTTGAGAAGTGTGTGAATTGGACACTTTTCCTGTCCTGCTAAGAATTCAAAATGTAACGAGTACTACTGCCTGAGCAGAGATGATGACTAAGGAATTAAAAATAATAAAGTAATCAAAGAAAAACTAAGTAAGATACACAACTGACATATTTGATTATTTCGGTACAGTATGAAGCACGGCTCATCATAATGTCTGGAACGGAGCAAATGGAATGGCACCAAACCATGTGTTTGATACCATTCCACTGATTCCGCTGCAGCCATTACCACAAGCATGTCCTCCCCAATTAAGGTGCCACCAACCTCCTGTGGTTTGAAGATAAGCTAAAACTGCTTCTCCAATAGAAATCCCTGATCACACTTGTAGGTGATGCCATGGCGACGTTGGCTAGCTAAGCTCATGTGTAGAAACACGTCATCGGGTCTAACGGTCGTCTCGCGCTGAACTGCACATGTGCAGGCTGTCAAATTAAAGACACTCCTTCAATATAAAGTTGTTTTTGACCAAAATGAAAAGGTGTCAGTTTGTCGCCTTCACGAGTTTGGAGCATTAACATGTTCAACTACTGAAGACATTGGCTCAAATCTAGGTTGTGTCTTAGGTTGAGAAAATTAACAACTAAGGAAGAATTTGTCACTTCTCTCACTGACTTCTAAAACCACAAACTCCGGCCTTGTCTGTTTGGTCTGTTTCGCAAGTGTTCCCAGAAGTCTTGCGATGTTGCGCCTCTGGGTTTATAAACTCTGTGCTTATATGTTTTGTTATATGAAATAATATCAGTCAGTTAACATGACCTTTAGGAATTATGAAGCCTTTGTGCTTTAAACAAAAAGTGATGTTAACTGATAAAGATTATCACATAGAACTAAATGTATAACAAGCCTGTGTTTACCACTGACCTTATTTTCGCTGTTTATCCAAAAACCCTACAAAACGCCATTCATTTCCCCATAGGCTTTGTCCAACAAACCATTGCAAAGTTAGTGCCTACAAAAAGCCGTCATTACTAGTTCTCTCAATGGAAAGATGTAGCACAGATAGATATATAGAACAATGGGTCAGATATATATCTATCTCCAAGAACACTAAGGTAACCTGTCTAAATGACTACTGACCTGTAGCACTCACATCTGTAGCTATGAAGTGCTTTGAAAGGCTGGTCATGGCTCAAATCAACACCATTATCCCAGAAACCCTAGACCCACTCCAATTTGCATACCGCCCCAACAGATGATGCAATCTCTATTGCACTCCACAATGCCCTTTCCCACCTGGACAAAAGGAACACCTATGTCAGAATGCTATTCATTGACCACAGCTCATCGTTCAACACCATAGTACCCCCAAAGCTCATCACTAAGCTAAGGACCCTGGGACTAAACACCTCCCTCTGCAACTCGATCCTGGACTTCCTGACGGGCCGCCCCCAGGTGGTAAGGGTAGGTAACAACACATCCGCCACACTGATCCTCAACACAGGGGCCCCTCAGGGGTGCATGCTCAGTCCCCTCCTGTACTCCTGTTCCATCATGACTGCACAGCCAGGCACGACTCCAACACCATCATTAAGTTTGCAGATGACACAACAGTGGTAGGCCTGATCACCGACAACGACGAGACAGCCTATAGGGAAGAGGTCAGAGATCTGGCCGTGTGGTGCCAGGACAACAACCTATCCCTCAACATGATCAGAGGAAGGCCCAGAAAATTGCCAAAGACTTCAGCCACCCTAGTCATAAACTGTTCTCTCTGCTACCACACGGCAAGCGGTATAGGAGCACCAAATCTATGTCCAAGAGGCTTCTAAACAGCTTCTACCCCAAAGCCATAAGACTCCTGAACAACTAATCAAATGGCTACCCAGACTATTCGCATGCCCCCCCCCCCCCCCCCCTTACACCACTGTTACTCTCTGTTGTTATCATCTATGCAAAGTCACTTTAATAACTCTACCTACATGTACATATTACCTCAACTAACCAGTGCCTCCACACACTGTACCGGTACCCCCCTGTATATAGTCTCACTATTGTTATTTTACTGCTGCTATTTAATTACTTGTTACTTTTATTTCTTATTGTTATCCTTATTTATTTATTTTTACTGCATTGTTGGTTAGGGGCTCGTAAGTAAGCATTTCACTGTAAGGTCTACTACACCTGTTGTATTCGGCGCATGTGACTAATACAATTTGATTTGATTTGATATTTCACTGGGAGTATAAATGTGAAGTATCAGGTGAGAGATGGATTTTGGCTGACATTATGCACATTTTCTCATAGATGAAACATTTGATCTCAATACAGTTTTCTGTTCCCAAAAGTAGAATCTGTTAAGAACAGAGTGGAGTTTTGTAGATTTACCTTTTGCCCAAGTTAAATAAAATTGCATTGTTTATAAGGAGTACAAGTGCGAGTTATTGCACATACATACTTCAATAGGCGTTCCCCATCGGAAATACGCAAATACATGCTAGAATGGGCCAATAGGATCTTGCTAGTTAGTTTTTGGCTGCCCCCCTTGTCCTGCCCACTATGACTCATTTGTGGTGCAAGACTCCAGGATTTTTGGAGTCGACTCCAAATCCGATTCCTGTGATTGGAGTCGACTCCCAAAACACACAAACGGATGTGCACAAACATACACACCATCTCATTATTGCAGTCCTAGTAGGAAGACTACATTTGCGTTCTAGAAGACTGATATGAACATGAGGCTGCCCGTTTTGTTTGAATATATAAGGTGATGTGTAGAAACTATAATATTTCAGCCGTCTGCAGCCTTGACGGATCCCATGGAATGCGGCGCACTCTATTCTGATAAACCTATTCGTTGCCATGTTACAGCCCTATTCGGACAGATATTACTACTAGAGACGTTGGTTTTGTAATTATTATCCAAGCATGTGCGTTATTCCAGAGGCCAATTCACACAGGATTAGTTTTTCCAAACTGCCCCCTGTAATTATTATTATTTCAAATTTACTCTTATGACGGGAGCCTGGAGGTTTTTAATTGTAGACGTGCAGATATTTCATTAATTTCAACGTCATGTCCACACGACAATACGCTACACTGATAACTCGTGCTTGGCTGCCAAATGTATAGGTCTCCCCATAATATTTAAATGTATAAAGTGTGATCATAAACATGATTTTATCGAACCATCCATGTTAGACGTTATTCCYAATAACAATGCCCACATCCTGCTGATTTGAGCTACTGAATCGTATTTCCACTTGACTGTGTTTACGGATGAGAAAGTGAACTTGCCATTTCCAAAATGTTTAGCGGGGATGCTACTTTGCGATCTACTGTCTAGGACAGGGCTCTCCAACCCTTTTCGTAGAGACCTAGGACATCAACAGCCAGCCAGGGTTTCCTTTCTCTCAGCCTACTCCAATCCTCTCTCCCTCGCCTGCTCCCCTTTCTCTTCGCTATGAAAAACGTTAGTGTGTCTTCGGTCTATTGCGTGTAGAATATCTCATCCTTTTCATTGATAACCCCTACTTTAGTGAACTTACYCGAGACATTACAAAGCCAGTAAATTGCGATAGCCCAGCCTACCATACATCTTTTGATTACCGATGCACGGTTCTGCCAGGTGGCGGACATGCCAGGCTGTGCCTCTCCGATCTCTCTCCCTCGCTCTTTTTTTGCTGTGAAAGATTCGAGAGTTTGTGTTCTCGAAGTAGTCTACGGAAAATAGTTTAATCCGTTGCAAAAATACAGAATCTTAGAAGTCGGAATAGAAGCTTGACACCCAGAAATAGAAGTCGAGGAATTGATTATTTTGGAGTCGACTCCCCACCACTAGTTCCCATTGGAAACGAAAGGCTGTGGTCTATATTGGGTTAATTGTAAAAAATATTTCGATGTAGGGCGCTGAAGGAAGCTCAAGCCGCACGTAACCCAATGGACCAGAGCTAGATACACAGCTAGCTAGCTATCTCGCTCACCATAATCCTTTTTGTATTATGCTAGCTACCGAAACTTGTCAAACAACCTGACTGATATGCTTACCATATTGTTTAAAATTAAAGTAGGGTTTAAAGTTCTTTAACTACGAGTAAGAAGAGGAGATAGCTCCGACAATCCGTGTTCTACAACGTCCTAATTTCACCACCTTTTTCCGGGTTCTGATATCAGTTTCACCACTTGGGGGCAGCCTTTGTTTTTCTATCCCGATTGAGCATGACTTCCATCTCTGCACTTGCAGTAGGGTCGTCATTAGTTACCACAGTCACAAAGTCATAAACCTTTTTTCAATTTATCTTCTTAAAATGTGATTTTTAAACCTAACCTTAACCACACTACTAACCTTATGGCCAACCCTATCCTTAAATTAAGTGCAAAAAGCACATGTTTGTTTTCATGCATTTTTACGAGCCATTTTTGACTTTATGGCTGTGGTAACTACTGGAAACCTTGCAGTTGCCCAATATTGGACTTAAGGAGCCTAACGTTACACCTTCCAAGGACCTTCTTATATGTTCTGTTTAAAGGGTGAATTGGCTCTGGAAGCCAAACCAGCCAAATACTCCATCTAAACGTGAATCGATTATCAATTGCAGTACAGTTATAAAAACATAAATCCCTTTACTTTCATATCAAATCAAAATAATTTCACAAATGCAAAATACAAATTTACTGGACACTGTTTTTATTGGTTTTACCACAGTTCCAGCCAATGGTATTTTTCAGTGACATCAAGTTTGTGGCGTCTGTCAGTGTTCAGAGAAGCAGATAGCTAATTCGAATAGGTAGTCTACTCTGTATTCTGTCTGTTTTCCGTGAACAAGCTCTGTAACATGGACATATGGCTGTGTGGGAACCCTATAAAGTTGTGTATCAATAAAACAAATCAATTATTTCTTGCTGATACGAAATATAAGGTCCTTATGCATAACTGCGGGAAGTAGGGGTGCTGAGGGTGCTGTAGCACCCCCTGAAAAATCAGATAACAAAAAATATATAAGTAAAACACTGGGCCTTTACTAGTATTAGCAGACCGATATAGATTTCTGTAGCAGGGGGCATTTTTTATGCAGCATCTCTGCTTTTGCTAAAAAGGTAGTAGTATAATTAAGAACAGTATCTTGCAGGATTCAATAGTTCAATAGTTTAGATTTGAGTTGTTGCCATGTCTCTTTCTCTGTGATGTCATTCTAATGGAATCCAGAAAGAACAAAACCCTGTCCTCAAACATTTACATCAAAAGGTGCAAAGTTATGGACAAAGACACAAAACAACCACATCAAATTAAATATTTTTCTTGATCAAATAACATAGAAACAACCACTTTTCATGCAGCATTAATTTACCATCCTTACAAACCACTTAATGTATATTACTGTCCTGTACATAGGCTGGTAATCTAGGTTTATACCTGTAGACTTTCTATCACCATGAAGAAAAACAATGACCACTACAGTAATTGAGTACATTGAGACATCAAGTGGTTTGTGATGATGTGATGTGATTATGTGCTGTGTTAGAGCATGGTGCTTGCAATGCTAAGGTTGTGGGTTTGATTCCCACGGGGGACCAGTACGAAAAAGTATGAAAATGTATGGACTCACAACTGTAAKTTGCTCTGGATGAGAGTGTCTACTAAATTGGAAAAGGAATGAATAGACTATTTACATTTTCACATAGAAATAAGTTGCATTTTCAAAGTACTTGAAGAAACTGGTAAACATACACTACCGTTCTAAAGTTTGGGGTCACTTAGAAATGTCATTGTTTAAAAAACTTTAAAAAACTCCATTGAAATAACATCAAATTGATGAGAAATACAGTGTAGACATTGTTAATGTTGTTAATGTTGTAAATGACTATTGTAGCTGGAAACGGCTAATTTTTAATGGAATATCTACATAGGCGTACAGAGGCCTATTATCAGCAACCATCACTCCTGTTAGCTAATCCAAGTTTATAATTTTAAAAGGCTAATTGATCATTAGAAAACCCTTTTGCAAATATGTTAGCACAGCTGAAAACTGTTGTTCTGATTAAAGAAGCAATAAGACTGGCCTTCTTTAGACTAGTATTTGGACTATCTGGAGTATCAGCAGTTGTGGGTTCGATTACAGGCTCAAAATGGACAGAAACAAAGTACTTTCTTCTGAAACTCGTCAGTCTATTCTTGTTCTGAGAAATGAAGGCTATTCCATGTGAGAAATTGCCAAGAAACTGAAGATCTCGTACAATGCTGTGTACTACTCCCTTCACAGAACAGTGCAAACTGGCTATAACCAGACTAGAAAGAGGAGTGGGAGGCCCCGGTGCACAACTGAGCAAGAGGACAAGTACATTAGAGTGTCTAGTTTGAGGAACAGACGCCTCACAAATCCTCAACTGGCAGCTTCTTTAAATAGTACCCGCAAAACACCAGTCTCAACATCAACAGTGAAGAGGCGACTCCGGGAATGCCGGCCTTCTAGGCAGAGTTGCAAGGAAATAGCCATATTTCAGACGGACCAATAAAAAGAAAAGATTAAGGTGGGCAAAAGAACACAGACACCGGACAGAAGAACTCTGCCTAGAAGGCCAGCATCCCAGCCTTTCCACTGTTGACATTGAGACTGGTGTTTGCAGGTACTATTTAATGAAGCTGCCAGTTGAGGACTTGTGAGGCATGTTTTATGTCGGCAAAAAAATCACAGCACCCCTACCCCTAAACTACTTCTCGCGGCTATGTCCTTATGCTTCCAAAACCGTACTGCAAGTGATGCCTGTTCATTTTCAGCCCGAATGTCGCGCCTCTTAGTAAAACTCCCCCCTACAGAAGAGGCCTTCCTTCAATGACTCTTATGTGTAATATAATGGAACTGAGAGTCAAGACCAAGAGCTACACTTGCAGAACATCCAGAATATGTATATTTTTTGCATAATAATCTATTCAGAAATGATTATGCAATGAGGATTCATACATAACATTATTGTTTATTCCAAAGATCTGAAATGCATGCAAGTATGTATAATTGTAGCCTACTACTGAGAATCAGTTTGTCTCTCTTTAACAATTTGAAAGACAGTAAGCGGTATAGGCACTAGTAAGTCTTATTTAGGACTTGATTTTTACTGCAGTATTTTCATAGATTAAGTACTAAATTGGGTCAGTGTGTTGTACGGCATTAGTGAAGCAGGATTTTTGTGGAAACCTGCATATCATGAAATGTAAGGCTTGTAGATTTGTTATGTGTTAGATTATTCTGGGACACCAAAGAAGAAACCCAAGGCAGAATTCAATAGGTTACATCATTTCATCTTTATATAATTTCTATGGAACAAGAAGAAACAACATTTACAAACAGTAGAAGATGTGCTCAGATCTGTAGCAATCAGGTAAGATCCTTATTCACCCCGAGTCTCTTTTTCAGTTTGTATGACAAACCTTGGGGATGGGGATAGGGGAGAATGTGCATATTGTGGGTTGTGGAGTGAGGAGAGCTGGTGAATTCAGGGATTCTGCTGGTTTGATTCAATATGCGATCTGATCTGACACCACTGTGAGTTATGAAAATGCATGCACTCACTACTCTACTCTGGATAAGAGTGTCTGCTAATGGCACATCCCTCTCCCCAATACAATACAGAGCCTTCTCCAACATGACTTTCTCCAGTGCATAGTCCACTTCTTCATTGCCAACCCCCACCCTTTAGAGAGTCAATAACATTTCTATAGGCTCTGATCCATAAACTTGTCTTATGTACTGTGATTTTGCCCAGCAGATCCACCATATATTGGTATTATTTGAATAAGACAATATATTATTTACAACAACAAAATAATCTGAACAAAATGGAGTACAAAACCCAACATGCTTAGAGACACAGTGCTGTCTCTGTCTCCATTAAACCTGATGCAGATGTTACAGTACACAGAAAATAGCATTTCTATATGAAATCCCAGGCTGTTGAATATATATATAGACTTAATTGCATATTTAAACCCCAGACGTGTTTATAACTGAAATGGGAGTCATATGATCTTAAGTGTAAAGTTTATGTATTATTATTATATATACAGGATCTCTTTCTCTTATTCACACATTAAACCCCCACACATTCAGTCCCCAATAATGGTCCCTGACTCATCATTGTCCACAAACATCTTCTTCTCTGATTCTCTCTCAACTGTGGTTTGGCGATGGTCAGTAGATTAGGAATGAGTTAAACAAGTAAGTGAACAGTCAGTCTTTTGGTCTCTGGGTAAACAGCAATACACATGAATCTGTCCAGGAGGGTAACGGTAAGCGTAAAACACTGATGTACGTTCTAACAGACCATCTTTCACCAAATGGAGATCTTGAAGTTATTTGTGTGTGTGTGTGTGTATAAGTGTGTATAAGTGTGTATAAGTGTGTATAAGTGTGCATGAAAACAGGATGACGATCAAAATCTGTTCAATATTGTATTTTTTCAAACATGCTTCTTGAATATATATTTTTTGATATCCCCAAGTCATCATTGTTCTTCTCATGGAAAGTCTCCGGGCAGTCCTGCCCTAGAAAGTGGTGGTGGGCAAGTTGTGATAGGCTGTGTGTGTGTGTGGATGTGTGTGTTCAGGGCTGTTCAGGGGTCAATGCGGAAGGCCAGCAACTTGTCTGAGTGCAGGCTGTTGAGGGTGCGCAGGTCGGGCAGGCGCAGGAGCAGCTTGGGGAATATGGCAGCGCTCTCTTCAGGACGACGGCGGTGGATGAGAGAACGCATGGCGCGGATCAACCCTTCCTGGAGCTGTTCTACTGCACCCATGTCAGCGATGCCTGAACGGTCTGAGAAGACGAGAGGAGACAGGGTGAGAGTTTGTTTGAGAAACACCAATATCTATTTATGGATGTTGGCACAGCTTTGTGGTTGGTTAGTTTATCGTTATGCTCATGATTAAATACAAAAAAATATTTTTTTTTAAATTACACCATTCAAGTTACAAATGTAAGCCTATCTCCATACTGGTCAAGGTGCAAATGCAATTCTTTTTTTCTAAACTGGCTATTGTCATGTTGTTCAAACACTCCTACTCTTGCTTCAGAGATTAACTGAAAAATTAAGGAATTAAACAGCTCTTTGTCTCACCTGCAGAGACCAGCACGACGGCCATGAACAGAGCCATCTCTTCAGGCTCCAGCCTTAGAGTTCCCAGCTTCTCACTGAAGTCAAACATGGAGTTGAGCAGCGCCCCCATCCCCAGCGCCCGCAGGGAGGACAGAGGGTATGTCTGGCCGTTCAGGAAGGTCACCGTCCGCTCCTCAGGGTTGAACAGGGTGCAGTACCTCACCATCAACACCTGACCGAGACAGAAGACACAATGGAAGGTTAGCCAACATGGAGTGGGATTAAATGTATTGGGAGAGAAAATTAAGAGGTGTTTTTTACTTAATTTCAGCTGCAGTTACAAACAAATATCTTATTTAGGGCCGGTTTCCCGGGCCCAGATAAAGCCTAGTTCTTGACTAACCAAGCAGTTATTACCTGGAAGGTGCCTGATTTGAGCAGCATGACCTGGTCGTGCTGGCTGAGCTCCTGGAAGCCAGGGATGCCCTTGGCAAACTCCACCACTTCCCTCACTGCTGGGGTGAAACAGTGGGAGAAAGCCTCCCATACCTGCTGGCCGGAACGACTGGCCGCAGAGACAGGACACGCATTGAGAGGACAAGCCTGAGAGAGTTAAGAGAGGGTTAGATAGAGAGAGAAAGTTGGTAAAGTTGGTAAAGTTATCTACTTCACTTGCTATGGCAATGTTAACATATGTTTCCCATGCCAATAAAGCCCCTTGAATTTAATTAGATAGAGAGTTAGATACAGATAGATTATAATCACACTATACTATTCGTTTTGCAGCTTAACAAAAGTCAAGTTTAAGACCAACTTTATAAAAACTCTCCATTTACTCACCAGCACTTTGGTGCCCGCTGCTAACTTCCATGGACAGGAAGTCTGAGTTTGGGTCTCTTGGGTCTCTTCCTTAATGGAGAAACAGTTGTGATCGGTCGGGCTGCCCCGTTGAGGCGTGTCGATATTGGACTGTCCATGATTCTGATTGGATGTCGCAGAGTAACTATAGCAACTGTTGTCCACAGATGGGAATGTATGGTGGTTGTCATTGGTTACTGAGCAGCAAGGGGCGGGGCCTGCAGGACAGGACTGATACCCCTGAGTAGAGCCGGAGGAGCCATGGGAGGTCTCCTGAGATGCGTTACTCTTGAAGGGGCAGGATGTTGGGAGGTTGTTATTTTTGTTATTAATGTTGATGCCCGTCTTGGCTGCCCTGCCTTGGCTGCTGGCGAAGATGTCCTGATAGGACCGTGAGATGGCTCTGATTGCCTCTTTAGAGGGAACCTCTGCTGGGCTGAGAGGGGCTTCGGAGATGGGGGAGGAGTCTACGTCCATGGTGGTGTTAGACTCGTTCAGGCTGTTCATGTAGTTTTGCATCTCCTCCAGAAGCCTCTGCTTCTCCCTCTTAGGGATACGGCCAAAACGCACAGCTGAGGAAGACACAAACAGAAGGGAATGGTTAACACCTATAGTAGCCTACATGATAACACTTGGAGTAATGTGTTTAAATGGTCTGTACAGAAACCAAAATATTCACACATATCCTTAAATACTAAAATGTGTTAATTGTATCTTGCTGTATCTTCAATATGGATGAATCTGAGCAGATTGTGTTAGTCTTGTAGTGGACCCCACAACTCCATCTCCTCCTCCCTATTCCCCTCTCCTCTTCCCTACTCCCTCTCCTCCTTCCTATCCCAACTCCTCCTCCCTATCCCCTCTCCTCCTCCCTATTCCCCTCTCCTCTTCCCTACTCCCTCTCCTCCTTCCTATCCCAACTCCTCCTCCCTATCCCCTCTCCTCCTCCCTACCCTCACTTCCTATTCCCTCTCCTCCTTCCTATCCCCTCTCCTCCTCCCTATCCCCGCTCCTCCTCCCTATCCCCTCTCCTCCTTCAATACCCCCTCTCCTCCTATTCCCCTCCTCCCTATCCCCCCTTCAAAAATATCCATCTGCTGGCGATGCTATTGATAGACCCCCTCTCTCTCCATCTCTCTCTCCGTCTCTCCTTCCTTCCTTCCCTCCCTCCCTCTCTGCTCTGTAAGTAGGGCAGTGGGTCATCATGAACATGATGTCACTGCTACTGTGGCGGACAGAGAAAAAGAGAGAGGCTCTCCGCACGCAGGAAGGAGAGGTTGCAGAGAACGAGGGATGGAGGAAGGAGAGGTTGCAGAGAAGGAGGGAGGCAGGAAGGATAGTTTGCAGTGAAGGAGGGGGTAAGTGACAGTGAAGAGGAGGAATGAAGTAGGAAATTACAGAGAGAAAGTGGTGAGTGAGGAGAGTGAGACGCCACAAGGTGGAATGTGAGATAAGAAGTAGACTTCATACGACAGTCCTGCCTCGTGAAAGTTCTTCAACCAAGCCAGCACAATGCATGAGGCAAAATTTAAATCAATATAAAGAATGATTAATAAGAGTGCAATCATGAACATATAAATGTATGTTGTAGAAACAAACTAACTTACAGTGTTTGAGGGCAAAACAAGATACTGCACTAAGCTATGACATTGGAGGAGTTATGTGTGTTGCTTTAGTTACAGATGTGAACTGTGAACATCTGTGGTAAAGATCCAATGCAGCCTTTTTTATCTCAATATCAAATAATTTCTGGGTACTGTGATTGTTTTCAATTAAAATTGTAAAAATAAGAAAAAAATTGCTTCTGGGCGTGCTTTGCTTCAGGAGGGACTGGTGCACTTCACAAAATAGATGGCATCATGAGGGAGGAAAATTATGTGGATATATTGAAGCAACATCTCAAGACAGTCAGGAAGTGAAAGCTTGGTCGCAAATGGGTCTTCCAAATGGACAATGACCCCTAGCATATGTCCAAAGTTGTGGCAAAATGGCTTAAGGACAACAAAGTCAAGGTATTGGAGTGGCCATCACAAAGCCCTGACCTCAATCCTATACAACATTTGTGGGCAGAACTGAAAAAGCATGTGCGAGAAAGGAGGCCTACAAACCTGACTCAGTTACACCAGCTCTGTCAGGAGGAATGGGCCAAAATTCACCCAACTTATTGTGGGAAGCTTGTGGAAGGCTACCCAACACGTTTGAGCCAAGTTAAACAATTTAAAGGCAATGCTACCAAATACTAATTGAGTGTATGTAAACTTCTGACCCACTGGGAATGTGATGAAAGAAATAAATCATTCTCTCTACTATTATTCTGACATTTCACATTCTTAAAGTAAAGTAGTGATCCTAACTGACCTAAGACAGGGAATTTTTACCAGGATTAAATGTCGGGAATTGTGAAAAACTGAGTTTAAATGTATTTGGCTAARTTGTATGTAAACCTCCGACTTCAACTGTATATAATAAACACAGGATATTCATGTTTTTTACTGCACTGGGCCTTTAACATATCTGGCATCATTACATGATTGGATGGGTCTCTGCACTGTCCCTAAAGATCATTGACCTAGATCGAGCTAAAGGGCTATACACAGTGGCATGAGGTTAGAGGAGATCTGCTATGTTAGTTTATATGGATTTACTATTATATGGCAAGAAATTAGTCTGTAGCGTCTAGTCATTACAGTATGGACTGTATCTTTAAGAAGATTAACTGGTTTCAGGGAGGGAAAGTATGCCACTACTGTGCCAACTGACTGAAATATTTGCCTTGCCTATACGGTATCACAAGACACAGAATCACACATCAGGCTCCTGAGAATTTAGGGCGTATTCTTTCATGTGGACTGTAGGCAGTTGACTGAGGTTTTCCTGTTTTCGCAACGGTTGCAGCAGAAGGAAAGAGGTTTCTAGGTTGCGGTTCTTGACAATTGCGAGAACATATTTTTTAATAGGGTCAATATGAGTGTTTGTTCCCTTAAAAAAACTCTACACTACCCTCGTTTCTTGTACTCAACCTTTGAGCAACCAAACTGTCGACCGCATGCATAAATCACGCTTGGTTCTCTCATAGATTAAGCAATAGAGAAAACTAGAGATAACTACAACAATACTGACAGGAAGAAGAGTAGGAGACAGGCAAACTATTCGAAAGAGGTCACGAGGAACCACTATTTTTGCTTTGCTTTTTTAGATAAACCGAAACTTATTCTCGTAATCTGCTATGATGGGGCAATTTATCAATATTTAGCTTATTAAGACTAAAAGCGTATGATACGATTGATTAATTGCGTGTCAAGGACAGGCTGTTTTGTTCCTGCATCTCAAGCTTAATTGTTTGCTGTATCCCTAATTAATTCCACAAGATGTTATAAGGGCAAACAGTACACAAGGTAATCAAGTTGCCCCTGTTCCAATTTCCCAAAATAATTCCTGTTTGCTGCAGTTTTCTGGAAGACAGATAGCTTTTGGGACTTCAAGGCTCCTGTTCTCATAAATCACTGTCGGAGAGGAGAGTGGGATGGGGGTGAGGAGAGTGGGATGGAGGAAGAGCACAGGATGAAAGTGGGATGGAGGAGAGGAGAGTGTGATGTAGGCAGAGGAGTGTGATGGAGGAGAGGAGAATGGGATGGAGGAGAGGAGAGTGTGATGGAGGCAGAGGAGAGTGTGATGTAGGCAGAGGAGAGTGATGGAGGAGAGGAGAATGGGATGGAGGAGAGGAGAGTGTAATGGAGGAAGAGGAGAGGGTGGTGGGGGGAGAGGAGAGTGATGGAGGAGAGGAGAATGGGATGGAGGAGAGGAGAGTGTAATGGAGGAGGAGAATGTGATGGAGAAGAGGAGAATGGGATGGAGGAGAGGAGAGTGTGATGGAGGCAGAGGAGAGTGTAATGGAGGAGAGGAGAGTGTGATGGAGGCAGAGGAGTGTAATGGAGGAGAGGAGAGTGTGATGGAGGGAGAGGAGAGTGGGATAGAGGGAGAGGAGAGTGGGATGGAGGGAGAGGAGAGTGGGATGGAGGAAGAGCACAGGAGGAGAGGTCATGGAACATGGAGGAGAGGAACACGGAGAGGGGCAGGGACAAGAGAGGAGAGAGGGGGAATCTGAACAAGAAAAAGGCAGACTGACTTGGAAACGTTTGAATGTGCAAGAGGCTGTGTGGATATAGGGTATTTTCCTACGTCTGCCCTTCAACAGTAGGCCCTTCAACAGTAGGCCAGTGCAATGTCTCAGGTGAAAGATGTATTTTTTTATTTTACCTTTATTTAACTAGGCAAGTCAGTTAAGAACAAATTCACCCCTCAGAGCCTGGTTCCTCTCTAGGTTTCTTCCTAGGTTTTGGCCTTTCTAGGGAGTTTTTCCTAGCCACCGTGCTTCTACACCTGCATTGCTTGCTGTTTGGGGTTTTAGGCTGGGTTTCTGTACAGCACTTTGAGATATCAGCTGATGTAAGAAGGGCTATATAAATACATTTGATTTGATTTATTTATTTACTATGACGGCCTAGGAACAGTCGGTTAACTGCCTTGTTCAGGGGCAGAACGACAGACTTTTACCTTGTCAGCTCTGGGATTCGATCTAGCAACCTTTCGGTTACTGGCCCAACGCTCTAATCACTAGACTACCTGCCGATAAAAAGATAAGGTCGGTGCAGTGCTGATGGAGCTAGTAACTGATAAACTCTCATAGGATGGCCTCAAAAGACTCTCTGCCCTCTCTGCCCCTTGAGCCTGCACTATCATTAAGATTTCACTATAACTCTTACAATCTCTGGACATGCCAACGAAGAGGCATTTCTTGAAGCGACAGTGTTGGCAACGGTTGCGGTTCATTCTCATGATGAGGCAGTTCTCATTTTTCACACACATCTTGTAGTTGATGTTCTGCTGGATGCTGCGACGGAAGAAACCCTAGACAGGAAATACAAGCAGATGTACAGTTAGTTTGCATCCTGGTTGGTTTTAATGGTAATATAGACTGTGTAATGTAATCATATCATATCATATACAGTTTGTGTTTATTTGTAATGGTCTTTACCTTGCAACCCTCACAAGCGTGCACTCCGTAGTGGAACCCAGATGCAATGTCTCCACACACTTTGCACAGGAGCACCATCCCACCAGCCTCTGTAGACATAGCAAGAGAGAGGCACAGATAATCAGAAATGTGATCAGATCAGTGAGCCTACGAGGGTGAATACCAACCAATTGTACAAGCAACAAAAGGTGTGTACAGTCAACTAAAAGATTCAGGGGACATGGGTAATGGATAAGGTGGATATTCAGGTTCAGGAAGTAAAGAAGAAAAATAACACATTGCTAAACAACTCACTGGTGAAAGTTCCTGTGAATCCACATGGTCTTGTCCCAGCGATGGGGTGTTGGTAGGTGTGCTGGTGGGTGGATGTTGATGTAGCCACATTGTAGACTTCTGGGAACTGGAACACCAGTTTGGAAGATGGAGGGGTACATCTTCCTCCTCTCTGGCCCTTCAGGGACCCCAGGGGCCCGAGCTCTGTGAAGGTGATCTCCTCTGGGGAGGAGGGCTGGGAGTGGGAGGAGGGGGGGGACTCGGTCTGGTACCCACTGGACGGGCTGCCGGGGCTGGCACTGCCAGAGGAGCCCGCATACAGAATAACACCACCTGTTCGCAAAACAGAGATAGAGCAGGGAGTTAGTCAGGTAGCCGACACAAAAGAGCTGAGAAGTTTACTCTGAAAAGGAGCTTAAAGTATCAAAGTTCATGCTGTAGTTTAGGATGCCATATTCAACAAGCAAAAACCTTCATTTGAAAGGGCTGTACTGAATTAATTTTGGTGTTGAAAAATATGCAATTTATATAAGCGCATAACATGTTTTGGAACAGCAAGTTTTACTGTGATGTCATGTTGCACATCCCTCTGACCCTGCAAAGGAGATCAGCTCTGAGAATGTGCTGCAAGCGTCCTGCCTCATCATGATATGAATTGAATAGATATAATTGTGCATTCAAGCGCATGCAGGGAGAGTGGAGCAAGGTAAAACATGTGGGAAACACAGCGCATGCAGGGAGAGGTGGAGGCGGAGGTAAAACATGTGGGAAACACTTGGTTATGGTACTTAAGCTGACTCTAGGTTGTATTGATTTATTGTAATGGCGAACTTTCATCCTGTTTGAATTGCTGTGTTTTGCGTGGCTGGCAGCGGCATGCAGGGAGAGTTGGCAGCACAAGTTAAAACATGTGGGAAACACAGCGCATGCAGGGAGAGTGGAGCAAGGTAAAACATGTGGGAAACACAGTGCATGGCTTCTGTGCCAACCAAATTCTAAATATGCACATTTTCCCAACAGTGGTGTGTTTCCAACAAACTGACTCCTTTTCGCTTATGTTTTCATGTTGGCCTACCGAATAAAAGTCGAATATTCAATGTGTTTCAGTCACATTTTCTAATTTTCAAACAAATTTGCGTTAAATATAAAACGTGACTACTTTGGTCTTGGCACGTGCGTGCTGTAGCCAATAGCTCACAGATACAGTGAAGGGTAGGCTGTGTGGGTTGGCTAATCTACTTGATGAGATTATTATAAAAGCGAAAACGTTTGTATTTTAACGACACAAAAACATCCCACCATGTCGAACGAACATAATATCTGTCTGCATTTATACAATTACACAGAAACTTCCTGTTTTCATCACA
The DNA here is from genome assembly GCF_002910315.2 of Salvelinus sp. IW2-2015. Lineage (NCBI taxonomy): Eukaryota > Metazoa > Chordata > Actinopteri > Salmoniformes > Salmonidae > Salvelinus > Salvelinus sp. IW2-2015. Next base: position 29,171,468 of record NC_036847.1, on the reverse strand, counting down.
GCTGTCATTATTTCGTTTTATAAAATATGACGTTAGGCTACTCGCATAAAAACTGTGTATGGAAACGTGGTTATTGAAACATATTTTTTGCGTCAGGCAAACCACAGTATTTATTTTCGGTCGTTATAAATAGGCTAACAGTAAGGAAATTAACTTAGCGTTTTATCTCTGTTTTTCATACGTTTTTAGGYCCCTACGCCTTTCGCTGCCTTCGCATCCTCTCTCCTCGCATCTCTGTTGTTCATGAGCTGTCCACGCGCTGAGACACCACTGCGCGCGCTCACATGTTTGCGCGAGGTAAACTGCCTATACTATAGCCCGCTCTGTTGGCACTGTGCCCAAGCCAGCTAGCAGCAAGACACCTGACCGACGACTTACATGGACCCCTGACACCGTTAATGCGCTGACCAAATCCACAGTCTCGTGTAGATAGTTAAAACAATCACCACCCGGTTCTGTGTGGCTCAGTTGGATCCACTGGGGACCAGTACGGGGGAAATTATGAAAATAAATGCACACACTACTGTAAGTCGCTATTGACAAGACCGTCTGCTAAAATGTAAAAATGGGTCCATGATTTTAGAAATATATGTATGGTGGGGGGGCGCCCCGGGAATGGTATAGAGAGGTACTTACTTACCGACTTTATTGTCCCCATGGGGAAATTTTGTTGCAGTGTCATGTACACGTTTATGGTGGCGTTTAAATACAAAACAAAATTGACAATACAACTTTCATAACAGTTACATACCAATAAAACATTAAAAAAAGACTAGCCTGCTGGCCTTACTGAGTAGATAGGAACATTAGCCTGAGCTATTTTGGAGGGATATCACACCTGGCACAAATGATTGTCTAGTTCTGTTTTTCCTGCTGAGGGGTGCCCTATACCTGCGCCCAGAGGGGAGTAGTTCAAAGTCCGGGTACAGGGGGTGGCTTGGGTTTAAAACTATTTTGTGAGCCTTGTGGAGGGCCCTGACCTTAAAGATCTCATCCAGACCTGTCTGTTTGACTTCAAGTACCTTGCTTGCTGTGGTGATAATCCTCAGCTTATTTCTCTGGTTGACAGTGGCATTGCCAAACCAACAAACAATACAAAAAGTTAAAATACTCTCAATGATAACAGAGTCAGTATAGTACAGTCTACATTAAAACCTGTTTGGGATAGGGGGCAGCATTTTAACTTTTGGATGAATAGCGTGCCCAGAGTGAACTGCCTCCTATGCTAATATATGCATATTATTATTAGTATTGGATAGAAAACACTCTGATGTTTCTAAAACTGTTTGAATGATGTCTGTGAGTATAACAGAACTCATATGGCAGGTGAAAACCTGAGAAAAATCCAACCAGGAAGTGGGAAATCTGAGGTTTGTAGTTTTTCAAAGCTTGGCCTACCGAATACACAGTGTCTATGGGGTCAAGTTGCACTTCCTAAGGCTTCCACTAGATGTCAACCGTCTTTAGAAACGTGTTTCAGGGTTCTGCTATAAAGGAGGGGGGAATGGGAGCTGAATGAGTCATGGGTCTGGCAGAGTGTCTCAGGCTCATGACGCGCGGTCCCGACAGAGTTAGCTCTCGTTCCAGTGCTTTTCTACAGACAATGGAATTCTCCGGTTGGAACATTATTGAAGTTTTACGTTAAAAACATCCTAAAGATTGATTCCATACATCGTTTGACATGTTTCTATGACCTGTAACGGAAGTCTTTGTCTGGACATAGTGCTCGCGCCTCATGAAGATAGATTACTGGGCTGAACACGCTAACAACAAGTGGCTATTTGGACATAAATTATGGACTTTATGGAACAAATCAGTCATTTATTGAAATCTGACACAGCGGTTGCATTAAGGAGAAGTCTATCTTTAATTCTGTGAATAACATTTGTATCTTTTATCAATGTTTATTATGAGTATTTCTGTGAAATGATGTAGCTATCTGCAAAATCACCGGATGTTTTGGAATCAAAACGTAACGAGCCAATGTAAACTGAGATTTTTGGATATAAATATGCACATTATCGAACAAAACATACATGTATTGTGTAACATGATGTCCTATGAGTGTCATCTGATGAAGATCATCAAAGGTTAGTGATTAATTTTATCTATATTTCTGCTTTTTGTGACTCCTATCTTCGKCTGGAAAAATGGCTGTGTGTTTTTTTGACTTGGCTCTGACCTAACATAATCATATGTTGTGCTTTCACTGTAAAGCCTTTTTGAAATCGGACACGATGGGTAGATTAACAAGAAGTGTATCTTTCATTTGCTGTATTGGACTTGTTAATGTGTGAAAGTTACATATTTCAAAAAAATATTTTTGAATTTCGGGCGCTGCCTTTTCAGTGGCATGTTGTCGAGGGGTTCCGGAGTCCCCGGCGACGACCCACGGTCCGGTTTCTCCGGCGACGACCCACGGTCTGGTTCCTCCGGCGCCGACCCACGGTCCATTTCCTCTGGCGACGACCCACAGTCCGGGGCCTCCGGCAACGATCCCCGCACCAGAGCCGCCATTGAAGATGACGTATCCGCGAGCAGAATGGGTACTTCGCCCCGCACCGGAGCAGCTCCCGACGGTAGATGCCCACCCGGACCCTCCCCTATTGAGTCAGGTTTTGCGGTCAGAGTCCGCACCTTTGGGGGGGGGGGGGTACTGTCACGCCCTGACCATAGAAAGCTGTTTATTCTCTCTATGTTGGTTAGTTCGGGGTGTGACTAGGGTGGGTCATCTAGTTGATTTATATTTATATGTTGGCCTGGTATGGTTCCCAATCAGAGGCAGCTGTTTATGGTTGTCTCTGATTGGGGATCATATTTAGGCAGCCATTTCCCCTTTGTGTTTTGTGGGATCTTGACTATGGATAGTTGCCTGTTAGCACTATTGTTTAGCTTCAGGTTTCATTTGAGATTTATTGTTTTATTTTGTTTTGCTGTGAGTTTCACTTAGTAATAAAAAGATGTGGAACGCAGATCACGCTGCGCTTTGGTCCACTTATTATAACGATCGTGACAGGGAAACATGACCATCTGTCATTTTTCTTTCCTCTTGTTGTCTTCCCTGTTTTTCCCTTGATTGTTAACACAGCAGAGCTAGTGCTAGTCTTTTGACAGGGACCTCCTGGTCCTGCCCTGGCCTGCCACTTCCTGAGACTGGAAACAGACAGCCTGCTGCTGACCCAGCCAGGACTTGCCCCACCTTCACCCACACACAAATATTTTGGCATGTCCACCTGAACACTCACGTGAGCTACTTTTATGTTAGTTTGTGTGCGTGAGGGGCCCTCAACTGGTGCCATAAATGTGATACATAAATTATCAGCTTTTACTGTCCCCAAGGCAAAGCTTGACTATACTGCTATATACTGCACTGCAATAATATGTCATCTACTTGACCAGTGGCTAAGTAGAGTATATGGCCTTTGTGTCAAGTCAACTAACTCAAATTCAGAGAACATGGCCCTCATGAGAGTATAGAAAACCATAGGGGGCCATAGGACTTTAGGAATGTAAATTGGCTTTGATGTTCAGCCAGAAGGATAGCACATAGCCTATAGCACGCACCAGAGGATACCCAATGTAACCCTTGGAATAGACAGAATAGGAGCCATACACTCACTAGCACAAGCTAGTTAAAATGCACGTTAGTGCAGACAGACACTACTGTTAATTGTGGAATCAGCAGCAGGTTGGGAAGTGAGGAGAGCAGTTTCCCATCGTGACCTTAACCAACCCGTTCTGCCACTAATCTATCTGCCTGAGTGGAGGTGTAGAGCCAGGCAGGCTGTCTGCAGGCTGTCAGGCAGGCTGAGGCTGTCAGGCGGGGAAACGTGAGCGCTGAGCACTTAACAGGCACAACAATCCTTGCCCCCCCCCCCCCCCCTCCCCCATTATAGCCTTCCCCTGGTTTGTTCTCTGTGCTACACTATGCTACAGCTGTAAGCCTGGCAAGGCTGCTAGTGTTTTCCTAGCTTGTTTTGCCTTTGCAATGACTTGTCATGAAGGATAGGGTTGAGGTAGAGAATAGGGTGGAGGTAGAGAGTAGGGTTGAGGTAGAGTGGAGGAAGAGGATAGGGTGGAGGTAGAGGGTAGGGTTGAGGTAGAGGGTAGGGTGGAGGTAGAGGATAGGGTTGAGGTAGAGGGTTGGGTTGAGGTAGAGGGAATGGTTGCGGGTAGGATTGAGGTAGAGGTTAGGGTGGAGGTAGAGGTAGAGGGTAGATCCTCTCCCGCTAACCTCCACTCCTACCTACCTCAATCCTAACCTCTACCTCAACCCTACTTTCTACCCTCTATCTCCACCTTAACCTCTACTCCACCCTACCCTCAACCCTAACCTCTACCTCAATCCTACCTCTACTCTCTACCTCCACCCTACCTCTTCCTCCCACCCTACCCTCTTTCTCCACCTACTCTCTACTCTCTACCTCCACCCTACCCTCTTCCTCCACCTACCCTCTTCCTCCACCCTACCCTCTTACCCTCAACCCTACCCTCTTCTTCCACCCTACCCTCTACCTCCACCCTACCTCTGCCCTCAACCCTAACCTCTACCTCAATCCTACTTTTTA
>NC_036847.1:29156786-29166413 GCF_002910315.2 Salvelinus sp. IW2-2015 | reverse complement strand
TGTTCTTACTGTCTTCCTCCCACCCTACCCTCTTTCTCTCCCTACCCTACTCTTGCTATCCTCTCCTCAACCCTGAGCCCTCTACATACCTTCCCTACGTCGCTATCCGTCTACTCGTCCGACCTCTGACTCTGCTATCGTCCAACTCCAATTCTGTCTCTACCTCCACCCTAACCTCTACCTCAACCCCTAACCCTACTACCTACCTCTACCTCACCCTACTTTCTACCCTCTACCTCCACCCTAACCTTCTTCCTCCACCCTCCTGCAATCCTAACTCTACCTCAGCGTAGGGTGGAGGGAGAGGGTAGGGTGGAGGTAGAGGATAGGGTGGAAAAAGAGGGTAGGGTTGAGGTAGAGGGTAGGGTGGAGGTAGAGAGTAGGGTGGAAAAAGATGGTAGGGTGGAGGAAGAGGGTAGGCTGGAGGTAGAGAGTAGGGTGGAGGAAGAGGGTAGGGTTGAGGTAGAGAGTAGGGTGGAGGAAGAGGGTAGGGTGGAGGTAGAGGAGTTCACCCATTTGGCTCCAAACACTGTAATTTATAGCTAGATCATAAAAGTTCGTGAATTATTGATGTATAGTATGTGGCTGAAGCCAGGATCCAAAATGACAGCTGCCAAAGCATCCTAAGTAAATACATTACAGTAAGTAAATACATTACAGTAAACAATGAGGAGCATGTTACTATGTCTCTAAAAGACTGCATTAATCCAGCTAGGAGAAGAGTAGGCCACTGTCTCAGTAACAATGTGCAATGGTATTTGGATGTGCGCTCCGTGGCTGACATAGATGCTGCAGCGGGCCTATAACCACACACACACAACACGTGCACACACGCATACTGATGCCACAAAAACACTCACACACTTTAACACTCACCACATACACTGCTGCTACTGTCTATTATCTATCCTGTTGCCTAGTCACCTCTACGTACATATGTATATGTACATAGTTATTACCTCAATAGTTACCTCAATTACCTCGTACCCCAGCACATCGACTCTGTACTGGTACTCCCTGTATACAGCCATGTTATTATCTCGTACCCCTGCACATCGACTCGGTACTGGAACTCCCTGTATACAGCCATGTTATTATCTCGTACCCCAGCACATCGACTCGGTACTGGTACTCCCTGTATACAGCCATGTTATTATCTCGTACCCGTTATTTCCGATTGCTTGGCTAATTTTTCAAATTATAATTTTGTTATTGCATAACTATATATTCAGTCTGGCATAGCCACATACTATTTTTTTGACTCAATATTGAATTGGCATTGGAGTTATACATTTTGATTGAGTATGGTTGATGATTTAAAAACATTTTTTTAAATAGAGTATTTACCATGTTTTATTGTGTTTGTTTCTCTTTGCCAGTCGTGCATTTGTGTGTTAAAAATACTTCCCAAATGTCCCTGACAGACGAGGTTTTACATTTTAAGTATCTCTTCATAGCATGTTAGAAAGGGGGTCGACTAATACGATTTGAACAGTTTATAGGTGGTACTGTATGTCCAATTGTATATGTTTAGGAAAGTAGCCGAGAGTGGAGATGAGAACAATTCAACTTTATTGAACAGGACCGTCATGCTTTTTTGTGCATTATCCTCCCATGCGTGAACCTTGGAAAATGCAATGAATTACTGACTGATATAAATTCTGAAAAACAGGTGTTAATATCCAACAAGTGTATGTTTTCTTTAAGCATACAAAGGTGCACTTGAAAAACTGCTAAAAAGATTTACGAATGATATCGTGACTGTGCTTGAAGATTCCACCGCCAACTTCCCACAAAAAAAATGACTACAGTTTTACATAGACTGCTACAATACGTACTATAGAATTCTGTAGTAAACTGTAGTATATGTAGAATTGTACACACCTGTAATGCATCCCTCGATTCATATGATTTACTTACATATAATGTTGTAGTATACATGTACTACAGTATAACTTACAGATTCGCAAAAAACACTACAGTAAATACTACAGTAAATGTCGGCAAAAACACTACAGTTCCGCAAAACACTACAGTAATTTACTATAGTATATTATACTACAGTATTTATTGCAGTATACCCTGCCATTTTCCTCCCCATACCCAGGTTGTACTACCCATTAAGTGTGAAAACCTACAATGCCAAGGTATATATACAGTGACCAGATTCAAAAGTTTGGACACACCTACTCATTCAAGGGTTTTTTTCTTTCATTTTTTTACTATTTCCAATGTAGAATAATAGTGAAGACATCCAAAAAAATGTAATCATGTAGTAACCAAAAAAGTGCTAAACCAAATCTAAAATATATTTGAGATTTATTTGAAGATTTTGAGATTCTTCAAAGTGCCGTCTTTGCCATGATGACAGCTTTGACACTTCTTGGGCCGTTCGCTCAACTAGCTGAGGTTAGTCACATGGAATGCCACAGGTGTGCCTTATTAAAAGTTAATTGTGGAATTTTCTTTCCTTTTCTAAGGTGCATTGTGAGACCCAAATCAGTTGTTGTTGTTGACATGGGAGGGGTTGCGTATACAGAAGATAGCCCTATTTGTAAAAAGACCAAGTTCCATATTATGGCAAAGAACAGCTCAAATTAAGCAAAGAGAAATGACAGTCCATTCATTACTTTTAAGAAATTGAAGGTCAGTCAATCTGGAAAATGTCAAGAACTTGTAACGTTTCTTTCAGTGCAGTTGCAAAAACCACCAAAGCGCTATGATAAAACTGCTCTTCATGAGACAGCCACAGGAGAAGGGAAGACCCAGGAGTTAACCTCTGCTGCATGAGGATACGTTCAATAGAGTTAACTGCAACCTCAGAGTTTTCAAGTTACAGACACATCTCAACATCAAACTGTTTCAGAGGAGGGACGAGTGAATCAGCCTATCCTTGGTCGAATTGATGCAAAGAAACACACTAAAGGGGACACCAATAAGAAGAAGAGGCTTGCTTGGGCCAAAGAAACACGAGCCAATGGGAACATTAGGAACCGGTGGAAATCTGGCTTATGGTCTGATGGGAGTCCAAATTTGAAGAGATTTGGTTCCCAACCCACCGTGTATGTTGTGAGATTGGCAGAAGTAGCAAGTGAACGGTATCTATCTGCTGCATGTGTGGTTCCCACCTTCAAGCATGTGGAGGGAAAGGCGACGACTGTTGGGTGCTCTTACTTGGTGACGAGTGTCAGGATTTATTTAAAAATTCAAGGCACCACTGTAAACCAGCATGGCTACCACAGCATTCTGGCAGCGATGGTTTACGCCATCCCATCTGGTTTGCGCTTAGCTGGAACTATCATTTGTTTTTCTACAGGACAATGACCCAAAACACACTCCAGGCTGTGTAAGGCTATTTGACTTAAGAAGGAGGAGTGATGGAGTGCTGCATCAGATGACCTGGCCTTCCACAATCCCCTGACCTTCCACCCAATTGAGATGTTTTGGTATGAGTCTGGACACAGAGTGAAGGAAAAGCAGCCAAAAACAACAAGTAATCAGGCATATGTTGGGAACTCCTTCAAGACTGGTTGGAAAAGCATTCCTCATGAAGGCTGGTATGAGAGAATGCCAAGAGTGTGCAAAGCTTATCAAGGCAAGGATGGCTACTTGAAAAAAAAATACAATATATTTTATTTATTTCCACACTTTTTTGGTTACTACAATGATCCAATATGTGCTATTAAATTAGTGTTGATGTTGGTCTAAACTATTATTCTACATGTAGAAAATATTAAAAAATAAAGAAAAACCCTTGAAATGAGTAGTATACTAAAGCCCGCAAAAACACTACGTAATTACCATAGTATTACCATCAAATTTTTTTTCTACAGTATTTATACTATTTAGTAAACTGTAAAATTACACGGTATACTACTGTCATGGCTCGCAACACTACAGTAAACACACTATAAAAGTCTGCAAAAAACACTAACAGTACAAACTTATACACTGTTATGCTTGAAAGAAAACAATCCACTTGTTGGATATTTACAAAAAAGGTCCTATCTAGAACCTAAAATGGTTATTTGGCTTCCCCCATAGGAGAAACCCTTTGGAAGAACCCTTTTTTGGTTCCAGGTAGAACCCACATAGTGTTCAACATGGAAGCCAAAAAGGGTGCTACTTTAAACCAAAATGGGCTCTACCCTTTGGAACCAGACCAAGGTTATCCTATGCGGACAAGCCGCAAGAACCCTTTTGAAAACCGTTTTTCTAAGAGTGTAGTATTTATACCATAGTATACTATAGTATTTTTTTCATATGGGTAGGAGACACTTCCTGTTTTTCCTCATGAAAACAAAACTCACATGAAGCGAAGCTGTCCACTGGTTCCAATGCATTCTATGCTTATTGCCAACAGACGGCCAGGGCGATTTTGTTTCGTGTGTATCTATAAGTAAATTTGATTCTCTACCACCCAGGTGTGCATTGAGATACGGAATAGATAGGAGAAGTGTTGTGATTACTACTAATAATTAGGTGGGTGCCTATGTTTGTCCTATTTCACACATGTACAAGTGTTGTTTATTACACATGTGAATGTTAAATGTTGTTTTTTGGCTTTATCCTTTCGGTTATTGCTTCCAACCGCTTCTACCCTAGGCTACCTGTCGCCTTGGAGTTCTGGGCCAGTGACATGGCGTTGATAACGCAAAAGCTAGCGTTAATGGCTATGGGAAACTATAGAGTTATGCATGGAACATTGGCGGTGTTTTCCACAAGGTAGCCAAAGTACACCTGCAGCATAATATTTATTTACATATTCTACTTCCCACTCCCACTGTGGAGTGGTGATTCATTACTAACTCTGCAGTCACGTTTTCAGTCAGGTGATGGAAACCGGACTGTGGCAAACGGCCTGTGGTCAAGGCGCCCTTCTGCATGTTTCCATGTGTTCCACTGGCTTCCAATGTCAGGTTATTATCTGGAGGACAACAACTTGGAGCCTGTTTCAGACCTCTGCATCCTACACTAAACTTTACTTTAGTCATTTTATTGTCAAAATGTTATATAAAAACGTTTTTTTATTAATTTATTTCATCATGCTACTTTATTGGCCTAGATATTTTGTTATGGGCTATCGGGGTAATCTAAATTACTGTATTACCAATTTGCGGATGTTTGCAGATGTTCAATACGGGAGTTTAAAGGTCACCGGTGCAGTAATGTGGGATATTCGATGCCACAGCATTGCCAAGCATTTTCCGGCCTGCAACTTGGAGGAAGGTTTGAATGGGTTGGCACTCTCTCTTTTCTTCATTGAGAAGGGCATCCAACTTGACTCTATGAATTGCATGGCTCAGTTAAACCTACAAGCTGGTGCCCCTGTTTGACCTTGATATGTATTGGTCTCAGAGGGCAGATACAGTACATGCATTCTTCATTTCTTGATTATCTTATCACTATACATCCATATTACCATATACATTATTCCATATACATCCTAATTCTAAATAACACAAGATAATTCAACTGAGTTGCATAATTATTGAGATGAGGCTTACTGACTGGTTTAACCAGAGCCCCATATTCACCGCATGCCCAATTAGGGTAAAACCTTCACAGAGCAATGCAAATGGTGATGCATTTAACTGAGAAGCCCGGGATGCACACACACACACAACACACACACTTTGAACCATTTTGCCAGTCAAAGGTCAAGGTGTTGGCACGAATCTGGGTGCTGTGAACTACATCTAAACGTTACCCACAACCCACAGGATGTGTCTAATCAGATCATTCCAACCTGTTTTGCCAAGAAAACGGTTAATCCAGGTGTTTCTAATGTGGTCAATAATGACCACTTGTCTCTAATGAATAGATCGGTTTCGGTGTGTGGGGTGGGGTGCAAGTTCGCACGGAATTGGATCTAGCGCCCATTCAGAACATCCCCAACCAACCGTACACCATGTCATTTCGTTTCTCTAAAATTATAACAGAGGCTATTTAAAAGCGCAGGTGGTGAATAATTCGACTGCTTGGTGAAGCTTTCATTTGCAAGCGCCGAGTCTTCCACTGAAATGCCACTCCTCTCATTTCTCGAAATCCGGTACCTCACGTGGATGCATTTGCTAAGCCGCGTTGACGGGCGCGTGATTCACAGTTCCGATACAGTTCTCTCTCCCATTTATTTCTTCTCTTCCGGCTCCTCTCTCCCGCACTTCTGTAGTGATGGTTGCCTCCGGTGGGTGGAAAGGGGGGAAGGTTAGGGTGAAAGTATAAACTCTTGTGTCAGAGATGGGTCATGCAATTAACTTGTATCTTCTTCGTTCAGTTTTCCCATATTCATGCCGGCGATTTATGTTTAATCAAATGCATTAGTCCTGGATCCTATATCCCAAAGTCCTCTGGCATCCAACATCAGGGCGTCAGTTCATCTAAAACCCAGGGTATGGCCCAAAGTGAGGTGTGGTGGGTTTGGGGATGTGTTGACCTCAGGGATTAATTATCAACCGCAATATTGTGTTTTAAAGGTGATTGTGAACGCCGTGGACCAATGTCAACACTACTCACCTCATTCATAAATTGTCTCATTTACTTGTGGAACGACGCATTTACAGTGGGCCAACAGTGAAAATTAGATGCATAATGCGTGCTATCAAGTCACAACCAAGCCGACTTCAAAAACAATGGACATCAATGTGAAAGTAACAGGTGCATTAAAACAGCTACCGCAAATGCAAACTATTTTTGCCAGCATTTAAATCCTATAATGAATAGAAAAAAAAAGCATAGACCTACATCCAAAGCCTACAATGACAACATTTCGTGCACATGTATACATTTTTGCCTGTCTGCAGTTTTCGGCCAGGGAAGGAACATTCTGCGAGTATTGAGCAATGTATCAACCAATGGTTTGCTCTGAAATATTGAACATTACCAACGAACGATGCAGCTTGGAGAATATTGAAAACATGTTGTACAACAAGGCAGCTACGAAGAATAGTGATTGCAGCATAGTAAGCCAACGAGGGGGGCGGCCTCGCGGATCCCCCGGGAAGCTTGTCTGTTCTGATTATTGTGTTGTTTTACGCATTTGGGTGATTCATTATATATATATTTTTAAAAACAGCCTTACATTCCACACTATAGTTACATAAACTTTTAAGACGTTTTTAGCAACAAGATTGATCTGTAAAGAATATCTATTGTAATTGAGGAAGATGGACAAGCAAGACTGATAGCGTGGAAATGCATTATGAAACAGACGGAAGTAAGGACAAGGTAGGGATTATGGGATGCAGGAATGGATGTGATGAAAAGTAGGCCTACAAGCAAGAAGTTAAAAAAAGTTTATCCTAAACTAAGTAACAATTTAAGGATTTGCATGATCTCAATTATCATTCTTGTCACTTGCATGACATTACATTTGTTATTGCCTACAATTGTTATTGTCTTTTGAAGTTTCAAATCATGACATCCATTTGGGGGAAATGCTCTAATAGCACGTTCAGTTGTGTTTATTATCATACCACTATATGAAAAACCAAAAATTACACTAGTCTACTGGTCAATTAATGAAAAATCAATCAGCCTACAGCTTATCTACAGCGCTTGTTTATTTTAATAGCAATAAAAATAGCTTTTGGTTTTCGAATGGTCACCTCCAATTCGATTGAAATAATTTTGATAACAAATATATATTCCTATCAGATAACAACAAGGGCTTAGAAGGCCCGAGTTCAATGTCGACGTCAAATTTACAAAAGCAATTGGGTGCACTGCCCTAACGGGCAACTGACTGCCAAAGCAAACACTGGCACTGGTCTGCGCTCTGCTCTCTAAAAGGTGAAGAAAAGCGGTTGCAGGCTGGCAGCTGCTCTCCGCCATGGTCCTAAAACCAGCCAATCAGTCATCGTTTATTATAATCGGGATGGAACGATTTTGTCTACCTTGTTTTTTGACCTACTTTACGCATTTTTGGTTCTTGAGTTAGGGTATGGCGACTACCCACACAAACGCCGCCTGATCAACATCTCTCCCATCTCTCCCCAACTGAGGTATCAGCGCACACATCCGGCTAGGATAGACGTAAAGTGGCTATGTTACAGTTTGGGACGTGGAACAAGCCCTTCCTTGTTCAGTAGGCTATTTTGTAGCCTGGGCCAAAGTCATTCGATTTCCGCTGTAGTCCTTCAGAGTGATGCTAAAACTGCTATAGGGCAAATCCGATGACATCCTGCATTCTTGGTAATGCCAGTTGATGGAGATAATCTATTATAATCCCCAAATGATGCATTCATGCATTTAGTCTTCGATGGATATTTGGTGCTGCCCAAAATAGTCCCATTGGTGTTCATTCTTCTTTATAATGCAACCTAAAATACCTAATAGAGTAGACTATAGTATACTTGCAATATAATATACATAATGCAATCCATAATATTAAATTCAACTCCGTCTATTCAGGCCCCTCAATGAATCCAATAAGATGGTAATTTGTCACATGCTTCATGAACAAGAGGGTGTAGACTAACAGTAAAAAAAGGTTACTGACAGGTCATTTCCCCAACAATGCATAGTTAAAGATTAAAAAAAAAATTGAAATAGTGACGTAGAGTAAATACACTGTGAGTAACGAATAACCAATAACGAGTAAAAATAAAATGGCTATATACGGGAAGTACCAGTACTGAGTCGATTGTTTGCTGGGGTACGAGTATAAATAACATGGCTGTATACAGGGAGTACCAGTACTGAGTCGATGTGTGGGGTACGAGATAATAACATGGCTGTTTACAGGGAGTACCAGTTACTGAGTCGATGTTGCAGGGGTAGCGAGATAATAACATGCTGTATACTAAGGGAGTACCAGTTACGGAGCGATGTGCTAGGGTACGAGTAATAACATGGCTGTATACAGGAAGTACCAGTACTGAGTCGATGTGCAGGGGTACGAGATAATAACATGGCGTATCATAGGGAGTACCAGAACTGAGTCGATGTGCTGGGGGTACGAGTATAATAACCATGGGCTAGTATAACAGGAAAGTACCAGTTACCGAGTCGATGGTGCAGGGGTACGAGTATTAACATGGCTGTTATTACAGGAGTAACCAGTACTGAGTCGATTGTGAGGTGTACGAGATAATACATGGCTGTATACAGGAGTACCAGTTACTGGAGTCGATGTGCTGGGCGTACGAGTAATAACATGGCTGTATACGAGGATAAGTACCAGTACTGAGTCGATGTGCTGGGTTACGAGTATAATAAACATGGCTGTATACAGAAGTACCAGTACGAGTCGATGTGTAGGGGTACGAGATAATAAACATGGCTGTATACAGGCAGAGTACAGTTACGAGGTCGATGTGCTGGGCGTACGAGTATAATACATGGCTGTTATACAGGAGTACCAGTACTGGAGTCATTGCTGGGGTACAGGATAATACATGGCTGTATACAGGGGAGTTACCAGTACTGAGTCGATGTTAGGGGTACGAGGTAATAACATGGCTGTATACAGGATAGTCAGTACGCAGTCGATGGTTGCTGGGGTACGAGATAATAACCATTGGGCTGTATACAGGAGTACCAGTACCGAGTCCGATGTGCTGGGGTTACGAGATTTAAAACATTGGCTTGTATACAGAAGTACCAGTACCGAAGTCGATGTGACTG
>NC_036847.1:29143268-29156761 GCF_002910315.2 Salvelinus sp. IW2-2015 | reverse complement strand
ACTCCCTGTATACAGCCATGTTATTATCTCGTACCCCAGCACATCGACTCGGTACTGGTACTCCCTGTATACAGCCATGTTATTATCTCGTACCCCAGCACATCGACTCGGTACTGGTACTTGTGCGGTACGAGATAATACATGGCTGTATACAGGGAGTACCAGTACCTGAGTCGATGTTGCAGGGGTACGAGAATAATAACTGCTGTATACAGGCGAGTACCAGTTAGCCGAGCCGATGTGCTGGGTACGAGATAATAACATGGCTGGTATACAGGAGTACCAGTTACCGAGGTCGATGTGCAGGGGTACGAGATAATAACATGGCTGTATACAGGGAGTACCAGTACCCAAGAGTTGGTCGAGTATACATGGCGATACGGTAGACGGTCGTGGCGGGTACGAGATAATAACATGGCTGTATACAGGAAGAGTACCAGTACTGAGTCGATGTGCAGGGGGTACGAGATAATAACATGGCTGTTATTTACAGGAAGTACCAGTACCGAGTCGATTGTGCAGGTGTACGAGATAATAGCATGGCTGTATACAGGAGTACCAGTTACCGTAGTCGATGTGCTAGGGGTACGAGATAATAACATGGCTGTATACAGGAAGTACCAGTACCGAGTCGATATGCTGGGTACGAGATATAACATGGTGTATACAGAAGTACCAGTACCGAGTCGATGTGCAGGGGTACGAGATAATAACATGGCTGTATACAGGCAGAGTACCATACCGAGTCGATGTGCTGGGGTACGAGATAATACATGGCTGTTATACAGGAGTACCAGTACCGGAGTCGATTGCTGGGTACGAGGATAATAGCATGGCTGTATACAGGGGAGTACCAGTACTGAGTCGATGTTGCAGGGGTACGAGATAATAACATGGCTGTATACAGGATAGTACCAGTACCAGTCGATGTGCTGGGGTACGAGATAATAACATTGGCTGTATACACGGAGTACCAGTACCGAGTCCGATGTGCTGGGGTTACGAGATTTAAAACATTGGCTTGTATACAAGAAGTACCAGTAACCGAAGTCGATGTGACTGGGGTACGAGATAATAACATGGCTGTATTACAGGGAGTACCAGTACCGAGTCGATGTGCTGGGGTACGAGATAATAACATGGCTGTATACAGGAGTTCAGTACCGAGTCGATGTGCGGGTACGAGATAATAACATGGCTGTATACAGGGAGTACCAGTACCGAGGAGCGGTACGGAATGCTGCTGAGTCCGTTATGGTCATGCGTAGAGTAAATAAACCTGTTTACGGAGGTACAGTACAGTCGATGTGTGGTACGAGGTATAAGTAACTATAGGTATAACATTTACTAATAGTTTACGTAGAGGTGACTAGGTCAAAGGATAGATAATAGACAGTAGCAGCAGTGTATGTGGTGAGTGTTATAAAGTTGTGTGAGTGTTTTTGTGTGGCTATTCAGTATGCGGTGTGCACGCTGTTTGTGTTGTGTGTGGTTATAGCCCGCTGCAGCATCTATGTCAGCCACGGAGCGCACATCCCAAATACCATTGCACATTGTTACCGGACACGTGGCCTACTCTTCTTCCTAGCTGGATAATGGCAGTCTTTTTAGAGACATAGTTAAACATGCTCCTCTATTGTTTATCTGTAATGTTTATTACTGTAATGGTATTTACTTAGGATGCTTTGGAAAACTGTCATTTTTGGATCCTGGCTTAGCCAACATACATATACTCAATAATTCACGTGAACTTTTATGATCTACTATAAATTAAGTTGTTTGGAGCCCAAATGGGTGAACTCCTCTACCTCCACCTACCCTCTTTCCTCCACTACTCTCTACCTCAACCCTACCCTCTTCTCCCACCCTACTCTCTACCTCCAGGCCTACCTTCTTTCCCCACCTACCATCTTTTCCCAACCTACTCTCTACCTTCCACCCTACCCTCTACCTCAACCCTACCCTCTTTTTTCCAACCCTATCCTTCCTCACCTTCCACCTAACCCTCTCCCTCCACCCTACTTTCTACTGTCTTCCTCACCCCTACCCTCTTTCTCCACCCTACCCTCTACCCTCACTCTTATCCTCTACCTCCACCCTACCCTCTACATCCACCCTATTCCTTCTTACCTCCCGCCTATTTCCTCACTCTAACCTTCTCAACCCTAACCTCTATACCTCAACCTAACCTCTACCTCAACCACCTACTTCTACCTACTTTCTCCTTCTACCTCCACCCTAACCTTCTACCTCCACGCTCCCTCAACCTAAACCTCTACCTCAAGCTACTTTCTACCCTCTCCTCACCCTAACCCTCTTACGCTCAATCCTAACTCTACCTCAACCCTACTTTCTACCCTCTATCTCCACCCTAACGCTCTACCTCCACCCTACCCTCAACCCTAACTCTTACCTCAATCCTCTCTCTACTCCTCTACCTCCACTACCACTCTACCTCACCAACCTACCTTCTTTCTCCACCCTATCTCTGCTCTCTACCTCCACCCCTACCCTCTTCCTCCACCTACCTCTTCCTCCACCCTACCCTCTTACCCTCAACCCTACCCTTCTTTCTTTCCACCCTACCCTCTAAGCCTCCCACCCTACTCTCTGCCCTCCACCAACCTCTTACCTCAAATGCCTACTTTTCTACCCCTAGCCTTACCCTCCACCCTAACCTCTACCTCAATCCTTACCCGCACCATTCCCTCTACCTAACCACTACCTCTCACGCTTCCCTACGCACCCATACTCTCCTCCCCTACCCTTACCACCCTCCCTTCTACTCCCACCCCTATTCCTCTTCCTCACTCTACCTCAACCCTATCCTACCTCCACCTATTCTCTACCTCAACCCTATCCTGTCATATGGACAAGTCATTGCAAAGGCAAAAACAAGCTAGGAAAAACACTAGCAGCCTTGCCAGGCTTACAGCTGTAGCATAGTGTAGCGTAAGAGAAAACATGCTTCAATCAAAGTGGCGAAGGTATTACTGGGCGGAGTGGGGGGGAGTGGTGGTGGCAAGGATTGGTTGCTGTATCCTGTTAAGCTGCTGCAGCGCGCACCGTTTCCTCCCCAGTCTGACGACACTCTTAGCCTCCTCTGACATAGCCTGCAGACAGCCTGCCTGGCTCTAACACCTCACACTTCAGTGCAGGATAGATTCAGCGGTCAGAACACGGGTCTCGTTTAAAGGTCGCACCGCATTGGTGAAAACTGCTCTTCACCTCACTATCGCCCAACCTGCCTGCTGACTCCTACCCTATAATTTAACAAGTACTGTCTGTTTTGACACCTATACGTGCATTTTAACTAGCTTGGTGCTCTAGGTTGAGCCGTAATTGATCCCTAGTTCGTTCTATTCCAAGGGTTACATGGGTATCTCTGGTGCGTGCTATAGGGCTATGTGCTATCCTTCTGGCTTGAACAGTCAAAGCCAATTGGACATTCCTAAAGTCCTATGGCCCCTATGGTTTTCTATACTCTCATGAAGGCCCAAATGGTTCTCTGAATTTTGAGTTAGTTGACTTGACACAAAGGCCATTATACTCTACTTAGCCACTTGGTCACATAGATGCCATATTATTGCAGTGCAGTAATATAGGCCAGTATAGTCAAGCTTTGGCCTTGGGGACAGTAAAAAGCTGATTAATTTATGTATCAGCATTTATGGCACCAGTGAGGGCCCCTCACGCACCAAAACTAACATAAAAGTTAAAGCTCACGTGAGTGTTCAGGTGGGACATTGCCAAAATATTTTGTGTGTGGGTGAAGGTGGGCAAGTCCTGGCTGTCAGCAGCAGCTGTCTGTTTCCGAGTCTCAGGAAGTGCAGGCCAGGCAGACAGAGGTCCCTGTTCAAAAAACTAGCACTACTCTTGCTGTTGTTTAAACAATCAAGGGAAAAACAGGGAAGACAACAGAGGAAAGAAACAATGACAGATGCGTCATGGTTTCCCTGTCCACGACGGTATATTAATAAGTGGACCAAAAGCGCAGCGTGATCTGCGTTCCACATCTTTTTATTTACTAAGTGAAACTACAGAAAAACAAAATAAAACAATTAAATCTCAAATGGAAAACCTGAAGCCTAAACAATAGTGCTAACACGGCAACTATCCATAGTCAAGATCCCACAAAAACACAAAAGCGGGAAATGGCGGGCCTTAAATATGATCCCAATCCAGGAGACAACCATAAACAGCTGCTCTGATTGGGAACCAATACCGGCCAACAGTATAAATATAAATCAACTAGATTGACACCCTAGATCACACCCCGAAACTAACCAACATAGAGAGAATAAACAGCTTTTCTTATGTCAGGGGCGTGACCAGTACCCCCCCCCCCCCCCCAAAGTGCGGGATCTCTGACCGCAAAACCTGACTCATATAGGGGAGGTCCGCGTGGCATCTACCGTCAGGGAGCTGCTCCGGTGCGGGGCAGTACCCATTCTGCTCGCGGTTACGTCATCTTCAATGCTCTCGTTGCGGGGGATCTGTTGCCGGGAGGCCCCGGACTGTGGGTCGTCGCCAGAGGAAATGGACGGGCTCGGCGCCGGAGAACCAGACCGTGGGTCGGTCGCGGAACGAACCCACGAGGAAACCGGACCGTGGGTCGTCGCCGGGCACTCCGGAAACCCCTCGACAACATGCCACCTGAAAAGCAGCGCCCGAAACTTCCAAAAATATTTTTGAAAATATGTAACTTTTCACATCATTAAACCAAGTCCAATACAGCAAATGAAAGAAACACTTCTGTTAATCTACCCATCGTGTCGAATTTCCAAAAAGGCTTTACAAGTGAAGCACAACATCATTGATTATGTTAGGTCAGAGCCAAGTTCAAAAAACACACAGCCATTTGTTCCAGCCGAAGATAGAGTCACAGAAAAAACGCAGAAATATAGATAATAATTAATCACTAACCTTTTGATGATCTTCATTCAGATGACACTTCATAGGAACATCATGTTACACAATAAACATGTATTTTTGTTCGATAATGTGCAATTTATATCCAAAAAAATCTCAGTTTACATTGGCTCGTACGTTTTGATTCCAAACAATCCGGCGTGATTTTGCAAGATAGCTACTCCATTGCACAGGAATACTCATAATAAACATTGATAAAAATACAAATGTTTTCACAGAATAAAAGGATAGACTTTCTCCTTATGCAACCGCTGCTGGTCAGATTTCAAATAAATGACTGATTTGTTCCATTAAAGTCCATTTAATTTATGTCCAAATAGCCACTTGTTTGTTAGCGGTGTTCAGGCCAGTAATCTATTCTTTCATGAGCCGAGCACTATGTCCAGACCAAAGACTTTCCGTTACAGGGCATAGAAACATGTCAAACGATGTATGAATCAATCTTTTTAGGATGTTTTTAACGTAAAAACTTCAATAATGTTCCAAACCGGAGAATCCATTTGTCTGTAGGAAAGCACTGGAACGAGAGCTAACTCTTCGGACCGCGCGTCATGAGGCCTGATAACACTCTGCCAGACCCATGACTCATTCAGCTCCATTTCCCCCCTCCTTTATAGCAGAACCACGAAACACGTTTCTAAAGACGGTTGGACATCTAGTGGACGCCTTTAGGAAGTGCAAACTTTGGACCCGCATAGACACTGTGTATTCGGTAGGCCAAGCTTTGAAAAACTACCAAACCTCAGATTCCCACTTCCTGGTTGGATTTTTTCTCAAGGTTTCACCTGCATATGAGTTCTGTTATACTCACAGACATCCATTCAAAACAGTTTTAGAAAACATCAGAGTGTTTTCTTCAATTACTAATAATAATAGCAGTATATTAGCATAGGAGGCAGTTCACTCTGCGGGCACGCTATTCATCCAAAAGTCTTAAATGCTTGCCCCCTTCCCCAAACAAGGTTTTAATGTAGACTGTCACTATTCTGACTCTGTATCATGTT
Organism: Salvelinus sp. IW2-2015; assembly: GCF_002910315.2. Lineage (NCBI taxonomy): Eukaryota > Metazoa > Chordata > Actinopteri > Salmoniformes > Salmonidae > Salvelinus > Salvelinus sp. IW2-2015. The sequence continues at coordinate 29,150,825 of NC_036847.1, read as the reverse complement.
GAGAGTATTTTAACTTTTTGTATGTTTGTTGGTTTGGGCAATGCCACTGTCAACCAGATGAAATAAGCTGAGGATTTATCACCCACAGCAAGCAAGGGTACTTGAAGCAATACAGACAGTCTGGATGATAGATCCTTGTAAGGTCAGGCCGCTCCACAAGGCTCACAAAATAGTTTTAAAACCCAAAGCCACCCCCTTGTACTCCGACTTTGGAACTACTCCTCTGGGCGCCTCAGGTAATAGGGCCACCCTTCCAGCAGGAAAACAGAAACTAGACAACATTTGTGCCAGGTGTGATATCCCTTCCAAAATAGCCTCAGGCTAATGTTCCTATCTACGCAGTAAGGCCAGCAGGGCAGTCTATTTGTTTTAATGTTTTATTGGTATGTAACTGTTTTATGAAAAGTTGTATTGTTCAATTTTTGTTTTGATTTTAAACGCCACCATAAACGTGTACATGACACTGCGCAACAAAATTTCCCCATGGGGACAATAAAGTCGGTAAGTATAGGTATAATACCTCTCTATACCATTCCGGCGCCCCGCCACCATACATATATCTAAAAATCCATGGACCCATTTTACATTTTTAGAGACGGTCTTGTTCCAAAGCGACTACAGTAGTGTGTGCATTTATTTTCCATATTTCCCCCGTATAAAACTTTTGGGGTTTTTTCCCCCCAGTGGTCCACACTGAGCCACAACAGAGACCGGGTGGTGATTGTTTTAACTATCTACACGAGGACTGTATTTGGTCAGCTGACGCCATTACCAACGCAGTGTCGGGGTCCATGTAAGTCGTCGGTACAGGTGTCTTGCTGCTTAGCTGGCTTGGGCAACAGTGCCCAACCAGAGCGGGCTAATTAGTATCAAGGCAGATTTTAACCTCGTATACTAGCCGCAACAATGAGCGCTGAGGCAGTGAGTGTCTCAAGCGCGTTGGACCAGCTCATGAACAAACAAGGATGATTGCGAGAGAGAGAGGATGACGAACGGCAAGCGAATAAGGCGTAGGGACTAAAAAGCGTATGAAAAAACAGACGATAAAACGCTAAGATTAATTATTCACTTACTGGATTTATGCCTTAGTTTTATAACGACCGAATGACAGGTAATACTGTGTGTTGGCCTAGACGCCAACAAAAATATGTTTCAATCAGAAACCCCAGCCGTTTCCCATACACAAGTTTTATCTGACCTGAGTGAGTCTCAACGTCATAATTTTGATGAAAATCACGAAATTTAAATGACGAGCTGTAATGAAAAACGAGGTAAGTTTTCTGTGTTATTAGGTGCTATAATGACATGACAGAGATATTATGTTCGTTGAATGTGTATCCTGCTGTGAGCCATCGGTCGTATGTGTTCCATGTGTCGTTCAAAATACGCATACGTTTTCGCTTTTTATAATAATCTCATCAAGTAGATCGCCTTAAGCCCACACTATAGCCTAGCCCTTCACTGTTACCTGTGAGTATTGGCTACAGCGACAGGCACGTGCCAAGAGCCAATAAGTAGTTCACTAGCTATAGTTTGATTACAAGCAAATTTGTTTTGAAAATATAGAAAATGTGACTGAAACACATTGGAACTATTTGCGAACTTTTTTTGGTAGGACCAACATGAAAACATATAGCGAAAAGGAAGTCGATTTGTTGGAAAAACACACCACTGTTGGGGAAAATGTGCATAATTTAGAAACTTAGGTTTGCACAAGAAGCCAGATCGCACTGTGTTTTCCCACATGTTTTTACCTCTTGCTCACCACTCTGTCCCGCACTTGCGCTGTGTTGTCCCACATGTTTTACCATTTTGCTCCACTCTGCGCCCTGCATGACGCTGTTGTTTCCTCACATGTTTTAACTATTGCTGCCCACTCTCTCCTGCTATGCGCTTGCCAGTCCACGCAAATTTTACACACTGTCCAATTCAACATGGATGAAGTGTCGCCTATGTAGCATCAACAATCATACCTGATCCACTCAAGTACCACTACGCAATGGCTGTGTTCCCTACATGTTTTACACTCGCTCCAACTACGCTCCGTCACTGTTTTACCATGCATCCATCAGTCGCTGTTGTTTCACCACATGTTTTACCTTTCGATACTACCGCTCAGCGTTCCAAGTTTGCCCTTGCCCATTCTGCATGCGCTTGAATGCACAATTAGTACCTAATTCAATTCATATCATTGATGAGGCACGGACGTCTTGCCAGCATACATTCTCCAGAGCTGATCTCCCTTTGCAGGGTCAGAGCAGGGATGCTGCAACATGACTATTCAACAGTAAAACATTGCTGTTTCCAAAACTGTATGCGCTTTATATAAATTGCATATTTTTCAACACTCAACAATTAATTTCAGTTTACAGCCCCTTTTCAAATGAAGGTTTTTGCTTGTTGAATGGCATCCTAAAACCTACAGAGCATCGAAACTTTGATACTTTAAGTCTCCTTTTCAGACGCTAAAACTTCTCAGCTCTTTTTGTGTCGGCTACAATCTGACTAACTCTCCGCTCTATCTTCTGGTTTTGCCGAAGCAGGTGGTGTTTATTCTGTTTGGCGGGCTCCTCTGGGCAGTGCATGGCCACGGCAGGCCCGGTTCAGTGGTACCAGAACCGACGTCCCCCCCCTCGCTACCCACTCCCACGTCCCTCTCCTCACCCAGAAGGAGATCACCTCTCACGAGATGCTCCCTGGTGCCCCGGGGTCCCTGAAGGGGCCAGAGAGGAATGGAAAGATGTACCCCTCCCCATCTGCCAAACTGGTGTTCCAGTTCCCAGAGTCTACAATGTGCTACATCAACATCCACCCACAAGCACACCTACCAACCACCCCATTCGCGGGACAAGACATGTGGATTCACCAGGAAAACTTTCACCAGTGAGTTGTTTTAGCAATGTTGTTATTTTTCTTCCTTTACTTCCTGAACCTGAATAATCCACCTTATCCATTACCCATGTCCCCTGAATCTTTTAGTTGACTGTACACACCTTTTGTTGCTTGTACAATTGGTTGGTATTCACCCTCGTAGGCTCACTGATCTGATCACATTTTGATTATCTGTGGCCTCTCTCTTGCTAGTCTACAGAGGCTGGTGGGATTGGTGCTCCTGCTGCAAAGTGTGTGGAAAGACATTGCATCTGGGTTCCACTACGGGAGTAGCACGCTTTGGCAGGGTTGCAAGGGTAAAAGACCATTACAAGATAAACACAAACTGTATATGATATGATATGATTAACAATTACACAGTCTTATATTTACCATTAAAAACCAACCAGATGCAAACTAACTGTACATCTGGCTTGTATTTCCTGTTCTAGGGTTTCTTCCGTCGCAGCATCCCAGCAGAACATCAACTACAAGATGTGTTGTGAAAAAATGAGAACTGCCTATCATGAGAAGGAAACCGCAACCGTTGCCAACACTGTCGCTTCAAGAAATGCCTTCGTTGGCATTCCAGAGATTGTAAGAGTTATAGTGAAATCTTAATGGCGATAGTGCAGGCTCAAGGGGCAGGAAGAGGGCAGAGAGTCTTTTGAGGCCATCCTATGAGCAGTTTATCAGGTTACTTAGCTCCATCAGCACTGCACCGGACCTTATCTTTTTATCGTCAGGTAGTCTAGTGATTAGAGCGTTGGCCAGTAACCGAAAGGTTGCTAATCGAATCCCAAGAGCTGACAAGGTAAAAGTCTGTCGTTCTGCCCCTGAAACAAGCAGTAACCGACTGTTCCTAGTCCGTCATAGTAAATAAATAAATCAAATTTTCAAATGTATTTATATAGCCCTTCTTACATTCAGCTGATATCTCAAAGTGCTGTTACAGAAACCCAGCCTAAAACCCAAACAGAAGCAATGCAGGTGTAGCAAGCACGGTGGCTAGGAAAAAACTCCCTAGAAAGGCCAAAACCTAGGAAGAAAAACCTAGAGGAGAACCAGGCTCTGAGGGGTGGAATTTGTTCTAATGACTTGCCTAGTTAAATAAAGGTTAAAATAAAAAAAATACATTCTTTCACCTGAGACATTGCACTCCTAACTGTTGAAGCGGCCTGACTGTTGAAGGGCAGACGATAGGAAAATACCCTATATCCACACAGGCCTCTTGCACATTCAAACGTTTTCCAAGTCCAGTCTGCCCTTTTTCTTGTTCAATTCCTCTCTCTCCTCTTCTTGTCCCTGCCCCTCTCCGTGTTCCTTCTTCCTCCATGTTCCATGACCTCTCCTCCTGTGCTCTTCCTTCCATTCCCACCTTCTCCTCTCCCTCCAATCCCACTCTCCTCTCCCTCTATCCCCACTCTTCCTCTCCCTCCATCACACTCTCCTCTCCTCCATTAACACTGCCTCTGCCTCCCATCACCCACTCTCCTCTCCTTCCATTAACACTCCTTCCTCTGCCTCCATCACCCACTCTCCTCTCCTCCATCCCATTCTCCTCTCTCCATTCACATTCTCCTCCTCATTACACTCTCCTCTCCTCCACCCATTTCTCCTCTCCTCCATCACTTCTCCTCTTGCCTACTCACACATCTCTCTGCCTCCATCACACTTCTTCTTCCTCCATCCCATTCTCCTCTCCTCCATTCACACTCCTCCTGCCTACATACACACTCTCCTCTCCTCCATCCCACTTTCCATCCTGTGCTCTTCCTCCATCCCACTCTCCTCACCCCCATCCCACTCTCCTTCTCCGACCGTGATTTATTGAGAACAGGAGCCTTGAAGTCCCAAAAGCTATCTGTCTTTTCCAGAAAAACTGCCAGCAAACAGGAATTATTTTGGGAAATTGGAACAGGGGCAACTTGGATTACCTTGTACTGTTTGCCCTTATAACATCTTGTGGAATTAATTAGGGATACAAGCAAACAATTAAGCTTGAGATGCAGGGAAAACCAAAACAGGCCCTGTCCTTGACCACGCCAATTAATCAATCGTATTCAATACGCTTTTAGTCTTTTAATACAGCTAAATATTGATAAATTGCCCCATCATAGCAGATTACGAGGAATAAGTTTCGGTTATTCTAAAAAAAGCAAAGCAAAAATAGTGGTTCCTCGTGACCTCTTTCGAATAGTTTGCCTGTCTCCCTACTCTTCTTCCTGTCCAGTATTGTTGAGTTATCTCTTAGTTTTCTCTATTGCTTAATTCTATGAGAGAACAAGCGTGATTTATGCATGCGGTCCCGACATTGGTTTGCTCAAAAGGTTGAGTTACAATAAACGAGGGTAGTGTTAGAGTTTTTTTAAGGGGAACAAACCACTCATATTGCACCCTATTAAAAAATATGATTTCCCGCAATTGTCAAGAACCGCAAACCCTAGAAACCTCTTTTCCTTCTGCTGCAACCGTTGCAAAACAGGAAAAACCTCAGTCAAACTGCCTACAGCTCCACATGAAAGAATACGCTCCTAATTTCTCAGGGAGCCTGATGATGTGTGATTCTGTGTCTTTGATTTACCGTATAGGCAAGGCAAATATTTTCAGTCAGTTGGCCACAGTAGGGCATACTTTCCCTCCCTGAAACCCAGTTACTGGGCTTAAAGATACAGTCCATTACTGTAATGACTAGACGCTACAGACTAATTTTCTTGCCATAATAATAGTAAATCCATATAAACTTAACATAGCAGATCTCCTCTAACCTCCATGCCACTGTGTATAGGCCCTTTAGCTCGATCTAGGTCAATGATCTTTAGGACAGTGCAGAGACCCATCCAATCATGGAATGATGCCAGATTGTTAAAGGCCCAGTGGCATGCAGTTAAAAAACTGAATAATCTGTGCTGTTTATTATATACAGTTGAAGTCGGAGGTTTACATACATTTAGCCAAATACATTTAAACTCAGTTTTTTCACAGATTTCCCGACATTTAAATTCCTGTAAAAATTCCCTGTCTTAAGGTCAGTTAGGATCACTAACTTTACTTTAAGGGAATGTGAAATGTCAGAATAATAGTAGAGAGATGATTTATTTCTTTCATTCCACCATTCCCAGTGGGTCAGAAGTTTACATACACTCAATTAGTATTGTAGCATTTGCCTTTAAATTGTTTAACTTGGCTTCAAACGTGTTGGGTAGCCTTCCACAAGCTTCCCACAATAAGTGGGTGAATTTTGGCCCATTCCTCCTGACAGGAGCTGGGTAACTGAGTCAGGTTTGTAGGCCTCCTTTCTCGCACATGCTTTTTTCAGTTCTGCCCACAAATGTTGTATAGGATTGAGGTCAGGGCTTTGTGGATGGCCACTCCAATACCTTGACTTTGGTTGGTCCTTAAGCCATTTTGCACCAACTTTGGACATATTGCTAGGGTCATTGTCCAGTTTGGAAGACCCATTTCGACCCAAAGCTTTCACCTTTCCTGACTGTTCTTGAGATGTGCTTTCAAATATATTCCACATAATTTTCCTCCTCATGATGCCATTTATTTTGTGAAGTTGCACCAGTCCCTCCTGAAAGCAAAGGCACGCCCAGAAGCAATTTTTTTCTTATTTTTACCAATTTTTAATTGAAAACAATCACAGTACCCATGAAATTATTGATATTGAAATAAAAAAAGGCTGCATTTGGATCTTTACCACAGATTTCACAGTTCACATCTGTAAACTAAAGCAACACACATAACTCCTCCAATGTTTCACTAGCTTAGTGCAGTATCTTGTTTTTGCCTCAAACACTTTGTAAGTTAGTTTGTTTCTACCAACATAATTTATATGTTCATGATTTTGCACTCTTATGTAAATCATTCTTTATATGATTTAAATTTTGCCTCATGCATTGTGCTGGCTTGGTGAAGAACTTTCACGAGGCAGGGACCTGTTCGGTATTGAAGGTCTACCTTCTTATCTCACATCCCACCTTTGGTGGACGTTCTACTCTCCTCACTCACCACTTTCTCTCTGTAATTTCCTTACTCATTCTCTCTTCACTGTCACTTACCCCCCTCCTTCACTGCAAACTATCCTTCCTGGCCTCCCTCCTTCTCTGCAACCTCTCCTTCCTCCATCCCCTCGTTCTTCTGCAACCTCTCCTTCCTGCGTGCGAGAGCCTCTCTTCTTTTTCTCTGGTCCGCCACAGTAGCAGTGAACATCATGTTCATGATGACCACTGCCCTACTTACAGAGCAGAGAGGGAGGGAGGAAGGAAGGAAGGAGAGACGGGAGAGAGAGATGGAGAGAGAGGGGTCTATTCAATAGGCATCTCCAAGCAGATGGATATTTTTGAAGGGGATAGGGAGGAGGGGAATAGGAGGAGAGGGGGTATGAAGGAGGAGAGGGAATAGGAGGAGGAGCGGGGATAGGGAGGAGGAGACGGGATAGGAAGGAGGAGAGGGAATAGGAAGGGAGGGTAGGCAGGAGGAGAGGGGATTAGGGAGGAGGAGTTGGGATAGGAAGGAGGAGAGGGAGAGTAGGGAAGAGGAGAGGGGCAATTAGGGAGGAAGGAGAGGGAATAGGGAGGAGGAGATGGGATAGGAAGGAGGAGAGGGAGTAGGGAAGAGGAAAGAGGGGAATAGGGAGAGGAGATGGAGTTGTGGGGTCCACTTACAAGCGACTAACACAAT
>NC_036847.1:29129994-29143243 GCF_002910315.2 Salvelinus sp. IW2-2015 | reverse complement strand
TCTCGTACCCCAGCACATCGACTCGGTACTGGTACTCCCTGTATACAGCCATGTTATTATCTCGTACCCCAGCACATCGACTCGGTACTGGTACTTCCTGTATTTAGCCATTTTATTTTTACTCGTTATTGTTATTCGTTACTCACAGTGTATTTACTCCTCGTCACTATTTCAATTTTTTTTTTATCTTTAACTATGCATTGTTGGAAAATGACCTGTAAGTAACCTTTTTACTGTTAGTCTACACCTCTTGTTCATGAAGCATGTGACAAATACCATCTTATTGGATTCATTGGAGGGGCCTGAATAGACGGAGTTGAATTTATATTATGGATTGCATTTATGTATATTTATATTGCAAGTATATATAAAAGTCTACTCTATTCAGGTATTTAGGTTGCATTATAAAGAAGAATGACACCAATGGGACTATTTGGCAGCCACCAAATATCCATGAAGACTAAATGCATGATGCATCATTTGGGGATTATAATAGATTATCTCCATCACACTGCATTACCAAGAATGCAGGATGTCACGGATTGCCCTATAGCAGTTTTAGCATCACTCTGAGGACTACAGCGGATCGAATGACTTTGCAGGCTACAAATAGCCTACTGACAGGAAGGGCTGTCACGTTCCAACTGTACATAGCACACTTTAGTCTAGCCTAKCGGATGTGTGCGCTGAACCTTCAGTTTGGGAGAGATGGGAGAGATGTTGATCAGCGGCGTTAGTTGGGTATCGCCATACCCTAGCTCAAGACCAAAAATGGTAAGTAGGCAAAAACAAAGTAGACTAAAATCGTTCCAATCCCGATTATAATTAAACGATGATGATTGGCTGGTTTTAGGACCATGCGGAGAGCAGCTGCCAGCCTGCAACCCTTTCTTTCACTTTTAGAGAGCAGAGCGCAGACAGTGCCAGTTTGCTTTGGCAGTCAGCCGTTTAGGCAGTGCACCAATTGCTTTGAATTTGACGTCGACATTTGAACTCGGCCTTCTAAGCCTTGTTGTTATCTGATAGATATATATTTGTTATCAATTATTTCAATTCGGAATTGGGAGGTGACCATTCGAAACCAAAAGCTATTTTATTGCTATTAAAATACAGGCTGTGATAGCTGTAGGCCTGATTGATATTTCAATTAATTTGACCAGTAGACTAGTGTAATTTTGGTTTCATATAGTGGTATGATAATAAACACAACTGAACGTGCTATTTAGAGCATTTCCCCCAAATGGATGTCATGATTTTGACTTCAAAGACAATAACAATTGTAGGCAATAACAAATGTACATGGTCATGCAGTGACAGAATGATAATTGAGATCATGCAAATCATTAATTGTTACTTAGTTAGGATAACTTTTTTTAACTTCTTGCTGTAGGCCTACTTTTTCATCATCCCATTCCTGCATCCCAAATCCCTACCTGTTGCCTACTTCCGTCTGTTATAATGCATTTCCACGCTATCAGTCTTGCTTGTCCATCTTCCTCAATTAAAATGAGATATTCTTACAGATCAATCTTGTTGCTAAAACGTCATTAAAGTTATGTAACTATAGTGTGGATGTAGGGCTGTTTTTAAAAATATATATATAATAATCACCCAAATGCGTAAACAACACAATAATATCAGACAGACAAGCTGTCCCGGGGGAAATCCGCGAGGCGCCCCCTCGTTGGCTACTATGCTGCAATCACTATTCTCGTAGCTGCCTTGTTGATACAACATGTTTCAATATTCTCCAAGCTGCATCGTTCGTTGGTACAATGTTTCAATATTCTCAGAGCAACCATGTTGATACATTGCTTCAATACTCGCAGAATGTTTACCTTCCCTGGCGAAAACTGCAGACAGGCAAATGTATACATGTGCACGAAGCAATGTTGTCATTGTAGGCTTTGATGTAGGCTATGCTTTTTATTTCTATTCATGTATAGGATTTATCTGGCATAGTTTGCATTTGCGGTCAGCTGTTTTATGCACCGGTTACTTTCACATTGATGTCATTGTTTGAAGTCGGCCTTGTTGTGACTTGATAGCACGCATTATGCATCTATTTCATGTTGCACTGTATGCGTCGTTCCACAAGTAAATGAGACAAWTTATGATGAGGTTGAGTAGTGGTTGACATTGTCCACGGCGTTCCACACACCTTTAAACACAATATTGCGGTGATAATTAATGCCTGAGGTCAATCACATCCCCCAACCCACCACACCTCACTTTGCCATACCCTGGGTTTAGATGAACTGACGCCACTGATGTTGATGCAGAGGACTTGGGATATAGGATCCAGGACTAATGCATTTGATTACAATAAATCGCGCATAATATGGGAAAACGTGACGAGAGATAAAGTTAATGCATGAAATCTCTGACACACTTTCCAACCTAACCTCCCCCCTTTCCACCACCGGAGGCACCATCACTACAGAAGTGCCGGGAGAGAGAGAGCGAAGAGAARAAATAAATGGGGAGAGAGAACTGTATCGGCCTGTGAAATCACGCGCCGCACGCGGCTTAGCAAATGCATCCACGTGAGGACGATTCGAGAATGAGAGGAGTGCATTCAGTGGGAAGACTCGCGCTGCATGAAGCTATCACCAGCAGTCAGAAATTATAATCACCACCTGCGCTTTATAGCCTCTGTTATAATTTTAGAGGAAACGCAAATAGAGCATGGTGTACGGTTGGTTGGGGATGTTCTGAATGGGCGCTAGAATCATTCGTGCGAACTGCACCCCCCCACACACCGCACCGATCATTCATAGAGACAGTGGTCATAGAAACACTGGATTACCGTTCTGGCAACAGGTTGGATGATCTGATTAGACATCCTGTGGGTTGTGGGTACGTTTAGATGTAGTTCACAGCACCCAGATTGTGCCAACACTTGACCTGACTGGCATGGTTCCAAAGTGTGTGTGTGTGTGTGTGTGTGTGTGTGCATCCGGGCTTCTCAGTTAAATGCCATCACCATTTGCATTGCTCTGTGAGGTTTACCTAATTGGACAGCAGGTGAATATGGGGCTCTGTGTTAAACCAGCAGTAGCCTCACTCTCAATATTATGCAATCAGTTGAATTATCTTGTGTTATTTAGATTAGGATGTATATGGATTACATCTGATTTTGTTTACTTCTGCTTGGTTTGATAAGATAAATCAAGAATGCATGTACTGTATCTCGCCCTCTGAGACCAATACATATCAAGGTCAAACAGGGGCACCAGCTGTAGGTTAACTGAGCCATGCATTCATAGAGTCAAGTTGGATGACCTTCTCAATGAAGAAAAGAGAGAGTGCCACCATTCAAAACCGCCTCCAAGTTGCAGGCAGGAAAATGCTGTGGCAATGCTGTGGCATCAGATATCCCACATTACTGCACCGGTGACCTTTTAACCTCCGTATTGACATCATGCAAACATCCGCAAATTGTATACAGTATTTAGATTACCCGAATAGCCCATACAAAATATCTAAGGCCAATAAAGTAGATGATGAATAAATTAATAAAAACGTTTTTATATAACATTTTGACAAATAAATGACTAAGTAAGTTTAGTGTAGGATGCAGAGGTCTGAACAGCTCCAAGTTTTGTCCTCCAGATAATAACTGACATGGAACCAGTGGAACACATGGAACATGCAGAAGGGCGCCTTGACCCAGGCCGTTKGCCACAGTCGTTTCCATCACCTGGACTGAAACGTGACTGCAGAGTTAGTAAATGAATCACCACTCAACAGCTGGGAGTGGAAGTAGAATATGTAAATAAATATTATGATGCCAGGTGTACTTTGGCTAACCTTGTGGAAACACCGCCCAATGTTCCATGCATAACTCTATAGTTTCCCATAGCYATAAGCTTTGCGTTATCAACCCATGTCACTGGCCCAGCCTCCAARGGCGACAGGTAGCCTAGAGGTTAAGAGCGTTGGAGCAATAACCGAAAGGATAAGCAAAAAAACACATTTACATTTCACATGTGTATAACACACACTTGTACATGTGTGAAATAGGACAAACATAGGCACCCACCTAATTATTAATGTAGTAATCACAACACTTCTCCTATCTATTCAGTATCTCAATGCACACTGGGTGGTAGAGAATCATTTACTTATAGATACACACGAAAACAAAATCGCCTGCCGTCTGTTGGCAATAAGCATAGAATGCATTGGAACCAGTGACAGCTCGCTCCATGTGAGTTTGTTTTCATGAGGAAAAACAGGAAGTGTCTCCTACCCATATGAAAAAATACTATAGTATACTATGGTATAAATACTACACTCTTAGAAAAACKGTTTCAAAAGGGTTCTTCGGCTGTCCGCATAGGATAACCCTTGTTGGTTCCAGGTAGAGCCCATTTTGGTTTAAAGTAGAACCCTTTTGGCTTCCATGTTGAACACTATGTGGTTCTACCTGGAACCAAAAAGGGTTCTTCMAAGGGTTCTCCTATGGGGACAGCCAAATAACCATTTTAGGTTCTAGATAGGACCTTTTTTGTAATATCCAACAAGTGGATGTTTTCTTTCAAGCATACAGTGTATAGTATTTACTGTAGTGTTTTTGCAGACTTTATAGTAGTGTTTACTGTAGTGTTGCGGCCATGACWGTAGTATACCGTAGTATTTACAGTTTACTATAGTATAAATACTGTAGAAAAAAATTGATGGTATATACTATAGTAATTACGTAGTGTTTTTGCGGGCTTTAGTATACTACTCATTCAAGGGTTTTTCTTTATTTTTTATATTTTCTACATTGTAGAATAATAGTTTAGACATCAAMACTATTAAATAGCACATATGGAATCATGTAGTAACCAAAAAAAGTGTGAAATAAATCAAAATATATTGTATATTTTATTTTCTTCAAAGTAGCCATCCTTTGCCTTGATGACAGCTTTGCACACTCTTGGCATTCTCTCAACCAGCTTCATGAGGAATGCTTTTCCAACAGTCTTGAAGGAGTTCCCACATATGCTGATTACTTGATTGTTGGCTGCTTTTCCTTCACTCTGTGGTCCAACTCATCCAAAACCATCTCAATTGGGTTGAGGTCAGGGGATTGTGGAGGCCAGGTCATCTGATGCAGCACTACCATCACTCTCCTTCTTAGTCAAATAGCCCTTACACAGCCTGGAGGTGTGTTTTGGGTCATTGTCCTGTAGAAAAACAAATGATAGTCCCACTAAGCGCAAACCAGATGGGATGGCGTATCGCTGCCGAATGCTGTGGTAGCCATGCTGGTTAAGTGTGCCTTGAATTTTAAATAAATCACTGACAGTGTCACCAGTAAAGCACCCCCACACCTTCTCCTCCATGCTTGAAGGTGGGAACCACACATGCAGAGATAATCYGTTCACCTACTCTGCATCTCACAAATACACGGTGGTTGGAAYCAAATCTCTCAAATTTGGACTCATCAGACCAAAAGACAGATTTCCACCGGTCTAATGTCCATTGCTCGTGTTTCTTGGCCAAAGCAAGCCTCTTCTTCTTATTGGTGTCCTTTAGTAGTGGTTTCTTTGCATCAATTCGACCAGGAAGGCCTGATTCACTCAGTCTCCTCTGAACAGTTGATGTTGAGATGTGTCTGGTACTTGAACTCTGAGGTGCAGTTAACTCTATTGAACGTATYCTCTGCAGCAGAGGTAACTCTGGGTCTTCCTTTCCTGTGGCTGTCCTCATGAGAGCCAGTTTCATCATAGCGCTTGGTGGTTTTTGCAACTGCACTTGAAGAAACGTTACAAGTTCTTGACATTTTCCAGATTGACTGACCTTCATTTCTTAAAGTAATGATGGACTGTCATTTCTCTTTGCTTATTTGAGCTGTTCTTGCCATAATATGAACTTGGTCTTTTACCAAATAGGGCTATCTTCTGTATACCACCCCTACCATGTCACAACACAACTGATTGTCTCAAATGCATTAAGAAGGAAAGAAATTCCACAAATTAACTTTTAATAAGGCACACCTGTGGCATTCCATGTGACTACCTCATGAAGCTAGTTGAGCGTGTGCCAAGAGGCCAAGAGTGTGCAAAGCTGTCATCATGGCAAAGAGCGGCAACTTTGAAGAATCTCAAATCTCAAATAAATCTCAAATATATTTTAGATTTGTTTAGCACTTTTTTGGTTACTACATGATTCCATAGTTTTGATGTCTTCACTATTATTCTACAATGTGGAAAATAGTAAAAATGAAAGAAAAACCCTTGAATGAGTAGGTGTGTCCAAACTTTTGACTGGTACTGTATATATACTTGGCATGTAGGTTTCACACTTATGGGTAGTACAAACKGGGTATGGGGAGGAAAATGGGCAGGGTATATGCAAATAAATACTGTAGTATAATATACTATAGTAATTACTGTAGTGTTTTTGCGGACTGTAGTGTTTTTGCCGACATTACTGTAGTATTTACTGTAGTGTTTTTGCGATCTGTAGTATACTGTAGTACAGTATACTACAAMATTATATAGTAAGTAATACATATGATCGAGGGATGCTACAGTGTGTACAATTCTACAATATACTACAGTTTACTACAGAATTCTATAGTAAGTATTGTAGCAGTCTATAGTAAACTGTAGTCATTTTTTATGTGGGAAGTTGCGTGAACTTCAAGCACAGTCACATATCATCGTCAATCTTTTTAGCAGTTTTTCAAGTGCACCTTTGTATGCTTGAAAGAAAACATACACTTGTTGGATATTACACCTGTTTCAGAATTTATATCAGTCAGTATTCATTGCATTTTCCAAGTTCACGCATGGGAGGATAATGCACAAAAAGCATGACGGTCCTGTTATAAAGTTGAATTGTTCTCATCTCCATCTCGCTACTTTCTAAACATATACAATTGGACATACAGTACCAGCCTTATAAAACTGTTTCAAATCGTATTAAGTCGACCCCCTTTCTAACATGCTGATGAAGAGACACCTTAAATGTAAAACCTCGTCATGCAGGACATTTGGGRACGTATTTTACACACAAATACGCACGACTGCAAAGAGAAACAAACACAATAAAACATGGTAAATACTCTTTAAAAAAATGTTTTTAAATCATCACCATACTCAACTCAAAATGTATAACTCCAATGCCAAATTCAATATTGAGCTACAAAAAAATAGTATTGCTATGCGACTGATATATAAAGTGTATGCAATAACAAAATATAATTTGAAAATTAGCAATCAATGGAAATAACAAAACATATCATCGCAATCATAGCACTTACCACCCGGACTGTCCATGTTTCTTGGTGTGTCTTGTTTGCTGTGATGAATGAAGCTCGACTTGTCAATATACAGCTGCTTCTGAATGTCAATATGCAGGATCAATACTAAACTACAGACAGGTGATAGTCGAGAACTACCTGTGCGTAAAATACCTGAGCCATGGAACAGAAGAAGACAATCGTATTGATCTGTCAACGACAGAACACTCCGTAGTATACTGTAAGCACAGTTATGTCCAGCWGTATTCTATGCAGAAGAGTTATGTCCAACTGTCTCAGGTGTGCAGGATATATTATTATTGCGTGCTACCTGGATCCGTTCTGCACTGTGCTAGTGAGTTGCTTGGTTCAGCGGAAGGGAGTGTCGCGAGCAGAGAACAAGTGATTTTAATAAAAAATCCCAATAATTCACAGCTCCATCAGCATCTCCGAGGATGAACTGAACTGTAAACTAGACCAAATAATACACACACTCACTTCCACATCAATCACGTTTTCAGGTGGCTTAAAAAATGTGACTCGTCCTCTCTCAATTTCTGTTGTGTCTGTTTGGATGTATCTCATCTCACTATATGTCCCATTTGAACTCTCCTTTCACTCTCTCCTTCCGTCCTTTTACTCTGTAATGCGTTCTCATTGGCCGGTATCTAGAGCTGAGGGGAGATTTGATGCGCTTATGTGACCGTGCTACGCGTTTAGTAAAGCCACGGTGCATGTGAGCTCTGCATGTGCAAGGGGCGTGCGCCGCCCTACTGACATACTGTACATTTTATACATACCATAATACCGAGCGTGCGATAACGAGAAGTGGGCGGATGAGGCACATGCACAATGGGCGGCGCACACCGTGACTGGTCCGGAAGTTGTTAGTAGCGGACTGTGCCGCTTAAAGTTGATGTCCGAACATTCAGACCATGTGTCTTAGGAACAAATAAACAAACAAGTGACACATGTTGTCCTAAATGTGTTTGTGAGTGGGTGTTTGTGTTTGTGKAGGAAATGTAGGCTGTCACTTCAGCATACAGTATTTTACTGTGGCAGGATTTTTCGCATCACCTCAGTAACATTCAATTGCAGTTCATTATTTTGTCACTAGAGAGCGCTACAACGCCAGCAAACCCATCTTTGTAGCCTCAATTCTCCACACATTCAGTTTTCTGAAGTGTGGGTGAGTTCAAGATGATCACTTTTGTCAAGCCTATCAAAGTGTGTTGCATTATGAGAATCAAAATTGTCTGACTTGCACCTACATGACAACTGCATGACTTTACAAAAACAATGTGATCAAAGATCATGAAGTTTTGACTGTAGTCGACTGCAAGTTTCTGCAGTTGCTCATCATCCACTTCATGTTGCAGACAGYGGCTGCATTGTGGGAGCCTCTATTGTCAGCCAATCATTAGGGTGTTTTTGTTTGACCAACGCATGCGTGACCAAATTCATGACTGGAACAGGTCATTTGTACTTTGATAGACTCCAATGTACAAATTATTGTGAAATTTCAGTCTCTCTCACCAATTGAATTGATAGTACAATGTACACACATACAGTACCAGTCAAAAGTTTGGACACACCTACTCATTCAGGGTTTTTCTTTATTTTTTACTATTTTCTACATTGTTGAATAATAGTGAAGACTTCAAAAGTATGAAATGACACATGGAATCATGTAGTAACCAAAAAAGTGTTAAACAAATCAAAATATATTTTATATTTGAGTAGCTTCAAAGTAGCCACCCTTTGCCTTGATGACAGGTCATTTGTACATTGATAGACTTCAATGTTCATGTTACATCTGCTCCTGCCACGCCCTCTAGTGCTCATCCTGTGTCTCCTTGATCTGCCGCCACTCCCCCAGTGCTCTCTCCCTCTCCCTCTCCCTCTCCCTCTCCCTCTCCCTCTCCCTCTCCCTCTCCCTCTCCCCTCTCCTCCCTCTCCTCTCCCTCTCCCTCTCCCTCTCCTCTCCCTCTCCTCTCCCTCTCCCTCCTTCCTCTCCCTCTCCCTCTGTGTGTGTGTGTATGATTGTGTGGGCGGAGACAGGTGTGCTGGAGTCAGAGCAGATCCCCACCAGCTGCAACCTGTTTCATAATCAAAACCTATACATATACTCAGTCCTGCCTCTTTCACTCTGCCAGATCGTAATCTCTGCTCAGTCAGTCCATGTTTCTAGCCATTTGTTCCTGTTTAGATCCTGTTGGCCTGTTTTCCCTTGCCTGACGCAGTTTTCCTCACCGCTACAGTCTGCCCGCTCTGACTGTGGTCCCTGTCTCCAGTCCGACTTCTCGTCAGTCCTGCTACTCTGTCCTGGATTCCCCACACTACGGCTCCCTTGGATTCCCTCCGGACCTGCTTACCATGTCCCAACACCTCTCGCTCCAGCCTCTGCCTCCGCACCTGGTTTCCGGCAACCCGTCTGAGCTTCCCCTGTCCTGCACTCAGACTTCCCCACGTGTTTTAATAAATACCTTGATTACTTCATCCCAGTCTCCTTGTCTGAGTCTGCTCTTGGGTTCCCCTGTTCCGCTCCACGTGACAGTACAAATTATTGTGATACTTTAGTCTCTCTCACCAATTGAATTGATTGGACAATATACACACATACAGTGGGGAGAACAAGTATTTGATACACTGCCGATTTTGCAGGTTTTCCTACTTACAAAGCATGTAGAGGTCTGTAATTTTTATCATAGGTACACCTTCAACTGTGAGAGACGGAATCTAAAACAAAAAACAGAAAATCACATTGTATGATTTCTAAATAATTAATTTGCATTTTATTGCATGACATAAGTATTTGATCACCTACCAACCAGTAAGAATTCCGGCTCTCACAGACCTGTTAGTTTTTCTTTTAAGAAGCCCTCCTGTTCTCCACTCATTACCTGTATTAACTGCACCTGTTTGAACTCGTTACCGTAAAAAGACACCTGTCCACACACAATCAAACAGATTCCAACCTCTCCACAATGGCCAAGACCAGAGAGCTGTGTAAGGACATCAGGGATAAAATTGAGACCTGCACAAGGCTGGGATGGGCTACAGGACAATAGGCAAGCAGCTTGGTGAGAAGGAAACAACTGTTGGCGCAATTATTAGAAAATGGAAGAAGTTCAAGATGACGGTCAATCACCCTCGGTCTGGGGCTCCATGCAAGATTTCACCTCGTGGGCGATCAATGATCATGAGGAAGGTGAGGGATCAGCCCAGAACTACACGGCAGGACCTGGTCAATGACCTGAAGAGAGCTGGGACCACAGTCTCAAAGAAAACCATTAGTAACACACTACGCCGTCATGGATTAAAATCCTGCAGCGC
Source organism: Salvelinus sp. IW2-2015 (assembly GCF_002910315.2). Lineage (NCBI taxonomy): Eukaryota > Metazoa > Chordata > Actinopteri > Salmoniformes > Salmonidae > Salvelinus > Salvelinus sp. IW2-2015. The sequence continues at coordinate 29,132,667 of NC_036847.1, read as the reverse complement.
ACGCAAGGTCCCCTGCTTAAGCCAGTGCATGTCCAGGCCGTCTGAAGTTTGCCAATGACCATCTGGATGATCCAGAGGAGAATGGGAGAAGGTCATGTGGTCTGATGAGACAAAAATAGAGCTTTTTGGTCTAACTCCACTCGCCGTGTTTGGAGGAAGAAGAAGTATGAGTACAAACCCAAGAACACCATCCCAACCGTGAAGCATGGAGGTGGAAACATCATTCTTTGGGATGCTTTTCTGCAAACGGGACAGGACGACTGCACCGTATTGAGGGGAGGATGGATGGGGCCATGTATCGTGAGATCTTGGCCAACAACCTCCTTCCCTCAGTAAGAGCATTGAAGATGGGTCGTGGCTGGGTCTTCCAGCATGACAACGACACGAAGCACACAGCCATGGCAACTGTGGCACCAAGAAGCATCTCAAGGTCCTGGAGTGGCCTAGCCAGTCTCCAGACCTGAACCCAATAGAAAATCTTTGGAGGGAGCTGAAAGTCCGTATTGCCCAGCGACAGCCCCGAAACCTGAAGGATCTGGAGAAGATCTGTAGGGAGGAGTGGGCCAAAATCCCTGCTGCAGTGTGTGCAAACCTAGTCAAGAACTACAGGAAACGTATGATCTCTGTAATTGCAAACAAAGGTTTCTGTACCAAATATTAAGTTCTGCTTTTCTGATGTATCAAATACTTATTGTCATGCAATAAAAATGCAAATTAATTACTTAAAAATCATACAATGTGATTTTCTGGATTTTTGTTTTAGATTCCGTCTCTCATAGTTGAAGTGTACCTATGATAATAATTACAGACCTCTACATGCTTTGTAAGTAGGAAAACCTGCAAAATCGKCAGTGTATCAAATACTTGTTCTCCCCACTGTATATTAACAGTTTGTAAGTGTGTAATATGGGGGTTGGAGCCATGTGTATTTCATTACTAATAAAAACTTTTATAAACAATGGCAATCCTGCCTTGTTGCGTTGAACCTTGCTGTTGGAAAACCACATTGGTGTCCGACTTGGCTGTTGCAGATGCACCTCACCTCCACTTCATTCCTCAACTTTCATCTGCAGTGGATTGCTTCAGCCTTACCACTCAAACGAGCCCCTTCTCGTCGGGACGATGGTTCGAGATGGCCCATTGCGCAGATAACTGATTTATCATAACTTTGGATGCGTTTACATTTATACAGGCTGCCCAATTCTTCACAAATGTTTCACAAATTAGAATTTTGGCTAATCAGATAAATTCTAAAAAGATCTGATGTGAATAGTCAAAAGACCAATTAGTGGGGAAAAAAAGATCCGAATTGAACTGCATGTGTAAACGCAGCCTTTGAGTTCTTTAGATTAATTTGTAGTGATTTGTACTATTAGGATTGAGCAGTAGGTTACCATGATATTACACCTAGGTCTATTAGGCCTACTTGATGATGAAGATGTTGCGTAAACACATTGTTCATTTGTTTGTCTTTCTCAAGCAATTTTGCGTTAAGACTTGTTGTAACTGTGTTTATTTTTTATCTGAAACTACCAAAACCTGCTTAATCTGCGCTACTATCCTACCTACCGTTTAACCATCCATTTGTAAATTAGGTGTGCAGGCCTACATGTGTACTGCCAGGAAATATAGCACTCTCCGCTCTTATGTAAATCATTCCCTGACAGAATTCATTTGGTGTCAGATTCAAAGTGCATCAAATTATGAAGTGTGTGTTGGCTGACTCATGCACATGTCCTGATGAGAACATATTATGGCAAGGCACGCAAATAATTACTGGGTGCTCTCGCTGTTTGGGCACTGAACGGAACAGAACAGAACAGAACAGAAGTCGCTGCCAACACAGACACCTGCAAAACACCTTGTGCCTCGGGGCTAAAGAGACAGTCATCACTGTCTGTCTCGCTCTCACGCTGTCTCACTGTCTCTCWCTCACACACCATTTCATTTGGCTGAAAGAGTTCATTGTTGTGTGAAGTGATGCCAGTTTAGCTGTGGGTGATGAGAGCTTATAGTTTATACCATGCTGAGCCTGCCTCACAGTTGGTTTAGATTGCTTATAGAATGGCTGATTAAACTTCAGAAAGCACACTTTATGAGTAAAGAATGCAGAAAACTATTTCAAGTGTGGTATTATTCCTGATTTCAACATGGCTTTACAACTGCATGGGAGACAGTAACTCATCTGCATCTTTCTAGAGTTGTATTAATCACTCTTTAATCACACTATGGGTCATTGATTCACAGTTTTATGTGCAGGGAGAGATGGGGGAAGGATGGATGGAGAGGGAAGGAAGGAATACCTTTCCTTTAGAGCAGGAGGGAAGGAGAGAAGGAGGGATGGAAAAAAGGACCTTTCCTTTAGAGAACAGATTTGCTGTAATTACTGAATCACTTCCATATGTGTCTCTGACTGCTTTCTAGTCGCTCTCTCGCTCTCTCGCTCTCTCACTCTCTCACTCTCTCACTCGCTCTCTCGCTCTTTGCCTTCACAGAAGTCTTCTATCTCTCTCCACAGCACTCGGAGCAATTTTTCAAAACTACTGCTTAAACAAAGTCTATCTTAATCAGAACATCTTGGCACATTGGGTTCTACACCGCAACTTGTGGTGATTCAATTAGAACGAGCCAGCCAGGGAGAGAGAGAGGAGAGAGGGAGGGTGAAAGAGAGAG
>NC_036847.1:29098146-29126628 GCF_002910315.2 Salvelinus sp. IW2-2015 | reverse complement strand
CCAACTACAACCACCACCACCACTATTACCACTACCACCACTACAACCACCCACTACCACCACTACTACTACTACCACCACTACTACAACCACCACCACCACAACCACCACCACCACTATTACTACTACCACCACTACAACCCACACTACCACCGCTACAACCACCACTACCACCCACTACTCTACTACCACCACTACTACCACCACACCAACCACCACCAACCACTACCAACACCATAAATATCACTACAACGATCACTACACCACCACTACTACTACCTCCACCACCACCACTACTACCACCACCTCCATCACCACCACTACTACCACCACCTCCACTACAAACACCACCACTACTACTACCACCACCACTACAAACACCACCACCACCACTACTACCACCCACACCATTAAGACTGCTACTACCACCACTACCACCTCCACTCTACTACTACCACTACAACTACCACCACCTCCACTACTACTACCACTACAACTACTACCACAACTACACCACTACTACAACCAGTACTACTACTACTACCACAACTACTACCACCACTACCACCACTACACAACCACTACCACCACTACTACCTACCACCACTACCACTACCACCACTACAACTACCACCACCACTATTACTACTACCACCACTACTACTACTACCACAACTACCACCACTACCAGCACTGCCACCACTACTACTACTACCACCACTACTACTACTACCACAACTACCACCACTACACCACTACTGCTACTACCACCACTACTACTAATACAACCACAACTACCACCACCACCATCAGTACAACTACCAACACCACAACTACTACCACCACCACTACTACCACTACTACCACCTCTACTACCACCACCACCACCACCTCCACTACTACTACTAACACCAGTACTACTACCAACACCACCAGTACTACTACCACAACCAATACCACTATCACTACCACCAACACCAGTACTACTACTAACACCACCACTACGACCACCACCACTACCACCACTACTACCACCACCACTATCACCACCACTACTACTACACCACCAGTACTACTACCACTACACTATCATTACCACCACCACTACTACTACCACCACTACTACTATGCTTAGAAAAACAATAAGCATGAGTTTATACACCAAAGGAGCCTGTGAGTGTGTGGGCGTATGTGCGCGAGAGTGTATTTTTGGGGTGCAATGAAGGGTTGTCCACACAGTTAGCGGCAGGCATGTGTGCCAGTTCATGAGCACATAGACCTATTCCTAACATGTGTACCAATGAAAGGTGAATGGCTCTCCTGTCTATACTTCCTCAAAATCAGCCATGATGTCACCATGAACCCTCTTCGAACCCACCTCGTCAAAAAACATTACTACAGCGCTCCCTCTTTCTGCTTAATTTTCTCTCTTTCTTTCCACTGCTCCCTCTTCTCGCTCTCTTCTCGCTCTCTTCCCTCTTTCTCCGCACTTTCCCTCTCTCTCTCTCCTTTCTCTCTCTCTACTTCTGCTTCCCTCTCTTCTCGCTCTTCTGATTTCTTTCACCCAAAACCACATTATTTTTCTTTCCTTCCACTTTTTTTTATTCTTTCTCGTATTCTTCCACTCACTTCCACCCCCTCCCCATCTTCCACCCTTCCCCTCTTTCACCCCCTCCCCAACTTTCTCTCCCTCTATCTCGCTCGCCCTTAAACCCCCCTCTTTCTCTCCCTCTCTCCCCCCTCTTTCTCTGACAGCTCTTTGGTCTTGGCCATAGTGGAGTTTGGAGTGTGACTGTTTGAGGTTGTGGACAGGTCTTTTATACTGATAACAAGTTCAAACAGGTGCCATTAATACAGGTAACGAGTGGAGGACAGAGGAGCCTCTTAAAGAAGAAGTTACAGGTCTGTGAGAGCCAGAAATCTTGCTTGTTTGTAGGTGACCAAATACTTATTTTCCACCATAATTTGTTTATTACAGGCCTCTCTCATCTTTTTAAGTGGAAGAACTTGCACAATTGGTGGCTGACTAAATACTTTTTTGCCCCACTGTATATCAATGAACTGGCGAGGGCACAAGAACAGTCTGCAGCACCCGACCTCACCTTACTAGAATCTGAAGTCAAATGTCTACTGTTTGCTGATGATCTGGTGATACAAGATCAAAGGCAAGAAGGGCCTTATATGCCATCAAAAGGAACATCAAATTTGACATACCAATTAGGATCTAGCTAAAAATACTTGAATCAGTTATAGAACCCATTGCCCTTTATGGTTGTGAGGTCWGGGGTCCTCTCACCAACCAAGAATTCACAAAATGGGCCAAACACCAAATTGAGAATCTGCATGCGGAATTCTGCAAAAATATCCTATGTGTACAACGTAAAACACCAAATAATGCATGCAGAGCAGAATTAGGCCGATACCGGCTAATTATCAAAACCCATAAAAAAGCCTTTAAATTCTAAAATAAAGTGATTCCCAAACCTTCCATAACAAAGCCATCATTTACAGAGAAATGAACCTGGAGAAGAGCCCCCTTAGCAAGCTGGTCCTGGGGCTTTTTTCACAAACACAAACAGACCCACAGAGCCCCAGGACAGCAACACAATTAGACCCAACTAAATCATGACAAAACAAAATGAGAATTACTTGACACATTGGAAAGAACTTACAAAAAATCAGAGCAAACTAGAATGCTATTTGGCCCTAAACGGGAGAGTACACAGTGGCAGAATACCTGACCACTGTGACTGACCCAAACTTAAGGGCATTTTTAACTACGTACTGACTCAGTGAGCATATCCTTGCTATTGAGAAAGGCTGCCAAGGGCAGACCTGGCTCTCAAGAGAAGACAGGCTATGTGCACACTTCCCACAAAATGAGGTGGAAACTGAGCTGCACTTCCTAACCTCCTGCCAAATGTATGACCATATTAGAGACACATATTTCCCTCAGATTACACAGACCCACAAAGAACTCCCGTATCTATTGGTTGAAATACCACAGTGTGCCATCACAGTAGCAAGAGTTGTGACCTGTTGCCACAAGAAAAGGCCAACCAGTGAAGAACAAACACCATTGTAAGTACATCCTATATTTATGTTTATTTATTTTCCCTTTTGTACTTTAACTATTTGCATATCATTACAACACTGTATATAGACATACTATGACATTTGAAATGTCTTTACTATTTTGGAACTTTTGTAAGTGTAATGTTTACTGTTTATTTTTTATAGTTTATTTCACTTTTGTTTATTATCTATTTCACTTGCTTTTGCAATGTAAACATATGTTTCCCATGCCAATAACGCCGCTTAAATTGAATTTAAATTGAATTGAGCGAAAGAGAGAGAGGGGCTGGGGTGAGAGAGAGAGAGAGAGAGGTTGGCGAGAGGGAGAGAGAGAGAGAGGCTGAGGGGCAAGAGACAGAGAGAAGCGGGGGGAGAGAGAGAGAAGGAGGGAGAAAGAGGTAGAGAGAGAGTTAGAGAAGAGAGAGAGATAGGAATCTGATCTATCTTCATTATCCTCTACTCTGCAGTCTCCCAGACAGTCACATCATAAATCTCCCCCTGCAGCACACTTCACTGACACTGAAACACAAACACTGCTGACCCCTGACCTCCCCTGCGGCTCCTATTACTGACACACACACACACACACACACACACAGTTCAATAGACTGTTGCGCACAGCTCATACACACACAGTTCAATAGACTGTTGCGCACAGCTCATACACACACAGTTCAATACACTGTTGCACACAGCTCACACACACACAGTTCAATACACTGTTGCACACAGATCACACACATAAAAGAAGCAATACATGGTCAATACACACAAGTATGTTAACAGAGCCCACACCCACAAGCATGGTTGAAAATGCACATGTATACACACACATGCACACACCCACACACATCCATGAAAATACACACACAACATTTAATTGTGTGATACACTCATTCTAGGATCATTATGGGGAGCGGATCATATTATCTAGCATTATGTAATGACTTCTGTTGCTTGAGTCATTTCGATGTTATTAAGAAATCAGATCAGTTGTGACAAATGTATTCTGGGATTATGTCGACATTTGTGATACAYATTAGTACTATGTTCATTACAGAGAAAATGTCATTATTGTTARCGTTTTGAAATTACTTTCTCTTTGACTTCTGTTCCAACAGTCATAAAGAAATCTGATGATTTGTGTAGAATGTATACAGGGATTATGCTACTGTCATGGCAAATATAGGACCAGTTTATCTCCATCTGCTATGTCAATATTGACATCCATATGAATGCTGTATTATTTCTAGACTTTGCTGCACCATATCAACAGCTCCTGCTTCTGAATCTTCACCTCATTAATCGTTATTAAAGAACACCTAACAGTAGGTCAGAACAGCTGAAGATGGATTTGAAAGAACTTATTGGGTCACTACGTGACACCAACAAACACCCCATAATATCTGTCACTCTGCCCTCCCTAAATTGTGGCATTGAATGGTTCAGCTGACTTGTAGCCCTCCATAACTGGCTACGTGACTATTGCAGCTCTGTGGGTGTAACATTTATTGACAATTTTGATACCTTCTGGAAACAAAGCTTGTATTATAAGGAGGATGGRATCCACCCAAATCATTTGGGTTCCTGGATCCTTTCACAGCATTATAAGGCTGCGTTGAGACAATGACTTATCAATGACTTATCAAGCCCAGTTCATTTAATCCTTACCATTGTGTTGCTGAGTTGTCATAATGCGTCAGCAAATGTACATTATCCCAGGGGTGATGGAAGACACAATGTAAGTAACCTAATTTATGGCCCTCTTACTGCCCTGAATGCCTCTGCTGATCATACGGCTATTGTATGCAGTAATCATATCAAAATCAAATCAAATTTTATTGGTCACATACACGTTTAGTAGATGTTAATGCGAGTGTAGCGAAATGCTTGTGCTTCTAGTTCCGACATTGCAGCAGTATCTAACATGTAATCTAACAATTCCACAACAACTACCTAATACACACAAATCTAAGAAAAGGAATGTATATAGATATAAATATATGGATGAGCAATGACAGAGCGGCATAGGCAAGATGTAATAGATGGTATAAAATACAATATATTCATTTATCCTTTATTTAACTAGGCAAGTCAGTTAAGAACAAATTCTTACTTACAATGACAGCCTAGGAACAGTGGGTTAACTGCCTTGTTCAGGGGCAGAACGGCAGATTTTTACCTTGTCAGCTCGGGGATTTGATCGAGCAACCTTTTGGTTACTGGCCTAATGCTCTAACCACTAGGTTACCTGCCGCCCCAATATGAGATGAGTAATGCAAGATATGTAAACATTATTAAAGTGACTAGTGATCCATTTATTAAAGTGGCCAATGATTTCAAGTCTGTATGTAGGAAGCAGCTGTCGTGTCTTTGGCATCATTAAAACTGAAGACTTATCTTTATCAAAAATTCTCTGTAATTATTATTACGTGATTAAACTACTTAATCATGTAACTGTAATTAACTAGGAAGTCAGGGCACCAAGGAAAATATTCAGATTACAAAGTTATAATTTTCATAATATAACTTTCAGATATTTTAATTTCTGATMATTTAGTCTTCTGATTAATGAATTATTATTTACCTCACGTTAGTCTCATTCCAAACGTCGTAAATTGTTGGTTATCTGCACGAACCCAGTCTTCACTATGAGTCATCCATACATCAATTGTCTTAAAATAATTTATTTACTAACTAAGTAATTCACAGAAATGCATAACAAACAGTAGATACGTTTACAAGGAAATGATAGGAGAATGTGCCCTAGTGGGCTAAACCGGCATGGCGGCTTGTTAGACCGAGGGATAATTATAACAATTGAAATGCTAATCCTTTGCACATGAACGCTCACTCATTCGGGAACAATTGCAATCAATATATATATTTACGCTCAGTGTGTTGTTGGGATCTCTGTTGAAAAGTTTGTTTCTGTTGGAGAGTTTGTCCGCCCTCTCTCTGTCGTGGTTAGAATGGATAGTTCAGAGTGACATTCATTCATGTCGTTATGGAATAGATGTTTTGGCGGTTGTCGGTCTTCGCGTTCAATGATTCCGAATTCCTAGCTGCAGACTAGTAATTAATATCAAAGACTTGTTCTTATTCTGTCGGTATCGATAGTCTAAGAGTTTAACCACGTGGTATGGTTAAAAGATTCAGCCATCTACTCAAACCTTAGGTTTATGGTCTCTACTCAAACCTTGGCCCTCTCGTGGTAAGCTGGTCTGCAACCTTTAGCCATCTCGTAATTGAGGTAAGCTCGGTCTCCTCTCAAACCTTGGCCCTCTCATTATCGAGGTAAGCTGGTCTGCAACCTTTAGCCATCTCGTAATTGAGGTAAGCTCGGTCTGGTGATTGAAAACCCGGGTGGGGGTTTTATTCGGAAGAGCAGAAAAGGGCCTGTCCCAGGACGCCAGACCACAACTGTGCTCATGGGCGGTCCTCTGATTTAGTTAAACTCCAAAGGGAATTTGAGTTTCCTTCATTAAACAGTCCAAAATCACATTACACAATTTCACAAACAGTATCATCCTCATTCATCTTATACAACAATTAGATGTAAGCCTCATAGCTGAGGCTATTGTATAAACAGTGTTATGGTAATGTGGCCGTATTGTCTCTCATGAGTTTCACAAAGCTGTACCAAACGGACCAGTWWGTAGCTGGATTCTTCACCAATCTTTTATACATTCTCCAGAACATAAATGTYGTTCGGACCTCAAGTTCTGTGAGGTGGAAGAAATTCCTTTGTTCTCTCTATGAAAACTCACTCTCTCTCTATACTGTGGCCATGAGGAGATAATCTCCTCCAGGAATTTACGACCTGTCTGACCACAGCAGCCTGGGTGTAGGAGACAGGGAGGTAGGGGGATTGTGCATAGAAAAGGGCTGGTGCAGAGGGAAGGGGGGGTAGTGCTCGCTGTACCCAAAGAGGGCAACGTCATGACACAGCCTATCTGTGTTAAACAGCCTGATGGCCTTGAGATAGAAGCTGTTTTTCAGTCTCTCTGTCCCAGCTTTGATGCACTTGTACTGACCTCGCCTAATCATGTGCCTATGAACCAGAGTTATACTGTTAGCACTGAGGCRGTGTGTCCAAGCAGGAAGTCCACTGTGTGCAGCTCACCCTGCACTAACATAAATAACCTGAGCATGTCTACCTCTGCTAAGCTTCCCAGTAAAGCAATAATAACAATCAAGCATCCCAGAAAAGTGCTAAAAATAGCCCACTTTCACATATGTAGCTTAAGAAACTAGTAGTTTCTAGTTTCTACTAGTAGTTGCTAGTAACAGATGACATTCATATTCTGACAATCTCTGAAACTCACTTTGATAATAACTTTGATGATACTGTGGTAGCAATTCGGTTATAAGATCTACAGAAAAGACAGACGTTACAAAGGTTTATATTCAGAAACACATTCCTGTAAAGCTTAGAGAGGATCTCATGTTAAGTACTGTTGAAGTAATATGGCTGCAGGTTCATCTGCAGTTGCTATAGACCACCATGTGCTAACAGTCAGTATCTGGATAACATGTGTTTGTTTTTAAAATGTTTTATTTCACCTTTATTTATCCAGGTAGGCCAGTTGAGAACAAGTTCTCATTTAGAACTGTGACCTGGCCAAGATAAAGCAAAGCAGTGCTACACAAACAACAACAGAGTTACACATGGAATAAACAAGCGTACAGTCAATAACACAATAGAAAAAGTATATATACAGTGTGTGCAAATGGCATAAGGAGGTAAGGCAAATAATAGGCCATTGTAGCGAAGTAATTACAATTTAGCAAATTAACACTGGAGTGACAGATGTGCAAGTAGAAAAACTGGTGAGCAAAAGAGCAAAAAAGTAAATAAAAACAATATGGGGATGAAGTAGGTAGATTGGATGGGCTATTTACAGATTGGCTGTGTACAGCTGCAGTGACCGGTAAGCTGCTCAGATAGCTGATGCTTAAAGTTAGTGAGGGAGATATAAGTCTCCAACTTCAGCAATTTTTGCAATTCGTTCCAGTCATTGGCAACAGAGAACTGGAAGGAAAGGCAGCCAAAGGAGGTGTTTGGTTTGGAGATGACCAGTGAGATATACCTGCTGGAGTGCGTGCTATGGGTGGGTGTTGCTATGGTGACCAGTGGACTGAGATAAGGCGGAGCTTTACCTAGCAAAGACTTATAGATGACCTGGAGCCAGTGGGTCTGGCGACGAATATTCGAATWTTCTAGATTTAATTTTGGATTGGAGATGTTTAATATGAGTCTGGAAGAAGAGTTTACAGTCTAGCCAGACACCTAGATATTTGTAGTTGTCCGAATATTCTAAGTCAGAACCGTCCAGAGTAGTGATGCTAGTCGGGCGGGCGGGTGCGGGCAGCGATCGGTTGAAAAGCATGCATTTAGTTTTACTAGCGTTTAAGAGCAGTTGGAGGCCACGGAACGATTGTTGTATGGCATTGAAGCTTGTTTGGAGGTTTTGTTAACACAGTGTCCAAAGAAGGGCCAGATGTATACAGAATTGTGTCGTCTGCGTAGAGGTGGATCAGGGAATCACCCGCAGCAAGAGCGACATCGTTGATATATACAGAGAAAAGAGTCGGCATGAGAATTGAACCCTGTTGCACCCCCATAGAGACTGCCAGAGGTCCGAACAACAGGCCCTCCGATTTGACACACTGAACTCTATCTGAGAAGTAGTTGGTGAACCAGGCGAGGCAGTCATTTGAGAAACCAAGGCTGTTGAGTCTGCCGATAAGAATACGGTGATTGATAGAGCAGTAATGCCTTGGCCAGGTCGATGAAGACGGCTGTCTTTTATTGATGAAGGTTATGATATCGTTTAGTACCTTGAGGTGCACCCGTGACCAGCTCGGAAACCGGATTGCACACCGGAGCAGGTACGGTGGGATTCGAAATGGTCAGTGATCTGTTTGTTAACTTGGCTTTCAAAGACTAGAAAGGCAGGGCAGGATGGATATAGGTCGGTAACAGTTTGGGTCTAGAGTGTCACCCCCTTTGAAGAGGGGGATGACTGCGGCAGCTTTCCAATCTTTAGGGATCTCGGACGATACGAAAGAGAGGTTGAACAGACTGGTAATAGGGGTTGCAATAATGGCGGTGGATAATTTTAGAAAGAGAGGGTCCAGATTGTCTAGCCCAGCTGATTTGTACGGGTCCAGGTTTTGCAGCTCTATCAGAACATCTGCTTTCTGGATTTGGGTGAAGGAGCTGCGGGGGGGGGTGCAGAGCTGTTGGCCGGGGTTGTGGTAACCAGGAGGAAAGCATGGCCAGCCGTAAAGAAAAGCTTATTGAAATTCTCGATTATCGACTTTATAGTGTCCCAAAACTTTTTGGGGTTAGAGCTACAGGATGCAAATTTCTGTTTGAAATGGTTGATAATGTATGTGATATCAACAGAGAGGTATATTTTCTGGCTGATTTAAATATTGACTGGCTTTCATCAGGCTTCCCACTCAAGAGAATGCTTCAAACGGTAACTAGTGCCTGCAACCTGGTTCAGGTTATCCGTCAACCTACAAGGGTAGTTACAAACAGCACAGGAATGAAATAATCAACATGTATTTATCACATCTTTACTAATGCTGCAGAAATGTACTTGAAACCACTATCCAAATCCATCGGATGTAGTGATCACAATATAGTAGCCATATCTAGGAAAACCAAAGTTCCAAAAGCTGGGCCTAATATACTGTATAAGAGGTCATACAATACGTTTTGTAGTGATTCCTGTCATGCCTGCTCCCGCTCTTCCTCCCTGGCGCTCGAGGGCACCAGGCTGCCCAGCAGTACGCACTCTTGCCACCATCATTACGCACACCTGCGTCCCTCGTTACGCGCATTATCAATTCATTGGACTCACCTGGACTTAGTCACCTGTGTTATTACCTCCCCTATATCTGTCTGTTCCCCAGCTCTGTTCCCCGCTTCTGCATTAATTGTCGTATGCCGTTGTTTTACCCAGTTCTGATGCTGTTCCTGTCCTGTTCCATGTCTGTGCAAAATKTAATGTTCACTCTCCGTACCTGCTTCTAGCGTTGGTTCTTACAGAATGCAGAAGCCACCAAATGAAACATCGGGGAGTGCTTGCTTTTCGGTTGGTGGTGACGTCGGTCCCGGGGGCCGCCACCGATGGAACCGAGGGTGCCTTAGCTGGCTCATTGGGCTTCCACGCTCTAGCTGACTCGAGGGGTTTCCTTGCCCCGGGTTGGCTCGGCAGGCGCCTATCCCACATCAGGCCTCAGCTGTATCGTCAGGATGTTAGGCCCAGCCGGCTTGTCCAGTGCCCGTGCCTCGGCCGGCCCATCAGGCTTGCCCAGGTGGGATGCCGGGTGGCGGGTGGCGGGGGGGGGGGGGGGGTACTGTCATGCCTGCTCCCGCTCTACCTCCCTGGCGCTCGAGGGCAACAGGCTGCCCAGCATTACGCACTCCAGCCACCATCATTACGCACTCCTGCTTCCCTCGTCACGCGCATCAGCGATTCATTGGACTCACCTGTGTTATTACCTCTCCTATATCTGTCTGTTCCCCAGCTCTCTTCCCCAGCTCTGTTCCCCGCTTCTGCATTAATTGTTGTATGAGATGTTTTACCCGGTTCTGACGCTGTTCCTGTCCTGTTCCATGTCTGTGTAAATTAAATGTTCACTCTCTGTACCTGCTTCTCATCTCCAGCGTCGGCTCTTACAGATTCCTATGTTGTTGATATAAATAATATTTGTTGGTGTGTAATGAGAAGCAACCAGACGCTGCAGTTGACACATTTATGATATTGCTTATCCCAGTTACTAATAAGCATGCACTCATTACCCTAATCCTTAAACACTGTTATATCCCCGTGGATTGCTGACGAATTGAAACATTGTATGGTTGAAAGGGATGAGGCAAAAGAAATGGCAAATAGGTCTGGCTACACAACCGATTGGCAAACGTACTGCAAATTGAGAAATCATGTGGCTAAACTGAATTAAAAGAAGAAGAAACTGCACTATGAAACAAAGATAAATGACATAAAGAGTGATAGTAAAAAGCGTTGGAGCACCTTAAATGGGTAGAAAGGCAAACTCCGCTCCATCATTCATTGAATCAGATGGCTTATTCATCACAAAACCCACTGTTATTGTCAACTACTTTAATTATTTTTTTCATTGGCAAGATTAGCAAATTTAGGCATGACATGCCAGCAACAAACACTGACACTACAAATCCAAGCAGAGCTGACCTAATTTTGAAAGACAAGCATTGTAATTTTGAATTTCATAAAGTGAGCGTGAAAGAGATGAAAAAATTATTGTTGTCTATCAACAATGACAAGCCACCGTGGTCTGACAACTTGGATGGAAAATGACTGAGGATAAAGCAGACAATATTGCCACTCCTATTTGCCATATCTTCAATTTAAGCCTACTAGAAAGAGTGTGCCCTCAAGCCTAGAGGGACGCAAAAGTCATTCCCCTACTTAAAAATAGTAAAACCCCTTTTACTGGCTCAAATAGCCAACCAATCAGCCTATTATCAAACCTTAGTAAACTTTTTTATTTGTATTTATTTTTTGGTATTTTTTACCACTTTTTTCTCCCCAATTGGTAGTTAAAGTCCTGCCCCATCTTTGCAACTCCCGTACGGACTCGGGAGACGCGAAGGTCGAGAGCTGTGTGTCCTCCGAAACATGTCCACGCCAAGCCGCACTGCTCCTTGACACACTGCCCACTTAACCTCTCTGGGATATGTGGGACGCTTGCGTCCCACTTGGCCAATAACCAGGGAAAATGTAGAGCGCCAAATAAAATAAAAAGATATAAAATCAAACTTTCATTAAATCACACATATAAGATACCAAATTAAAGCTACACTCGTTGTGAATCCAGCCAACATGTCAGATTTCAAAAAGGCTTTTCGGCGAAAGCATAAGATGCTATTATCTGATGATAGCACAACAGTAAACAAAGAGAGTGTAGCTTATTTCAACCCTGCAGGCGCAACACAAAACGCAGAAATAAAATATAAATCATGCCTTACCTTTGACGAATTTCTTTTGTTGGCACTCCAATATGTCCCATAAACATCACAAATGGTCCTTTTGTTCGATTAATTCCGTCCATATATGTCCAAAATGTCAATTTATTTGGCGCGTTTGATCCAGAAAAAAACAGCTTCCAATTTGCGCAACGTCACTACAAAATATCTCAAATATTACCTCTAAACTTTGCCAAAACATTTCAAACTACTTTTGTAATACAACTTAAGGTATTTGTAAACGTTAATAATCGATCAAATTGAAGACGGGTCTATCTGTTTTCAATAAAGGATGACAACAAACTAACGATACTTTTCTAGTCTTGCGCAACTCTCAAACAGTACACATAACGTTACCCTGATTCCAGATGGCCGTTCTTCTTCATTGCACAAAGGAATAACCTCAACCTATTTCCAAAGACTGGTGACATCCAGTGGAAGCGGTAGGAACTGCAAACAGGTTGATTAGAAATCTAGTATCCCAATGAAACCTCATTGAACAGACGGTGACCTCAAACAAAAAAGAATCTGAATGGTTAGTCCTCTGGGTTTTGCCTGCTACATAAGTTCTGTGATACTCACAGACATGATTCAAACAGTTTTAGAACCTTCAGAGTGTTTTCTATCCAAATCCAAAAATATGCATATCTTATATTCTGGGGATGAGTAGAAGGAAGTTGAAATTGGGCACGCTATTTATCCAAAAGTGAAAATGCTGCCCCCTATCCAAGAGAAGTTAACCCGGAAGTCAGCCTCACCAATGTGTCGGAGGAAACACTGTGCAGCTGGCGACCTGAAGTCAGCGCGCATGCGCCCGGCCACCACAAGTAGTCGCTAGAGCGCGATGGGACAAGGACATCCCAGCCGGACAAAGCCTCCCGTAACCTGGACGATGCTGGGCCAATTGTGCACCGCCTCATGGGTCTCCCATGACACAGCCTGGGATCAGACCCGGATCTGTATTGACACCTCTAGCACTGCAATGCTGTGCCTTAGACCGCTGCGCGACTTGGGAGGCCATAAACCTTAGTAAACTTTTGGACAAAATTGTATTTGACCAGACACAATGCTATTTTACAGTATACAAATTGACAACAGACTTTCAGCACACGTATAGGGAAGGACATTCAACAAGCACAGCACTTACGTAAATGACTGATGATTGGCTGAGAGAAATTGATAATAAAATAATTGTGGGGGCTGTTTTGTTTGACTTCAGTGCGGCTTTTGACATTACCGATCATAGTCTACTGCTGGAAAAACTTGTGTGTTATGGCTTTACACCCCCTGCTATGTTGTGGATAAAGAGTTACCTGTCTAACAGAACACAGAGGGTGTTCTTTAATGGAAGCCTATGCAACATAACCCAGGTAGAATTMGGAATTCCCTAGGGCAGCTCTCTAGGCCCCTTAGTTAAARAAAATCTTTACTAATGACAAGCATTGAGTTAAGCCAGTGTGTCTATGTATGCGGATGACTCAACACTATACAAGTCAGCTACTACAGTGACTGAAATGACTGCAACACTTAACAAAGAGTTGCAGTTCGTTTCAGAATGGGTGGGAAGGAATAAGTTAGTCCTAAATATTTCTAAAATTAAAGCATTTATATTCACTAAACCCTAAACCGCATTTGTATTCACTAAACCCTAAACCGCAACTAAATCTTGTAATTTATCATGTGGAAAGTTGAGGTGACTAAACTGCTTGGAGTAACCCTAGATTGTTAACTGTCATGGTCAAAACATATTGATACAACAGTAGCTAAGATGGGGAGAAGTCTGTCCATAATAAAGCTCTGCTCTGCCTTCTTAACAGCACTATCAACAAGGCAGATCCTACAGGCCCTAGTTTTGTTGCACCTGGAATACTGTTCAGTTGTCTTGGTCAGGTGCCACAAAGAGGGACTTAGGAAAATTAAAATTGGCTCAGAAAAGGGCAGCACCGTTGGCCCTTAGATGGACACAGAGAGCTAAAATGTATAATATGCATGTCAATCTCTCCTGACTCAAAGTGGAGGAGAGATTGACTTCATCACTACTTTGTTTGTGAGAGGTATTGACATGTTGAATGCACCGAGCTGTCTGTTTGAACTACTGGCACACAGCTCAGACACCCATTCATACCCCACAAGCCATGCCATCAGAGGTCTCTTCACAGTCCCCAAGTCCAGAACAGACTATGGGAGGCGCACAGTACTACATAGAGCCATAACTACATGGAACTCTATTCCACATCAAGTAGCTCATGCAAGCAGTAAAAATAAGATTACAATACAGAAAAATACAGATAAAAAACAGCGGGGACTGTGAAGCAACACAGACATAGGCACAGACATATGCATACAGACACATGATAACATACGCAATTTACAAACATGTACACATGGATTTTGTGTTGTAGATATGTGGTAGTAGAGTAGGGGGATGAGGTCACACACTTAATGTGTTGTGAAATCTGTTGTGAATGTACTGTAATGTTTTTAAAATTGTATAAACTGCCTTAATGTTGCTGGACTCCAGGAAGAGTAGCTGCTGCTTTGGCAGGAACTAATGGGGATCCATAATAAATACAAATACCTGAAAGTAAACTAGCTTATGATAAGGATCGGTTAAAGAGGTCTGTGCTGTGTGGCTTAGTAAAACCACTTCCTCTAGGGTTGGGTTGGGTGCGGATGTAAGGATCAGTTTCTCTCACACTGCCTGTCTATTAGTGTAAACATAAACAACACAAGCTYCACACAGGAGTACTTTCTGCATGATATGCTGCATTTGGCCACATACTGTATCTGTAAAGCACGTTTTGACAACTGCTGATGTAAAAAGGGCTTAGATTTGATTGAATTTTATGAAGAAAAACATTTCCACAGAGGACTATGTATGGGAATCCGGGAGATAGTGCTATAGACGTAAAGGGAACACAGGGACACAGAGGTTGTAGGAAAGACAACGTGCTTTTATGTGGGTCTAATTGCTTGATTTGATTAAAGAGACATATTTAGGTCAGGGTAAATTGGGATGCAGGCATCAGATTTCTATCAATGGGCCAGTAGAGGACACTCAGGAGGAAGGAACTAGCTTTATTGGGCTGCGTTCCAAATAACACCCTATTCCCTATATAGTCCATCACTCTATGGGCCCTGGTCAAAAGTAGTGCACTGCATAGTGAAAAGGCTGCCATTTCACACGCAGCCTTGCAGTTTAGGAGGAGTACTTGGACAGGAGATGTGATGATGTGTCAGTTAGGAGAAGCCAGGTGAAGGTGTGATGGATGGTATAGAATTGTGTTGAATGTTACGGCAGTGACTCCCTGTCATAGTAAAGCTATAGAGATGACACATGAGGAGGTGGGTTGTATTTGTCTATTCTAGAGACGAGTTAGATGTATATGTTTGGTGTTTAGAGAACATTTTGAAGAATAGAGAAGTGTATTTATATTATGAAGAACTAGTGAGCTTGTGCTAAATTCTAGTAGCCCTTGAGAACCCTGCCCTTTGTTCTAGAATAGGTCAGAGACCAAACGGGTAAAGGAAGGTGCCCGTTGAGCTGTGTTTAAGGGTGTGTTTAAAAGCTGAGGTTTTGTAACCAAAACAATCTGAGATCAGAACATGACCTTGAGAAACCGACACCACCAGGCTAAGACACAGCAGGCATACACCCAGAACCACAAACGAACTCCTCGACAAACACAAACACAGATCTGAAACATATGAGCTCATATGAAGACAGAGCTAGAGAGTGAGAGAGGGGGAGAAAGAGAGAGAGAGCAGGGCATGGGGACATGGAGACATAGAGAGAGAGACATGGAGAGAGAGAGACAGAGAGGGAGAGAGAGAGAGACAGAACGAGATAGACATAGAGGGAGAGAGAGAAAGAGAGCAGAGACCCTGAGAGGAGAGAGAGAGACACTGTGAGACATAGAGAGAGAGACAGAGAGAGAGACTGGAGAGGAGAGAGAAGGACACAGAGAGAGAGAGACATTAGAAAAAGAGACCACAGAGAGAGAGGAGAGAGGACAGGACAGACAGACAGACAGACAGACAGACAGACAGACAGACAGACAGACAGACAGACAGACAGACAGACAGACAGACAGACAGACAGATTTAGAGGCACCACACCCAAACTGCTGCTCTGCCATTTTACTGGGGACTTCCCAATTGCCTACTACCACTTTGTTTGGTTTGTAACTTTGATATTTWTTTTTTMTTTTTKGGGGGGATAGACAGATTATTTGGTAACACTTTATAATTACTTTCATTAGTACGCATTTATAAATGGATAGTAAACCTTTAAGTATTTATAATGGATTATTCATGAAAGCTATATAAAGTGTAACTGATACACTTATGGGTTGAGAAAGTCGCTGAACGGGTCAGACATCTTGTAATCCATGTGTCGGTATACATTATGTTTAAAAAACTTTGGATTTCAACTCATAGATTAACCTACTGTATTACATACCTACTACATACAACTCAACCCCCTTGGAACTTGGAACTTTAAAGAGCCACTGAACACTCTGATTGGCAAGTGTGTTTTTCTGTTGCTCATTCGAAAAATTWGATTTCAGTCTTGGAGGTGTRTTTCCCGACCAATTCCGCATTTCGTTAATTATGTTTGTATCCCATGAGACACTGTAGACAAGGAAGCCTATTTCACGTTCTCAAAATCCCCGAAATGAATCGTTTTTGTCACGGATGTTTTAGTTGAGCAATTTTACATCTACCTAAGTTGTTTGGTGCTGTATTTCTCAAGTWAAAAAATGTGCCACGTGTTGTCTTATGTAAACAAAGTCAGAGCTGCTGGGCAGGTCTGTCTCACTGTCTATGCTATTGGATAGAGAGCAATCACTGCAGCTCTTCACCCCATGTTAGTGGGAAAATAGACTTGTCAAATCAAAACCTAAACTTMATTTACCTGTTGTGACACATGGCTGTTCCAAACTCTGTTTTAGATGAGACTTACTTTATGACCAAAATTATCCTGTTTACACTTTGTARACAATTTTGACACTAGAATMAAATGTTTCTGACTTGAATTGATGCCACAAAGGCCGATTTCAAAGAGATTTGTAGCTTTTTAATGGCAGTTGCTCTGTAAATGAAGCATACTTAGTAGACTGGTTGAAGTCTGTGTAGATATTTAGTCAAATATATTTAGTATGTCTGCTACCGGTTTTCGACACAGTACAGACAGAATGGAAAGTGTGTGTTCTATTAAAGAAGAGGATAGAAAATGAGGAGGGGGGGGGGGGGGTCCCGGTACCGGGGACCTTTAGATGAGTCTTTGGGGGGGAGAATAAGGGAGAGGGAAAGAATTAAAAACAGAAGCATAAGCTTTCTAGGCCTTTTTTCTTCCCTCTAGGCATTTTGTGGCCGGTGAAAAAATGTGCTGTATATTTGAAGTTTGGATCACGTGACAAAGGTTGGCTTTATGAATCAGAGAGCATGATTATTTCTTAGGAGAGAGAAAGAGAGGGGGTGTTGAAAAAGACAGAGTTGGAAAGAGGGAAAAAAAGAGGGGGAGAGAGTGTGCCTGTGTTGATAGAGAAAGAGAGTAAGAGGAGGGAGAGAGAGAAGGGAGGAGAGAGAGAAGGGAGGAGAGAGAGAAGGAGGGAGAGAGAGAAGGGGGGAGAGAGGAGGGAGGGAGAGAGAGAAGGGAGGAGAGAGAGAAGGGAGGGAGAAGAGAAGGAGGGAGAGAGAGAGGAGAGAGAGAAAGGAGGAGAGAGAAGGGGGGGAGAGAGAAGCTTGCTGCTGCCCTGTTTTACTGTCAAAGGGGCTCTGATGAATGTAACACAAATCTCTCCTAATTTTCATTCTGCTCATCTGTCTGTTTGGACCAGCAGCCCCAGCTAGCGATCTATTAGTCTGTCTGCCAGCACAACATCGGAGTGGGTGAGTACTGTTTTATAGAAACAATATGATCTGTTGTTCTCCTCTTTTTCCATCTATTTTTCTGTTCTTTCTGCTCTTAGAGTTTGAAGTTAAAGCTAGAGACTCTGGGAGAGACTGCAGTTTTGGAGCGGAAGCTTGAATATGAAAGACAGAGACTTTGAGGCAGAGAGTGTAAAGGGAATACATAGAGCGTGTATAGAGAAAGTTGTCAGGCTTATTCAGGCTTATTAAACTGGACCAGGTTTCTCCTAGTTGTATTTATTTGTTTCAGAGTGTGTCAGTTCTGTCGGGTGCATTTGCACAAATGTATATATCTGTCTCTCTAGTTCTGGATTGTATGTAGAGTAGCCTATATGAATGTGTGCATGTATTTACAGTGTGTGTGTGTTCTGTTTTACAGTGTGTGTGTGTGTGTGGGTTTTTACAGTGTGTGTGGGTGTGTTTCACTGTTTACAGTGTGTGTGAGTGTGTTTCACAGTTTACAGTGTGGGTGTGTGTGTTTCACGTTTACAGTGTGTGTGTGTGTGTGTTTCACAGTTTTACAGTGTGTGTGGTGTGTTTCACAGTTTACAGTGTGTGTGTGTTGTGTTTTACAAGGTTTACAGTGTGTGTGGGTGTGTTTCACAGTTTACAGTATGTGTGGGTGTGTTTCACAGTTTACAGTATGTGTGGGTGTGTTTCACAGTTTACAGTGTGTGTGGGTGTTTTCACAGTTTACAGTATGTGTGGGTGTGTTCATGTGTGTCAGTTAGTGAAAGTTAAGAGTGTCATCCCAGAGTGTTTTTATTAGCGTGTGTGCCTACCTGGGTCTGCTTGATCTACACTGTGCATGAGTGGAATAGAGAGAGAGTGTGTGTGTGACTGACCCATCCTTGACCTAATCTTCCCTACTTATTTTTGTGACCACATGGACGCAGCACAACAGTGTGAGCAGTCAGCCAGGGACTCGGGGACAGACCATTGTTTTCCTCCTTCAAAACAGCAGAACCCAATGTTTCTGGACCGAGGTTTGCCTCTGCTCTCCTGGGCTTAGTTTACTTGTCAGTTTATTGTAGTAATGTCATTCCTAGCTGGGGGTGGTTGTTTTTTGTTTTGTTATTTGTTGTTGATTTAAATCCCCGTTAGCTTTTGCTGAAGCATCATCTATTCTTCCTGGAGTCATCAAAAAACACTAAACATGACAAGTAACAAAACACTGATAGATGATAGACAAGAATAGTTGGGGAAGGTTATACACTTTTCTCAGCAGATAGACCTGCATTCCTGGTTAACTGGTTCAGTTTGGGTGTGTGTGGGGGTGATCTGCTTTAACATTGCAGATAGATTGTAGTTTTCATTAATGTAATTGTCTGCATCACTTCCAATCCCCCATATACAGTGTATAAATAATATTTTACTTATATTATTTCCCACTAACCCTCCCACCCCTCCCATCTATTTCTGAAGACCATCCAGTTTTGATTTCAATTTGCCATATATTTTTAGTTCTGAACGTAGCTTGTTACCGTGGCAGCAGGCAGGCAGGCAGGCAGGCAGCACCACGTTAATGAACAGGTACGATGCTACAGCGACAGTACATTTAGTGCTACATGATGTGAACATTTCAGAGAAACTGTTTAGATAGAGTCCATGTTGTCTTTTCAACCCATCATGTTGTTCTGACTGTGTTGTCTGTTCTTGAACTGTGGTGTCTGGTTCTGAACTGTGTGTCTGTTCTGAACTGTGTGTCTGTGTTGTGACTGTGTGTCTGTTCTGAACTGTGTGTCTGTTTGAACTGTGTGTCTGTTCTGAACTGTGTGTCTGTTCTGAATGCTGTGTGTCTGTTCTGAACGGTGTGTCTGTTCTGAACTGTGTGTTTGTTCTGAACTGTGTGTCTGTTCTGAACTGTGTGTCTGTTCTGAATGTGTGTCTGTTCTGAACTGTGGTGTCTGTTCTGAACTGTGTGTCTGTTCTGAACGGTGTGTGTGCTGTTCTGAACTGTGTGTCTTGTTCTGAACTGTGTGTCTGTTCTGAACTGGTGGTGTCTGTTCTGAACTGTGTGTCTGTTCTGAACGGTGTGTCTGTTGGAACTGTGTGTCTGTTCTGAATGTGTGTCTGTTCTGAACTGTGTGTCTGTTCTGAACGGTGTGTTGTTCTAAACGGTGTGTCTGTTCTGAACGGTGTGTCTGTTCTGAACTGTGTGTCTGTTTCTGAACTGTGTGTCTGTTCTGACCGGTGTGTCTGTTCTGAACTGTGTGTCTGTTCTGAACGTGTGTGCTGTTCTGAATGTTGTCTGTCTGACTGTGTGTCTGTTCTGAACTGTGTGTCTGTTCTGAACTGTGTGTCTGTTCTGAACTGTGTGTCTGTTCTGAACTGTGTGTCTTTCTGAACTGTGTGTCTGTTTCGTAACTTTGTGTCTGTTCTGAACTGTGTGTCTGTTCTGAACTGTGTGTCTGGTTCTGAACTGTGTGTCTGTTCTGAACTGTGTGTCTGTTCTGAACGGTGGTGTTCTGTTTCTGAACTGTGTGTCTGTTCTGAACTGTGTGTCTGTTCTGAAATGTGTGTCTGTTCTGAACGGTGTGTCTGTTCTGAACTGTGTGTCTGTTCTGAACGGTGTGTCTGTTCTGAACGGTGTGGTCTGTTCTGAACTGTGTGTCTGTTCTAAACGGTGTGTCTGTTCTGAACTTGTGTCTGTTCTGAACGGTGGTGTCTGTTCTGAACTGTGTGTCTGTTCTGAACTGTGTGTCTGTTCTGAACTGTGGTGTGCGTTTTCTGAAGGTGTGTCTTGTTCTGAACTGTGTGGTCTGTTTTGAACTGTGTGTCTGTTCTGAACTGTGTGTCTGTTCTGACACGGTGTGTCTGTTCTGAACGGTGTGTCTGTTCTGAACTGTGTGTCTGTTCTGAACGGTGTGTCTGTTCTGAACGGTGTGTCTGTTCTGAACGGTGTGTCTGTTCTGAACTGTGTGTCTGTTCTGAACTGTGGTGTCTCTGTTCTGAACTGTGTGTCTGTTCTGAAACGGTGTGTCTGTTCTGAACTGTGGGTGTCTGTTTTGAACTGTGTGTCTGTTCTGAACTGTGTGTCTGTTCTGAACGGTGTTGTCTGTTCTGAATCGGTGTGTCTTGTTCTGAACTGTGTGTCTGTCTCGAACTGTGTGTCTGTTTTGAACTGTGTGTCTGTTCTGAACTGTGTGTCTGTTCTGAACTGTGTGTCTGTTTCTGAACGGTGTGTCTGTTCTGAAACTGTGTGTCTGTTCTGAACTGTTGTGTTCTGTTCTGAACGGTGTGTCTGTTCTGAACTGTGTGGTCTGTTCTGAACTGTGGTGTCTGTTCTGAACGGTGTGTCTGTTCTAAACGGTGTGTCTGTTCTGAACGGTGTGTCTGTTCTGAATGTGTGTCTTTCTGAACTGGTTGTGTCTGTTCTGAACGGTGTGTCTGTTGAACTGTGTGTCTGTTCTGAACGGTGTTGTCTGTTTTCTGAACGGTGTGGTCTGTTCTGAACTGTGTGTCTGTTCTGAACGGTGTGTCTGTTCTGAACTGTGTGTCTGTTCTGAAACTGTGTGTCTGTTTCTGAACTGTGTGTCTGTTCTGAACGGCTGTGTCTTGTTCTGAACTGTGTGTCTGTTCTGAACTGTGTGTCTGTTCTGAACTGTGTGTCTGTTTGAACTGTGTGTCTGTTCTACCTGTGTGTCTGTTCTGAACTGTGTGGTCTGTTCTGATGTGTGTCTGTTTCTGAACTGTGTGTTCTAATGTGTCTGAACTGTGTGTCTGTTCTGAACTGTGTGTTGCTCTGTTTCTGAACGGTGTGTCTGTTCTGAACTGTGTGTCTGTTCTGAACTGTGTTGTTGTTCTGAACTGTGTGTCTGTTCTGAACTGTGTGTCTGTTTGAAGGGTGTGTCTGTTCTGACAACTGTGGTGTCTGTTCTGAACTGTGTGTCTGTTCTGAACTGTGTGTCTGTTCTGAACGGTTGTGTCTGTTCTAAACGGTGTGGTCTGTTCTGAACGGTGTGTTGTTCTGAAACGGTGTGTGTCTGTTCTGAACTGTGTGTCTGTTCTGAACTAACGTGTGGTCTGTTCTGAACTGTGGTGTTCTGCTGTCTGAACGGTGTGTCTGTTCTGAACTGTTGTGTCTGTTTCTGAACTGTGTGTGTCTGTTCTGAACTGTGTGTCTGTTCTGAACTGGTGTGTCTGTTCTGAACGGTGTGTCTGTTCTGAACTGTGTGTCTGTTCTGAACTGTGTGTCTGTTCTGAACCGTTTGTCTGTTCTGAACAGTGTGTGTGTGTGTGTGTGCGTGTGCGTGTGCGTGTGCGTGTACGTGTACGTGTGTGTGTCTGTGTGTGACTGAATAATCACAGGTCAGTCCACTGCCCTTTTCAGTGCCTTGGTCTTGGCATTGCACCTGTGTGTGTCTGTGTTTTGTGTGTTTGTGTGTGTTTATGCATGTGTGTGTGTTGCATCTGTGGCACTTCTGGCGTCTCTCTCTCGCTTTCTCTAAGTCAGTGAGTTAGTCAGTCAGTCAGTCAGTCAGTCAGTCAGTGAGTTAGTTAGTTAGTTAGTTAGTTAGTTAGTTAGTTAGTTAGTTAGTTAGTTAGTTAGTCAGGCAGTCAGTCAGTTAGTTAGTCAGTCAGTCAGTCAGTCAGTTAGTCAGAAGGTCAGTCAGTCAGTCAGTCAGTCAGAAGGTCAGTCAGTCACATCTGGCCATCTGTAAAACCTCACTGTCCTCACTGAGTCAGTTAGAGTAGCACCACTCTGCTCTGTGTCTCAGCACAGCGTTGCTCCCCCCGGGTAATGTAATGTACTGTGTATGTTTCTTTGGAGAGACAGATAGAGACAGAAACACTTCTACATAGAGCGGTTGTCCCTATATATTTGCTGTTGCAGGAGGCCTACCATGTCAACACACGGCAACACTTTTCTATCTTTCTTTTACGACTGGCAAATGTTCTAAAAATATATTTTATTTAGCAAATGTAAAAGTACACTGCTATTAATAGTTGTATATGGGATTAATTTAGACAGGCTGTCTCACTGATGTCTTTAAGACTAGATTTTTATGGGTTACTGTTGTTGGGGAATTTCCTAAAGGGCTGGACTTATGGCTTGATGTGTTATGCATTACTGAAGACCATGGCAACCACAGCAGCCTCCTAACAAACGTACTGCAGATTTATTTTGAACGTCTTACGGAATGCTAGTTAACACGTCCAGGGACACGACAGACTGGGCTGTGGAGGCTAATCTAATCACACACAGTACACACATCAAAAATACAGGACTCTGCTTTACACACACACACACACCCACCCACACACACCCACACACACCCACACCCCCACACACACACACACCCACACACACCCACACACACCCACACCCCCACACCTACACACACCCACACCCACACTCCCACACACACACCCACACACACACACAAAGTCAAGAGAGAGAAAGAATGTCACACACCAGTCTAGTCAAAATAACAATGGGAAAACCTTTACAGTAATTGCTAGTTATGTTTGTTGTCCCTTGAATCCAGGGGAGGGTTCAGGCTTTTATAAAGATGCCACATATCATCCTAACTATATCGAAACAACATTGTCACTGCACAAGAGGGAATGCTCGATTAAATCAATACCCAGTTTGTTATTTTGTTACGTATTTATTGGTCTACTTTTTTTATAAATTGTTTCTCACTTTTGGACATCCCATGGGAATGTGTGTGAGTCAAAATCCCCAGGATATTTCACTATTTCATCACTCTGACAGAGACATTTTTAAACAGACCGTTTGTAAGACACGACTTTGAGGCATAAATCTGGGAGTTGTTGATTCCTGTCTCTGGCAGGAATTTCTATAGCAATTAACTTCCATGTGGTATAGGGAGGGGTTAGGGGGGGGTAGGGAGGGGTTAGGAGGGGGTAGGGAGGGGTAGGATGGGGTAGCCAGGTGGTTTTAGGGGAACAAGGGGGCTCCTCTCCTCATAACTACACTATAATTAAAAGGGAAACTATCGGCTCACGATTTCCTGTGTCTATTTTTGCAGGTGTGCAGCTCTGATTATGTGAGAGGGATGACAATCACTCCAACCTTGTTTACTTTATATGCTAATGAACTCTTCAGGAATTACTACATTACACTGGTAGTGGTAGTCCTACATTTTCTCTAGAGATTGAAATAGTAACTATTGACTTCTTACATCCTTTTACATATTCACATCTCAGCCTCTCTCTCTCTCTCTCTCTCTCTCTCTCTCTCTTGCTCACTCTGTGTCTGTCTCTGTCTCTCCCTCTCTGTCTCTCTCTTTCGCTCTCTCTCTTTCTGTCTATCTCTGCCTCTCTCCATCTGTCTCAAAAAGTCTATATGTTTCTACTATGTTCCACCTCTGTTCCACCTCTCTGTTCCACCTCTTTGCCATATCCTAGTGTTGTGTTCTCTTTAGTGCTCTCTTGAACCCCTTAATGCCTCAATGTTAAGCAGCTCTGACTCTACAGCCTTCTCTCCTCTCTGACTGTCCCACAACATCATGGAAAGGAATGACTTCATCACAGTCACACTGACTCTTTTATGTCTCTGTGTGAGTTCTAGATTGTTCCATATTATTTTCCTGCCAGTCAACACAATATGTTCCATCCACCAAAATAGAACTAAACCATTTTTTCCCATAGGCACTCAGTACTGTATGTGAAGATGTTGGATTGATGTATGGTGTTGAAAAAAAGGCTTAATTGTCTGTTGACACTCCCTGGCATACACATCCAAAGGCAATACCTTTCTCTGTGAACGATTATATATTCAAGGTAGTAGTTAGTTATTATTATGGCGTGACGTTGTTGTAAGAAAAATATGCATCTGTGTTGCCAGGCTTGTAGAAGAACCCACGTGAAGTTAGTTTGACATGATGGAATGTAATGACAGTCCAGAGGCAGTGTGTGACAGTATGGAGGCAGTGGATGGATCAGCTGTCAGTCTGTCAGGGGTAATGTCTAGATGCCCGTAACAAGTTGCTGTATAGGGAAGGGACTCTGTGCTTATTAACTGTGTTTACCATATCTATTTCACACCCAGCTAAGTCTTTCCCACATACAAGGTCATGTTACACTCTCTTATACCATGGCATTGTTGAATACTCATTTCTGATTGGTTTGAAAAGCAATCTAGAGCTTGCATTATCTTAGCAATAAGCCCAGAGGGGGTGTGGTATATGGCCAATATACCACGGCTAAGGGCTGTTCTTACGCACAATGCAACGCAGAGTGCTGTATACAGTCCTTAGCCGTGGTATATTGGCCGTACACCACAAACACCCGAGGTGCCTAAATGCTATTATAAACTGGTTACCAACATAATTAGAACAGTTAGAGCATGTTTTGTCATACCCGTGGTGTATGGTCTGATATACCACGGCTGTAAGCCATCAGCATTCTGGGCCACCCAGTTTATAAACTCTTTTATACCATGGCATTGTTGTATACTCGTGTCTGATTGGCTTGAGGACATTCTAGAGCATGCATTATTTCCTGTAACGCACAGTATAATTGCACGGTATAAATCAAAGGATATGAAGTTCATTTTTACATGTTCTTGTTAGAGGTGCGTAACTGGCAACAGGGAAGTCAGGTGCAGGAGAGCACAAATGTGTAACAGCCGGAGCACTTTAATGATGAAAAAACAAACCGGCACCCAGAAAGCAAAATACGGGTTGAAACAACCCGTCGCCAACCAGTCAGAAATGCACAAAACACTTACAACAAACAATTCCACACACAGACATGGGGGAACAGAGGGTTATATACACGTCAAATAATGAGGGAATGTAAAACAGGTGTGTGGGAAAAGACAAATACAAAATGAAAGGTGGATAGGCGATGGCTAGAAAACCGGGGATGTCGACCGCCGAACGCCGCCCGAACAAGGAGAGGAACCGATTTCGGCGGAAGTCGTGACAGTTCTATTATTGAGGTTGCTTTTGATCATGATCTTTTTGGTTTGGTTTATAAAACCTGTTAGATCTTTATCCATATGTAACATGTCCTTAAAGTGGTCCATGTGATTAGAACATCTAGAGATAATGTTCCATGCAGACTTTTGGAAAACAGAATATGTTGACTAGGTTTGGTACTGCCAGCAGGACTTTGTTGTTGTTGAAAAATGTAAAACTTGATTTAAATAACATCGTTGCAACTGTAATGGGTGTGTGTCGTGGCAGGGAATCAGGCGCAGGAAAACGAACTTGGTATAAACGGAGTCGTTTAATAAGTGCTACTAAAACTCCAAAAACAAAATATACAAAAAATAATATAAGTGGGTACAAACCCGTCACACCCGACACATAACTTGCACATAACATACAATCAAACAATCTCCGACAAGGACATGAGGGGAAACAGAGGGTTACAATACACAACATGTAATTGATGGGATTGGAACCAGGTGTGAAGGAAGACAAGACAAAACCAATGGAAAATGAAAAATGGATCAGTGATGGCTAGACCGCCGAACACCGCCCGAACAAGGAGAGGGACCGGACCGACTTCGGCGGAAGTCGTGACAACAACCAGTGAACAACATGTTGTGTCAATCAGTTGTACCTAGTTCTAATCTGATTGTTGTAAACTGGTTATTATTATGTCATTTCAACCAGCTTGGTGATCCTTTAGGAGTGCGCCACTGTATGTGTGATCCTAACCATGACCTATGACCCATGACCCATGACCGAAGCTTCCGCCTCAGGTTCACATATACTTCACAAGGTTGCCCTTGCATTATAATTCTAATAGTTGCTGTAGTTGCTCTAATAGTTGCTGTATGGTTTATGATGTTTCATTTACATTTTGGTTATTATTAGTCAAAAAAGATATGCATCATTGGTAACAACAGACAGGAGTAGGCAAGTCTGTCATGGAAAATAAATCAGAGAAGTGATTTGATGATGGTGCCAAGCATCCGTTTCCTCTGTACATGCATGGTAAATATTGGCTGCGTTCACCAAACTAGAGGCTGTGAAGTAGAGATATCCAAACTCCCTCAGGTAAAGGGTTTCGACATGCCTACAGTCTGCCCATTGAAGTTAAGATCCAACAAGCCTTTTATCAAACAAACATTTTCGCAAATATTTTTCTTTCTCTGTGGCAAATGAAAAGCAGCCCTAGTCAGGGTGAATTCAGGTTGAATTGTAAACATTCACATTTTTTCATCAACTTCTATCAGAAAATTTAAACCGKCTGAGAGGTTGGTTTATTTGAATGACAAACAGAACATCTTGGTTTAAACACAAGCTACGTTCTGTAGTAACTGTTTCAGTTGAAAGGGAATGAAAATACACAGCAACACACTTCCAATATGTCACTACACAGAGCAGGATATGATGGGGCAGCACATGTTTTGGTTGAATGACAACAGAAATACACAATAGTGAACAACTTAACACAAAAGCTCCTGCGATGGCACCCTGTACATACTGCACACATACAGGTAACTGCCAAAATAAAGTGAACACATGTAAAGGAGAGATACAAAGTCTACTGAAAGCAGGTGCTTCCACATCAGTGTGGTTCCAATGTTAAATAGGGAATTAACATCCCATCATTAGGGTCATGTATAAAAAAGCCCAGTTGCCCATTATTTTGTCTACCATGGCTAGAAGAAGAAATCTCAGTGACTTTCAAAGAGGGGTCACACAGAAGCATAGAGTGTGTGTGTGTGTGTGTGTGTGTGTGTGTGTGTGTGTGTGTGTGTGTGTGTGTGTGTGTGTGTGTGTGTGTGTGTGTGTGTGTGTGGAGAGAGAGAGGAGAGAGACAGAGAGAGACAGAGAGAGAGAGAGAGAGACAGAGAGAGAGAGAGACGAGAAGACAGAGAGAGAGAGAGAGAGACAGAGAGAGACACGAAGAGAGACATGATGAGAGAGAGATGAGAGAGAGAGAGAGAGAGAGAGACAGAGAGAGAGAGGATGAGAGAGACAGAGAGAGAAGACAGAGAGAGAGAGCAAATTGTGCCACAGTCGAATGTCCGTTCAAATTTAAAGGGTATCAAATTCCTCTGTGAGGCAAACAACAATTGTGTCTCAACCGAGGCGTTGGAATCCGTCTAATCACAGCAGCTCAGGGAAACCATACTGCACCACCAAACCAGTGGTTTCTACTGAACAGATAGAAACCAACCCACTGCTTAGTGATTACACGGAGCAGCTCTTACAGGTAACTGCCCAAAATAAAGGAAAACCCAACAGTAATGTTTGGGGCCATCACGAGCCGCCACGAACAGCTTTAACTGCTCCTGAATTTAAATGTATGCAAGGGTCTGAACTCTATGGAGGAATGTCGCACCATTTCTTCCACGGGACGGTCCCATCTCTATTTGGTGACTTGTTTCATGGGAGGAAAACACTTGGTTCTCAGGCGCCGCTCCAGAATTCTCTCATAAGTTGTCATTTTCTGTTGAGATCTGTGTGGGACTGAGACAACCACACAACACACAACCACACACACATCACACACACACACACACACAC